>NC_138551.1:29045881-29578381 GCF_964273705.1 Natrix helvetica | reverse complement strand
ACAAGGTTTTGTTCCAGTGAATTTAAAAAAAACAGAAGCAGATATAAGGGTCTCATATTGTAAGATGATAGATTTTGGTTGACCATTATAAGAACATCCTTATGATGAGAGCAGATGAACTTAAAGGGATGGTAGGATCTTCTTCACTGAATAAAGCAGTTGTAGCCAAAGTGATGCCCATGGGGTAATGGTGCCCTTCTTTGGTACCCAGTATAATAAATCAGGGCTTTGGGAGTTATTAAACCAATCTTAGAGGTTTTGGATGTCTTTCCCAGTTTTAAAGACAGCTTGTTTTAAAAGGAAACGTTGGATATTATCAGTATCCTAAAGGAATCTTGCCTTTGCTGGCTTTTCAGAAAACTGCCTCTCTACCACCACAGATATAGTGAACATTTATTCAATAAATACTTTCAATAAAACTAAGAGGAACTTGATTAGATTCATCTTGCACATTTCTAGGCATTGTACTAGGGCTCATATACATTAGAGCAGTGATGGCGAACCTATGGCACGCGTGCCACAGGTGGCACGCGGAGCCATTTGTCAGGGCACGCGAGGCGCTGCCCTGTCAGCTGGCCAGCATGCATGCGCCCGCTGGCCAGCTGAGTTCACCGTTTTTAAAAGCCATTTTTCGCCCTCCCCAGGCTCCAGAGGCTTTATAGGAGCCTGGGGAGGGTGAAAAGAGCCCCCCCCCGTGCCCCCTCCGGAGGCTTCATGAGTGACTTCCGGTTTGCTCGGAGGGTTGTTTTAAGCGTTCCGAAGGCTTCAGGGAAGTCTCCGGATGATCCCTGAAGCCTCCGGAGGGCCTCCGGGGTGGCGGGGGAAGCTCTTTTCACCCTCCCCAGGCTCCTATAAAGCCTCTGGAGCCTGGGGAGGGCGAAAAAAGCATGTAAAAATCGGGGGGGTGTGCCTGTTGTGTGCGCATGTGCACTGGGGGGTTGCGCATTGCATTATGGGTGTGGCACGCCCGCACACGACCCCCCTGTGCTCCCTCCACTTGTGGCACACGAGCCAAAAAAGGTTCGCCATCGCTGCATTAGAGGAAATCTAGAAACAGTAGCACTGCTGGGACTCCAGAGATCAGTTTTACAGGAATGTTTCACAAGATAAATAGGTCAGCGCAATGTTAAAGCACCATGTAGTGGACTTTGTGAAGAAAACCAACCACTTATAGTTTAATAACATTTTTTATTACTTTGTTTTATAGTTAGGTCCCCGGTGATACAAACCTCGAAAAGAGAAAGCGAAGGCTTTCCCCCCCCCCTTTTTTCTGTTAAAAAGTCATAAAAACATAATTTGCTGCACTTTTCAAAGGAATGGAGGGTGTTTTTGTTTGAATGAAAGTGATGTAAGTGGAATTTCCCATGAAATGCTTCATTTTATTTCAAATGTTTTATGAATAGCTTGTACAAATAGGATTGTTGTTAAATGTAATTGTGTACCAAAGGAAAGAAAAGTCACAGAAAATTCTTCCTATATGTGGATTATTGTATTTCACAGGAAAAGCATGCAGATTTTCAATGCATAAAATAAAATTAAACTAATTGTGTTGGCATACAGTCCACTAACCGCAGATTTTGGTGTGTTTACAAGCTCCATTTAGATCTTCATTTCATTCAGTTATGCAAAGAATACAGTATACAGTTACTGACTCATGTTTAAATCCTGAATAAATCAATGTAACTGGACATAAACCACATTAGAGTTGTAAGTCTTTGGATTCTAATGAAGTTTATCCTATTTGCTTTCATTGTGTTAATATGCAGTATATCCATGCAGTTTAGTAACTTTGGTTTTCAAGCTTTCAGTATGCAGGAGTAGATTCCTGAAGTGGGACAGTAAGGAAACTTCTTGTTACAAGAATATAAACGGTATAGGGTTTCCTGCCTAGGCAGGGGGTTGGACTAGAAGACCTCCAAGGTCCCTTCCAACTCTACTATTGTATTGTATTGTATTGTAATATCCATTTACATATTGTCAAAAAAGAATGAAAACCATGGAAATCCCATAGTGACTTGATACTACTCATGACTTGTCAGCCTATCTCACAAAGTAGTTATTATGAAGAAAAGTGAATAAAGGATTGTTTTATATATGGTCCTGAGCTCGGAAGGAAAGGCAAATTTGTTAATGTATTAACAAATTAACAAATAGGACAAAAGAGACAGTGGGTTAAATATACCAAAAACAGGGAAGGCAGATAACTTGAGCTCCACTGCATTTCCATGTGCTGCCCAATTTGTACCATGCCTTCAACAAACCTGATTGTGCAGTGTACATCTGTAAAACATCTGGATGACCACTAGATAGCAGCAGTACACAAGCAGCAGTTACTGTTCTGATCTGTTTTGGGGTGATGGTGATATTTTACTTCTCATGCTAATTTACCACTCTGGAATGCCCTGATGCTTTCTCATCAGAACGCTGATTCTGCTTAACATTTTTAAAATCAGAAAATATTGTCTAGATATTTAATATTCTTGATAAATTTAGGAAGAGACCACAAGATTTCCATTTAGCAGACCTTGTTGTCTGCAGTGAGCTGGCAAAAAGAAATAGTCTGCTCAGTAGAAGACAGGGTATTTGAAGAACTGTCTGTCCCAATTATATCCACATGTCCCACCCAGTCAAGCAGTGAAGAGGGCCTTCTCTGCTGTTGACTCTGCCCTTTGGACTATCTAATGCCAGAGGTGAGAAGCCCTCACTCTTCTGATTTCCAGAAGAGTGTTAAGACCTGGCTCTGCTATTTAGCGTGGGCCTAAGAATGAGTGTGATGCAACCTTAAAGATGGCTGCTGGCTTGATTGTAGTCTCTCCAGCTTGTTAACCTTTTAGCCTTTTAAGCTTTTTAACTTTAATTTTCATGTTTAACTTTTAATTTTTAACCTTTTTAATTTTATTTTTAGCAGTGCTTTTAGTTATGTTTTATATTGTCTGACGTTGTTTCTAAACCACCCAGAATCACAATAGTTTTCTCCACTATCTAAGGCAGTGCTTCTCAATTATTTTCTGTCATGCCCCCCCTAGGAAGAAGAAAACATTTCGCGCTCCCCGCGCGACTGTAAATAGTATCATTTGTCTATAAAATTGTTATAAGTACACCTCTGCATAACACTGTATCCTTATTAACGTATAAGAGAATAAAAAAAGAAAGAAATGTGGATCAATTTACAACAAAGAATAGCTTTATTAACTGTAGCAAAAAAGATTTAAAGGAGCACAGGATTTAAAGGAACACAATATTAAAAAAAAACTTTAACCTGCAAAACAAAAATATATAAAATAATTTGAGCTGAGCCCCCTTTACGGAGCCTCGCGCCCCCCCCCCCGGGGGGCCCGCCCCACTATTTGAGAAGCACTGATCTAAGGTAATATGGCTTTTGCAAAAAGAAAAAGATAGGAATGAAATTTAGGGAAAATATGTCACTTTATAAGTATGCATACCATTTTACTTTCGCATAAAAGTAAAACAGCAACCATATATGAACTGCAAATTTGGAATGCGTTGCTTTGCCTTGTAAACTGCATTCCAGTTTTGTGGTAATGGCTGCTATTTGGGATGATGGTACATTACCTCTGGTATCCAAGGTAATTTTCCAGCTCATAGGGAACACAAGGAGAAGGATGTTATTGTTCTTAAGCCTTACTTGGGGGCTTCCTATAAGCTATTACAAAAACACAATGAAGTTATAGGTGAACCTGGATTTAATGTAGCAGAGTTTTTCTTGGAAAATCCTTTAGAATTTGGTCAATGGCTTCATTTAAATAAGCTCATTTATTCAAATGGAATTGCTACATATTTTAGCATAGATGGGCACTGAATATATTTAATTTTGTAATAGCAGAAATAATCTTGAATCATTTTGTTGTACTGTTTGGCTTCAGAGAAAATATTTTGATGCAATAACTATCCAATTTTCCCCTACATTTTCATGAAAAAAATGCCTATTTCACAATTCAGCAGCTTAAAACGTTGATGCTAAAACACCACATTTAAAACCACATGCATCACATTCAAAATATGTTTGCAAGCAATTAGTCTCACTCTAGTTTTGCCAATACCATGGAAACCAAATAACTAGTACCAAACATTTTATCTTTGATTTATTATGTGCGCATATGGCATACAATGATTTTTGGAACCTCAACACAATGAATATTTCACTTGAGAGTTCTTCAGACAATCTAGCCATGTAATGCTTCATTTGTATTAGTTATTTCCTTGCCCCAAGTTGGAGAAGATATGCATTTGCCCACTGTCTCCATAATGGTTTCTCCCCAGTTTTCAATCTTGATTATGTTGCCTGGAAAATCTATGATACAGCAAGTATAATTCTGATGAACCTGCTATTTACCATGGCATTTCCCTGGTTCATCGTGTATCCCGGCATCCTTGCACACAACCCCTTAAACATTGTACAAACCTTATGTGCTTTATCTTATTAAGATGTTACTTGGAAAATAAGACAGTTTAGATGCTAATTGGATGTAGTGCTAATCAGAAAAGGGAAGGATATCTGATACTGAATTGGCAAAATCTCTCTCTCTCTCTCTGTCTCTCTCTCTGTGTTTGTTTGTGTGTGTGTGCAGATACAGTATTATGACACAGTGGAGTCTTGAAAGCTTAAGGTGATTCTGCTAATATCAGAGAGGATTCTGAGAAAAAACTAAGCAATGCAGGTAGTAATAGCAATAGCACTCAAACTTATATATCATTCATTGTGCTTTACAGGACTCTCTAAGCAGTTTACAAAGTAAACACAATGCCCCCAACAATCTGGCTTCTTATTTTATTGACTTTAGATGGATGGAAGGCTGAGTCAATCTTGAGCCAGTGAGGATTGAACTCCTGGCAGTGAGCTGAATTAGCCTGCAATACTGCATTCTAATCACTATGCCATCATGGCTCCTACATAAAGGTGCTATAATGGCTTATGTGGCCTTCAAAAGCCTACACAGATTAAATAGTACAGTGGCTGATTTGACTATGGCCTGCAGTTTCTATCTTAGAATAGAATATAAAAACCGAATTGGAAGGGAGCTTGGAGGTCTTCTAGTCCACCCACTGCTCAGGCAGGAAATTCTATACCATTTCAGACAAATTATTGTTCAATCCTTAAAAACTTCCAGTGTTGGAGCATTCACAACTTCTGGAGCAAAGTTGTTCCACTGATTAATTGTTCTAACTGTCAGGAAATTTCTCCTTAGTTCTAGGTTGCCTCTCTCCTTGATTAGTTTCCATCTATTGTTTATTGTCCTGCCTTCAGGTGCCTTGGAGAATACTTTGACTCCCTCTTCTTTGTGGCAACCCCTGAGATATTGGAACACTGCTATCATGTCTCCCCTAGTCCTTCTTTCTCTTAAGCTAAACATACCCAGTTCCTGCAACCGTTCTTCATATGTTTTAGTCTCCAGTCCCCTAACCATCTTTGTTGCTCTTCTCTGCACTGTTTCTAGAGCAGTGGTTCCCAAAGTAGGTGGTACGCCCCCTGTGGGGCGATGGGATGACTTAGGGGGGCGCTAAGAGGCAAGGGAGGCAGCAGGGGGGGCACTAAGAGATAAGGGGGGGTGGCAGGAGGGCACTTTGATTATTTTTCTATTTATTCCCTCATCCAAATCATTGATGAAGATGTTGAAGAGTACTGAGCCTAAAACAGAGCCTTGCAGTACTCCACTGCATACTTCCCTCCATGTAGATACAGTTCCATTGAGGACCACACGTTGAGTGCGGTTGGTCAGCCACTTACGAATCCATCTGGTGGTGATGCTGTCTAATCCACATTCTTCTACTTTATCTAGTAGTAGGTTATGGTCTACCTTATCAAATGCCTTACTGAAGTCCAAGTAAACTATATTGATGGCATTCCTCTGGTCCACTAATTTTGTCACTTTGTCAAAAAATGCAATAATGCAATAATGTTCACTTTAGCAATTCTCTGTTTTCGATTCTTCCCACTCCTGTCTTTTCTTTCTGTGTCTGCTACTGGTCTCCTAAAGTACTACACTACAGGAATGGAAAAGCTATGTCAGGTATGAAAGGGAGGCAGATAGACTGAGGTAAAAGCTCGCAAAATACAACACATGCACAGTAGCAGCAGAAGATAGTTCTTTGCCAACAATCAGCTTGGCTCCATTTTGACTGTAATAGAGATACATATAATTCTCTCCCAATCCAATTTTAAAGAAGTGTTCCAGGGCCTGCTTCCTTTACCAGCAGCTGTGAGCCAAACCACTGATGAGTCTGACTTCTTATGCAGATCAATGAGAGCTTGGACAAAATCTAAGAAAAGTTGAAATGACCTCCCTCTTCTGTTAGAACTGGCACTGCTGAAACAGCCACTGAGTCAAAATTATTCTTTGACAGAGATTTAGATTCCCCATCAACAAATGTGTCTTTGATTAAACTGTTTTTTTTAAAACCAATGAACACAAAAGTAACTATGGTAAATGTATTTGTGCCAAGATTTGAAGATTTGTGATATGACAGATACTCTCTGTCTTTAAATTACTGTAAAGTACTTTGCCTTTATTTGCAAAATGCCAGACCAGTTTTCTACACCTAAGATGTGAAAGCAACAACACTTAAGCCTTGTCACCTTTTAAATATTGAACGTTTGAAAAACAGCTGAAACACTCTTTTACTCCCTCGCTCCCTCATTCCCTCTCTCCCTCCCCCTCTCTCTCTTCATCACTGTACACAATCCATTCCTCTTAGAGCTATGTTTTCTTTTACTTAAGAAATCCAAGACCAAACAGGAGAATCATGTGGCTTAAAAATAAACCTGAAAAAGACCCAGGTTATGTTTAATAAATTCATAAAACAAAGAAAAAAATTATGTCTGAAGACGAATTAGATATAGTAGACTACTACGTGTACCTTAGCCAATGAATTTCAATGGAAGGTAATATTATCAAGGAAATTCAATGGTATGTTAAATGTGCTTGGCAGGCATTCAGCAAGCTAAGCGTAATTTTCAAGAACAACCTCTCCCTATGCCTGAAGAGAAAGGTTTTTGATCAGTGTGTGCGATCTGTTCTAACATGGTGGTGAAACATGAACGCTAACCTCACAGTTTAAAAACTAATAGTGGTGCAAAGAGCCATGAAAAGACACACACTCGGCATTACAAGACAAGATAGAAAGACCTGTGTGTGGATTAGAGAACAAACAAAAGTATATGATACCATCAAGAGAGTAAAAAAAATTGAAATGGAAAAGGGCTGCCTTGGTCCATAGCAAGAAGAACTAAAGGCAGGTGGACCAAGGCAGTCATAGAATGGATCCCACTTCATAAAAAGCATACACGAAAGAGACCTAAAACAAGATGGATCAATAACATCATTATTGTGGGCCCAATTGACAAAAGAAAGCTCAGGACCATGTTGGTTGAAAACATGCGGAAGAGGCTTTCATCCTTCAGTGGATAGACAATAGCTAAAAGGATGATGATGATGATGATGATGATGATGATGATGATGATGATGATATGATAGAATATAATCAATATATACAGTACATGTAGTGAAAATATTTTTGGTCTTTTATAACCAATCATTCAGTGATGAAAAACTAGTGAATTCAGCTTAGTGTAACTCACAATTTTATAATCAGTCTTAAACAATTGGTCCACTGTTTTATAAATAAAAGAAAGGTAGAAAGCATTTTTGAAGCAACTATATTAGTTTTTTTCCCCAAGCTATCTTTATGCCACTATTATTTAATTTTTAAAAAGCTGTTACAAATTAGAACAGAGTAGTTGAAATTTCACTTTGTGGTTGTAATTAGCGGGCATTTTTTGTAATACTAATTATTTTAATTGTTAAACATTTTATTATTTCTTTTAAAAGAGAAGGTCAAGAACAATTTCCTTGCTTGAAAGAATGGTTTCTATTAAAGATTAGTAAATTTTTAGGTCTGTTTTCATTTTCATAACAGTAGCTGCAAAATTTAACTGGATAAAATATTGAATTAAATTGAAAGAAAGTGTTTTTTTAATTAATAACAATTGTTAACTCTCTGTAGAGATGTCCTGCAAAAACCTTGAACAGATATGATTCAAGATTAATTTGCTAATATTTTTCCTGTACATTTGGCTTTTGATAATTAAATTGAAGAATAGCTGGGTTATTTTACCTCTAGTAGTAGAACATTTTTTTCCAGAAAAAAACTTGAAAAAAGCACAGAGAAAATATTTAATTACCATGGCAAACATTATCATAAAAAAGCAGAAAAACAGAACCAAATTAAATGAATATGTTTTGCCCTTCATCATGAACTTAGAACCTGGACGGTAATGTAATGGTCATATGAAGTCAAATAAGAAATATCCAATGATTTCCATAACTAGAACAATGCATATTATAGCTTAGGTTATATTCCTATTTGGGGACTAGTCATAAGTGGGAGGAAAAAGTCTTGAGGTACTGGAGAAAGGAACAATGTGCTGGAGAACAATGCTACAGTATGTGTCCTTGAGTTCCTTAGTTGTACTTTAAAGATCAAGAAGAACAAATGGTTCTATACAATTACTTGTGTTGAAGTTCTATTTTTATATAGGGAATGGGAAATAGGTAAGCTTTTAACAGTTAAGGCAATATATCTCTGGCAGCTCAAATTTAAAACATAAAAATGAATACAGATGGGGAAAGCAACTCTAAAAATCTTAACTACATTTGCTATTAATCTTCACTTTATCTTCAATTTCGAGTTGGATCCTCATTACATTATTCAATGGTATTTGATTTTTTTTTAAAAAGATCCTTTGATCTACACTGAAGTCATTATGGCAATATCAGCCTACTTGCACCTTTTGTATGAAACAGAAAATTGGATTCACATTACTTCTGGACTTTGGGCATCTTGGAATAAGGAAAGCTGTGATCAGGATCAATGGTCAAGACATCTATACCAAAAATTAAAGTGATGGGGAAGATGGAAATCAAATAAAACAGAAATGAAGGCAGTTACATCACAAGTAACAAGACACCTGTATGGATTTAACAGTCTCAGAAGCTAGACAGAGAAGAACTAGTGACAAGTTCAGGACTCTAAAGTTTTACGTCTATATTAATGTACTTGGGAATAAATTCTGCTCAATTCAGCCAGCCTATTTCACTCTTGAGCCATTTTAAAGTGATGTGTTTGAATCAGTTGCCCCATTTTCCAAGACAGCAGCTCTTCATTGAACAAGCTTTTAGGTCTTCCAGTTGCTGTATAACTTTCCACTCCAATGCTTGCTGAAGTTGGAACAGGAAACGTGCGTTCACCACTATTCTAAATTTAAAAAGTACATTTAAAATAAAATATAAGCATGACAAACTGGCATTCTCTAAAGGCCCAGTTAAAGACGAGCCTTCTGGAGTAAGAATCACAAGAAGTTCCTTCAAAATTGAAAGCAAATTCCCAGCTGGCATATGATTAAGTTTGCAATATGGCTATAAATTGCACACAGACTACCATATGTAACTAAAAAGTAAGGCAGGGGAGAAGGAAAAGAATAATAGGCATATACTAGTAGTTTAAAACAAAACTTTAATACAAAAACAGTCAAGACCATAGGCTTAGCTTTTTAAAAAAATCCCAGGTTTGGTGGATATTATTATCTTTTTAATTATTAGATTTTATTACCGGTAGCTTGAGGTAATAAGGACACAAGTAGTAATTTGCCAGATTAAATGTATTCCCATTCTTGTAGATGAGAGGATGAAAAGATGAGTTACTTGTGCTAAGCCTTTTTACTGATAATTCTTGGTACCTGGCACTTAGATAAGTATCAAAACAGAACAAACTGAATACATGGTTTTCATGAAATAGAAAGATTGAAATTGTCTGGGGGAAAATGTTGAGCCTACCTTCACAATCAATTTATTCCAGATCATCCCTTCCACTGCACTTTTCCTAGAAGAGAAAAAAAATGTCTCAAGACATTCTACAGAAGAGAACATAATATAATTTTTGAAACTACAAGTGGGTGTCAATCAGAGCAGAGATCTAAGTGTGCCATTCTAGAGGCACACATAATTGTCTTGCCACCACATTCTGCACCAACTGAAGTTTCCTGATACTCTTCAAGGGCAGCTTCACATAGAACGCATTACAACAATGAATTGTAATTTGAGAGTTAATCAAATTAACATAAGTAACTGGCCAGGGTGTTTCATCTCTTCTGCTTAGCTACTGTTACCACTGTTTGGGGAACAGTTGCTAAAATGGCATTTGTGTTTTACTCCTGTCACACCTAATTAAAGCAGGCTTATTAAGAGGTGGAAAAGGGAATAAAAATATCCTGCTGTTTTCTACAATCTGCAAATGTTCACTCTTAGTTTTCATGTTTATCGAGAAGCATGGTCCCTTTTAGTCTCTGTGTTTGCTTTATCCACAGTAATAGCTTTGTAACTCTTATTTCCTTTCCCCAGTATTTTAAAATTTCAATTTTCTTCCTTCTTCTTATTCCCCTCTCATTCCTGAACTGCGTGAGTCTTTCACTGAATAAAATCTAAGATTATGTACCTTTTGTTAGATAATTGTGCATAATTCAAACAATTTATGTCTATCATATTGTCCAATACCTATAATAGTAATAACAGACTCATATTTTTCTCATGTTTCTGGTTTTAAAATGTTGCAAAGACTACATATAATGTATTATTTCTAGGAGATACTAACTTTGCCAGTCAGCCATGCCAATAAGACTGCCAGCTCAATTATCCACTGTGGAAACAGGCTTCTGAATAGATTACTGGCATGATTCTAAATTCTCTAAATTATGTTCTTATTTTCCTTCCTTGAATAGTTCACTATAGTTTGGTGGTTCCTTCATGCTATGAGGCACATTCCAGAGGTCACTGAAGATTCTTTCACTGTGACTAACCCTGGTATCTTCTGAAATACATAGAAAGCATGTTGATAGAGTATTATAAAAATAACATATCTTTTCTCAATTTAAAGAGATGTCCTTAGACAAGAGTAATAAAATCTATATTCTAGATATATTCTTTTACCCAGACACTAATCCAGAAACAACCTGCTCATATAAAAACATAACTATTATGTCAATTATAGTTAGCTCTGATTTTATAGTTAAGCTTTCACAGTTATATAGAAATCATGTATAATATTGCATAAAAAAACATTGACTAGAAATCCTAATTTTGAAATAAATATTCTTCAAAAACCCTTTCAAAAAGCTAGTTGGCGATGTTTCTTTATCTTTCTACTACAGTATTTTTAGTTTTAAAATTGGGAAATATATTAAAAACTAATAAAGTTGGTTTTAGAGACTTCAATTGCCTATGGGTTGCCAATTGAACATCCCTTGTCTCATCTGAATAGCCAAATCTGATTTCTTATTCATGACTGCTGCCATGAAGAAATCATGAATTCCATCCTTCAAAGCCACAGCTGATTTTCATGAAGATTCCATTAAAATCACATCATAGCAACACACAAGCTATATCTAGGTCTCTGGGGGCTTGGTGTGTAATTTCAATGGTATAAAAATCTTTAAATTTTAAAAAGGAAAAAGAATAGTTTCTTCTTGACTTGTGAGAATACTAGGATGGGATTATGAATGGGACGGCTCTTCCGAAATGTATATGGGTCCCCCCTATTTTAAAATGCAAATTAATTCCCTCCTCTTCATAGTGAAAAATGAAAAAGGATGTAACGATGAATAAAAAATAATAAAATTCAATCATTTCATAAGTAATAACCCATACCCAAATAGAACATTAATTTAATTTCAAACAAATAAAATGGGTTTTATCTATTCAGAATGTAATATATTATGTTATTTTATTCTGAATCTTTATAGAACTTGCCAGTAAATGAAAAGGTCCATGATTAAGAAGAAATACAGATGTAAATTCATGGGTAGCATTACAAGCTTTTCCTGATTTGGTCTGACTCATTCTGCCAGTTTGCCCTAGTTCGGGCAAACCGGAAGTGGCGGTGGTAGAAGGTTCTGCCAACCCATTCACTCACCCAGACATCATCATGCACATGTGCAGAAGTGTCATCGCACGCACATGCGCACATTCCCAGTTCTGAATCAGTAGTGAAAGTAAGAGAAAACAATTACTGGTCTGACTAGACAGGGCAGTCAAAAAAATTCCTGGAAAAAGGCAATGGTAAACAACTTCTGTATTGCTGCCAAGAAAATGGAATGACTATTGTCCAATTGACAGAATTCAAGGTCAACCTGCATGGATCTTTCCCATTTATTCCAATTGTTGCCAAAAATGTAATGAAAAGATAGACACTTGACTTCTTGTGAAAGAATTATATCTTTTGCAACTAGAAATACAATTTTCGAACAAAATGTTGAGAATTCTACATTCACTATACTTTATATGCATATTGAAAATACATTATAACATTTACTAGATCCCAAATTGCCACCTTAATATCAATATAACTGCAGTGCTGTGGTGGCATAGTGGTTAGAGTGCAGTACTGCAGGCTCCTTCTGCTGATCATGGGCTACCAGCAGTTTGGCAGTTTGAATCTCACCAGGCTTAAGGTTGACTCAGCCTTCCATCCTTCCAAGGTGGGTAAAATGAGGACCCAGAATGTTGGGGACAATATGCTGACTCTGTAAACCACTTAGACAGGTCTGTAAAGCACTGTGAAGAGGTATATAAGTTTAAGCGCTAAGTGCTATAACATAAGACCTAAATCAACTTTAGTAGAATAGTTCTATGGCAATGTATTACCACTGACTGCACCAGTAAAAATCTAGGATAAGAAATCCAAGAGTCACCATTACTAATAAAGCTGTCTCTAATGTCTCTTTATTTTACAATCTAGCATTGCCAGAATAACGTCATGGCTAATGATATCTGATATTCAATGAGAGACAGGGGGAGGATTGTTGGAGTGAATATATGCTTTAGTTCCCAAACTAATCTTAATTAGAAAACTACATTTTTATTTTCCTGTGAAAAAGCTATACTAAAGAGGCGAGGTTGCTTTTCTGGAAAAAAGTTAAAACTACAAGATTTATTATTCTTTTTATACAGGATAATATATTTGATAGAAACTATTATATCTTAGAATCCTAGCAGTATTTATGACTCATTGTCCTTAAAATTGTATCCATTTCATATGGATTTGCTTTGAAAAGTCAGCAACCTGCTTGCCCACAGGCTGTCCCATATTTCATTATTCCAAAATAGCTATCCACAATTGTAAGGATAGTTGCTGCACTTAAGAAGATTCTCTACCTATCAATAGTTAAATATTTTCAAACAGCTCTCAAGTTGCTGGGATGTGACTGTTGAAGTTCCAAGTCAGTAGAATTCTTTACAGACCCCTGGCATAAGTAAATGCAATTCTGTTTCAGCTGTAGTTTATTAATCCCAATTTATTTCAGACTTAAGGCACTAGCCAAGTAAGTTGAATGATATTACTGATAACTCATTTACTTTCCTGGCTATGATGGTAGAACATGTTCTCTTCTCTGACTTCTTTCGGTGGTGGTTAGAGAACTGGCAGAAAATATTGCTGCTGCTGCAAAAGCATTGAGCTATGTAGATCCGGTTGGATTGGCTGTATGGAAAGCTGTCAGGTTAAGTACCATCTCAAAAACACACGTGTGTTAGACTGAGTTTATCCTAAGTATTCCTCACAGTTTAATCACTTGAAGGACTATTTATATAAGAATTGTGGGAGAGAGGCATTGTAAGAAATAATGAACACTTGTTACATCTTGCTAAGTAAGATGTAAGCAGTGCCAACGGGTGGCGCCTAGGAATAGAGCCTTCTCTGTGATGGGCCCAACCCTCTGGAATGATCTCCCCCCCGATATTAGAACTATTAACGACCTCCACTCCTTCCAACAGAAGCTTAAGACCCACCTGTTCCAATTAGCTGGCTTAGCCGATTTATAGCTCCATCTTTCACCTCCTGGCAAACATCTTATTGTGGAATTTTTAAGGGAATTTTAATCTTATTTGTATTTTAATTAAATATGGTACAGTATATTTTCTACCTCCTCCGTCTATGTCTATGTTTATGTATATGTATTCTATTTTGATATGTATATGGTTTTTAATAATGACTGTACACCACCCCGAGTCCTGCTTAGGAAAGGGCGCGGTTTATAAATAAAAGTTTGATTGATTGATTGATTGAGATAAATGGAATGATGATCAGAAAGTGTTCATAATAAATAGGATTGAATGGTTCTTTTTCTAAAATTCCAATAATTTCTAAACATTATTTAGCAAAAATACTTTCAGGGTATTGCTTATTCTTGCTTATTAAATATAAAATAAGAATAAGCAATAATCTGAAGGACTAGGTTAGCAACAGATTATGGACAAAATCTATGTTGTTGCTGATAGTTGAGACTTAACTTAATGGTACAAAATTAATTAAAATGCAGAGATTAATGGGAATGGGGGAAAAAACGTTTCTTTTCTCAAAGCATAATTCTGACCTATGGAATTTTCAGTCTTGATATGGAATAAGAGCTTTTCAAATGGTTAGGCAATTTACGAACAATTATTAGCTATCACAGCTGAATTTAATGGCGCCTACTGCAGGATGCAATAAATGAAAATAAACATTACATATGCAATGTGTTTGTGGGAAGTACCTAGTAGGCCATTTCTAGTATAAAGAATACTAAATTTGGTGAGCTTCGAAATGATCTAGTAAGGTGGAAGTGGGGAAACTATGACCCTTCATATGTAACTGAATTATACTTTCCAGTAGCTGAACTAGCAAGTCTGATAAGAGATGTTATCAATATTGATACCTTCAGTTCATTATAAATCTCCTTTTTCCTACTAACTGGCATTACCAACTAGGATCACTTAACATTATAGACTGACATCCCAATGGAAGCTGATGTAGAAGCCGAAGCTGTTCTGTATTGAATGTATTTAGTTGTGTTAAGCGCTGCTAAACTGAAACTAGCCTTTAGATGTCTCTAACTGTTAGCTCCAACTGTTCTGGAGGGAAACTTTGAATATGCATATTTGGGCAGGGGTTTTCATGTACTATGATTGGTTAAGGCCCCATGGGCCCAGAGCAGTGACGTGCAGTCAGGGAGGCAAGGGAGGCACAGCCTCACCACTCTCATTATGAAAAGAAAAAAAACTGTAAAAGGAAAAAGCTGAGCTAGTTGCTGCCTCACCATGGATGACTCTGCTTAACTGTTTAAAAAAGCCTCTAAAAAAGCACCCTCTACTATGAGGCAGGAGAACTGCATGCCTCATCTAGTCTATCTTTAGACGTTTTATGATCACTCGAGCAGAGTTAAGCAAGGGTTAAAAGCCTAAAAATTCCTGACGTAGGCACGCTGCCTCATAGTAGAAGGCACTTTTTAGAGGCTTTTTTTAACAGTTTAACAGTTAAGCAGAATCATCCACGGAAGCCAGGCAAAGAGCCATCCTGTAGCAAACACACTTTCCCCCAGCCTCTTTCTTTTGGAAGGCTCGGATCGACTCCACTCCAGCTCCTCTGCCTCTCCTCTCACCCCAGCCTTCCAGCAGGAGGTGAGTGGGTGGGCTTTATTGCGTTCCAGGCATTTCCGACCCAGACAGCAGGCTGCATTTGCAATGGTGGAGGTGTTTGGGGAAGGCAGCAGGGAAATGGAGGGGATGGCAGAGGAGCTGCTTTCAAGCCACTGGAAAAGATATCCAATCCAACTTTTGTATGTGTGTGTGTGTGTGTGTGTGCTTGTTTGAGAGTGAGTGAGAAAGGGAAGGGGGTAGGAGAGATAGTCCAATCCAACTTCTCTGTGTGTGTGTGTGTGTGTGTGTGTGTGTGTGTGTTCGAGAGAGGGGAGGAAGGGAGAGAGGGAGGAAGGAGGGGAAGGGAGAAGAAAAAGAAAATGAAAAAAGGAAATTTATTTCGCAAAGGAGAAAAACAAATGCTGTCATTTTAAATCGGAACTGAGCATGCCTGGCTGTGGAATTCTGGGAGTTGAAGTCTAAAGTCTAAAAGTATTTGAAACCCACCACTGTGTCAGTGCCTCACAAGCCATAAATCTCACCGCACGTCACTGGCCCAGAGTATAAATTATAGGCATTTGCCTGCAGTTCACCAGTTCCATTTTGAATCAATAGAAGCTGTTGCAGCTATGCTGATCTGGTTCTTGCCTACTGAAGCCCACTGCATAATAGAAGCTATTTTCATTTGTAAAACTTCCCCGAGTTTATGAATCTTTCCCTCAGAAAAACTCTTTGAATCATAATCATCAGGGAAAATGATCATATCAAAAGACTGTATGGGGCATTCTGGAACAGCCATTTCACTCAGCTGACAGAAGACATATTGGGCCTAGCTCTGGTCTGCTATTCCCTCAAACATCAACTCAGAGCAACTACTTTAGTGCAGTTACAAAGTGCTTTGCCTAAGCTTGCTGAACATGTTGTTGTGTAATGTTATTCTGAAGAAGACCTATAACTGAAATGATAACCATTGTGATCATCTCCCATTATGCTTCTCAGAGGATTCCCACAGAGATGGGAAACTGGCTGAAAAAGGTTCCTCTGCTTGTGCTGGTGTTGCAGAAAATGACAGACTTAGACGTCTCAGGATGCAGGAGAAGTTTATTGGCAGCCAGGTTCAGAAAACTAGCCCATGGCTAATATTGCAAGTTCTGAACAACCTTCATCATTGAAGCATGCATTCTGATACATTCTCAAAAGCAGCATAATACGGAAACACTCATTTCTTATTCCTTGAGGAAAGAAGCCTTATAAGTAGATATTGTCTTACTTCTCCTTTTGTCTTGGGCCATAGGTACTGACTAGGTGTCTTTATGTGAACTTTAGCTGAACCTTGTGGTTTTGGGCTTTTGACATAAGGACATTTACTGGAACATTTACTAGACTTCTGTGGTTGAAGGCTGATGACATTTCCCTGTCTTCTTACAAACAGGCTTTTTATTTGTCCCTTATGCCACATCTTGTTTTTATATTTTAATCCACATTTTATTCTGCTTTACTGGTACCTCTGAAGAAAGTGGGAGAACATACACAGAGATAAATAACAAAATATCCTTCCCTCATAACTTTAGAAGACAGAGCTTCTTGGGCTGCTTTTGGTATGGTCCTGGTATGACATGGTTCAAGACTGAAATTAAGGTTGAGATTAAAGTTAAGGTGATAGAATTGGCAGAAATGACAAAACTGATTTTTCTTTGTTAAAGAAAAAACTTTGACCATTTTTATTTCTACTAGGAAACCATTTTTGCTGGTTTTTGCAAGAAAATGAAAGAAATGAAATCATGACTTTGGAATTTGATTATTGGAATTGGAGATTAGGAAGGGATAGGATTATAGAAATAATATGGACTATTGCTAATTTTAGAATAAGAGTTTGGTGTATTTTTTATCTATTATCTGTAGCAAAGAAAGTCAGGAATTATTTCTATTTTCTTTACGTTTTGGTTCCTTTTATTTTCTGTACTTCTGTATTACTTTTTTCTTGACTTTTCTTTCATTTTAATTCTTGTTTGCTTGTCTATTTTTGTTTTTTGAAATTCAGTATAGGGATATATATGTAGAGATAATACCCAATTTACAACCTGTCCTTTAACAACCATTTGAAGTTACAATGGACATACTTTGGGGCTACTCACAACACACATTTATGTGTGTTTGCAGCATCTAATAATTACATGGTCATGGCAGTTTATGGCAGTTTTGTTAAAAATTGGCACTTACTCTTGGTTTTTGGCAAAACCATTCTCTATAGCAAAACATTGGTTTGCTTAATGATTGCTTTGTTCAATTAATGACTGGTGGAACTTATGTGTGCTACATTTACTTAACAATTGCTTTTAAAAAAAGATCTTAAAATCAGGTTGGTCATGTGACCTTTCCATATTATGACTGTCACGTTTACAACTGTGATGGGCAGTTCATCTGATGGACAGATCATTAAGGCTAAGATGCACTGCCTGCACAGAACTCCTTATCTTGCTGACCAGATTGATAACCAAATTGATAGTAATGGAACAGTCACCTCTGCTGCATCTACAGCAGACCAGAGTGCATCCATATTCAAACAACTTGCCCTAATGTTATCTGCATGAAACAGTCAATTTTGTCTATAGGCAAAGGAAGTCTTATAGAAGGGAGGATGTATTTATACCATCTCCAAAGTTCATGTAGGTAACTATGGTAGTGCTTATGTGTGAGTAAAAGGAAGCTTTCAGGAATACCTTTATGGACTTAAAAGGATTGGATGCTTATAGAGTAAACACAATCTTGTCTTTTGCTTTCTTCAGTACAATAAGCTATATGGTTTTCATTATTTAGCACGTGATGACAGAAGAGAAGGATATATGCACAGTTCATGTAATGATAAGTAAAACTTCTGTGGGTGTATGACATTGGCCCCATAACTGGATGTCCAAATCAACTATCTGGGTGATCACCTATGGCGTTGCTTCATGCAGATCTAGGCAACCAGAGAATGCACATCATGGGCAATCTTCCACAATATGTCTAATAGCTTGCATGTCAGCACCACAATCGCAACAAGGGGAAGTTACACCTCACTAAGTTGTCCTACTTCATCTCTGAACTTTTCATGTTCTAAGCATCTTAATATCATCTGCTTTTCTCATTAAGAATGTTCTGCTTAAATATTTTATGGCAGACAGTTCGGTCTTATTCCTTTACCTAATTTTATCCCCATTTGGATTCCTTGTTTGTTTGTTTGCCTGCCTGCCAGGTCTAAGAAAGGAGTTTATAAAAGTTCTGAATGTATCATCAAATGGTCACTTTACAAACACGTACAGAATTTTATGCAGTTTTAGGCATTTATTCTCCCATATTTTACACCTCTTTTCAAATAAGTCTTAACATAAAAGACCTCTCAAAACAACAAAATCTTGATAACTGTGGAATTTATTTGTCTCTGCTACTAATAAAATAGAAAGATGTGTGTTTCTGTATGACCTAGACTTTGTAACCGTCTTCAAAATAAATTTGCTGTAACAAAAGCCAGCAGTTTTCCTTTTTTCTAGGCCAAAAAAGAAATCTGTCTCTGGAAAAAAATGTTGTTTCATGCAGTGCAAAACACTGAGGTGTACATGCATACATACTACAAACCTATCCAAAACCATCACAATTTTTCATGAATTTCGTTTCCATTTAGTAAGAAGGGAACATACTATTCACATGTTGGTGGATTTCAAACAAATCATTTTAAAGGCCAATTTTCCACTTTACTGTTTTCAATTTTTAGAATAGTTTTTTTTTAATCTTTCCTCCAACAAACAAACACAATTTTCTACTAATACAATTGTTTCAAGTGTTTTTAGCAACACTGAAACAAAAGATCATCTTACTTGACATACCATACTTTTGTGTGCTGCCAATATCTGACACATCGACCAATAATTAAATCCAACTAATGGATCTTTTCTGAGTCAAAACAAGTTAATCATTTAGATACTAATTAGTTCATATCTTCTTCTAAAGGGTAAAGCCACATATGGTAAGAAAACACTGTGGCATTACTATGCTATTGCTATTGAATGCATAAAGACAGCTGATACTGGAAGCTAATGGAAGAAACCAGTAAAGCAGGAGAGGCTGCTGGAACTGCATGGAAAAAATAATCATTGTTTGTTTCCAGCCTTGCACTGTCACACTGAACTATGGGTAAACTATGCTGCTAAATGACCTACTAGATATTTTATTCTAGAATTAAGCTGTGCAGTTCTCTATAATCACAGAATCAGCATTCAAATATTTTAGTGGGAGCACATATAAATGATTTATTAAAGAGACAGCATCAATACTGCAGCAATATGATGTACAATATAACTTTAGAGAGAAAGAGTGAAAGATAGATTCAGGTGATATGAAAGATAGTGTCAGTGGAGGGAGAGCTGGTGTGATAGACTACAGTAAAGTGGCAGTTTGGTAGGAAGGAGGAAGCAGTCAGGAAAGGAGTGGTCGTGGTGAGACAAAAAACAATGTATAGTCTGGAATTGCATAGGAAACAGAGGAAGAGAGTAAGGATAGCCACTCCCTCGGATCTCCCAGATTAGTAGAAAATTAGATATGTTAGGGTCAGAGTAATAAGAGTTTAGTCTGGCAAGATTCTGTCTATTGTATAGAAACAAATAAAGAACTCAACTTTGGAAAAATGTCTCTTGGTGGTTCTTCTTGGGCTAGCCTGACTGGCAATGGATGGATGGAGAGATAGATTATAGTTCCTATCGATCTACAAAACCTTAAAACCTTGACAAGAGGCAAATCATCATGCTTTGAACTGATTATGTTTCCCTTTCTCTACTGAGTCTTCCCTATTTTCGATCCTAGGGCTTCTGGATTACACCACTTTTTTCCTCACTCAAAAGCCTGAGGCTGATTGATTGTTAGCTGACTTGACACTACTTTACGGTAGGATGTTCCCTTGAATATTTGTTCACTTGATGAATATTTGTAATTCATTCATATTGTAATTAATATTGAGATAATCTCCATGTAGGTAATACCAGATCCTCCCTTTTGTAGCCTGATATTATTATTGTTTGTACAGTTCTGGACATTCTTCATTCTTCTGAGGTTTCATGTTTCAGTTCTAACCACAGTTTTTAAAGGTGGAATCAAGGCATGAAGGGCAGATACATGTATAATAACATGTAATCAGCACATAATATGAATATTATTCAAAATAATTATGTAAGACACAAGTATTACAATATCTTCTAATAGCACAAGCCAGGATTTCCAAACAAATACCAAAAATCAAAACATCTTTGCCTACAGCTTTTGTAATGGGAAAATGCAGACGAAAGCATGCCATTAATTTTTACTTTATATGCAGGAAACATATGTAAATGTGGATTGGATATATTCATTCTTTAGGAAAACTAAATTTGGCTAGAATTCTAAACAAAAGTTGCACATAAATTTTGTCAAATTTTGACTTTTTCAGTATCCAAGAGATATAACTGCAATATGATCATCTACTTTGATTTGCAGTCATTGTGTTGTGGTCATTTTGTTTAGTACCCTGTCTTGGTAAAAAGATCATAATCTTTGTCATTGTCGTCATAGTCATCACCATTGTAGCTAAGGTGGCTGAAGGGTTTCCTGCCTAGGCAGGAGGTTGGACTAGAAGATCTTCAAGGCCCCTTCCAACTCTGTTATTCCATTCCATTCCATTCTATTCTATTCTAAGGATTGATGTTATCCCCTAGGATTTTACATTCCCTTTAATATGTGAAATGAATGCTGTTACTTATTTTCCTCTGAGAAAAACTGGATTGGTGAGTGTGAGCTAGATAGACTTTTCTTTACTTTCTGGAGTTGTAGCAATGAAACTCTGTAAATCCAATGTAAATATCTCAAGACTGTATTTTCTATGGCTTCTTGAATTTCGATTCCCCCCCCCTGCGTTCTATGTATAGTTTTGCTGCATTCGTTATTTAATTTTTGATATTTTAAGGCAGAATTCCTCTTTTATTACTGCAATAAATTTTTATTAATCCTGGTGTTTCATATGAAATACTTTTATTCTATGAACCACTTAAAAGGGACTTTATTTCCTAAAAGGCTGCATAAAGGTATCTAGATATTAGTAAATTTCTCATTGCATTTCTTCATTTGTCTATTTATACCCTCGTTAGCCCGAATGTTCATTATAGTGCAACAATTATTGAATCAATGTATCTAAAGTCCATTAACTTAAAGAGTTTGTAAAATATCCAGGATCCTTTATTCCTGCAGAATTGAAATTTTCACAAAATCTAGACCACTTTTATTTGCAAAGTTGCAACATCCCCATGGTAATGTGACAGTGACTTCCTGTTTTGATAGCTTTTCACAAGCAAAGTCA
Organism: Natrix helvetica; assembly: GCF_964273705.1. Classification (NCBI taxonomy): domain Eukaryota; kingdom Metazoa; phylum Chordata; class Lepidosauria; order Squamata; family Natricidae; genus Natrix; species Natrix helvetica. The sequence continues at coordinate 29,556,562 of NC_138551.1, read as the reverse complement.
ACAGGAAAGTTGGCAGGAAGTGTATTTATTTATTTATTATTAAATTTGTTTGTCACCTGTCTCTCTGCAAGGGAGAGTTGGAAGTCATTCTCACTCCCACTGCTTTTTTGTCTGCCCATGATGTTTCTGCTTATTTTTTTAGTAAATAACTGTTCAGTTATTATTGAAGGTTTTTTTTTAAATACTGCAATTATTTTAATGATATTCATTCTTGTTAGATGATCATGGGACTATCCAGCATTGGGATAAAAAAACTAAATAACTAAATAACTAAAATTTAATATTTATTTTGGTCATATCAAAGTGCATACTGTCTCTCAAATGATGACCCAATAGGTCACAGGGTTTCTTGGTTTTAAATAAAAATGACTCCTTGTGTAGTCTGTGAACTAAGGTGCATTATCTGATACACCATCTGCCAAAGATAACACAGTTTTAATAAAAAGTGAATAAAGCCGGTTGTTTGGGACTATCCTAGTAGTATAAATAATGATCATACACTTTGAAGATATGTGTGGCTTTTTCTGAACCTTTCATAATGCAGTTCTTGTATATTTTCCTCAAAATAGATGAAACACCCTTAAAAATCAATCCACTCATCTATAGTACCAGAAATGCATTGAAGGCTTTAAGTTGTTGTAATTGAATCATCTTCTACTTTTGCACCATGTGATGCAAAAGTGCAAAAAACAATTGAAGTTATTTATTGTAAGAATTGATAATTCCTTAACTTTCCACATATTGCTGGAAAATCTATAGGCTGAGCTTGGTGGACAGATCATAGAAGCAAAAAAAGATTCTCATGAAATTAGCCCGAAGTTCACCTTAGAGTTATTTCCAAATAAAACAAAATAAGTCATTTCAAATTTATGGAAAGATCATATAGGGTCACGAAAGATTCTGTATTAATATAATCTGTATGCAATATACATGCTTAAGAATTGCAAAGTTAGCAGATGTTTATAATTTAAAGAGAATATGACATTGCTTTGATGTTATATGAGTTGCATAATTATGGCTCATACCTAAAAACAAGGCATACTTTCATTAACTTTTGGAATAATGATGTTCAGTTCTTTTAAAGGCCAATGCACAAATGAGTTAAGAGAGGTTACCTAGACTGAAATGGATCTATATACATAAACAGGGCGGCTGGGCAGTTATCTGCCGATGCGATAACAGCGGAAAAATGTTGCCGCTTTGCCACTTTTATCACCACTAAGTAGGATTTAATATGAATTCTTACTAGTATTCGGTCCAACCACTCTCTAGATGTCTTTTCTGGTGTTTCATCTCCCGGAGCTCCTCGGTAAACCAGGGAGCTACCCCGGATTGGCACTGGGTCAGAGGCTGCAAAGGCACAACGTGGTCCAAGGCCCCAGTGTCCGCCCTATCCCAGGCTTCCACTAGGGCTTCGGTTGAGTTGTGAGCAAGGGATTCAGGAAAAGTCCCAAGCTCCATCAGGAAACTACCAGGGTCCATCAGGCGCATAGGGTGGAACCATTTAATCGGTTCCACCTGTCTGCGGAGAGGGGTGGCAGTATGGAAGTCAAGCCTAAGGAGGAAATGATCCGACCATGTCAAGAGTTGGCTAGAAATATCCCCTAAATCTAGATCATTCATCCACTGTCCAGAGACGAAAATCAGGTCTAGCGTGTGTCCCCTGTTATGAGTGGGGTTTTGAATTAACTGAATTAGGTCCATAGCCGTCATGGAAGCCATGAGCTCCTGAGCTGACTTGGATGTTTCGCCAATGGAAAGCAGATTGAAATCCCCCAGGACCATAAACCTGGGGAAATCAACCGTCAATCCAGCTAACACATTCAGCAGCTCCTGCAGGGCTGATGAAATGTAGCAGGGAGACAGGTACGTAAGAAAAAGGCCCACCTGGACTCAGCAGATTGTTTTTTTTCTTTGCATCCTAGGGAAAAAAACATTTTCCACTACCTAGAATTGAACCCTCAACCTACATTTACATTTTATTTCCACAAAGCTGATGTCTATTTAAAAAAAAAAGAAGTTGAGTTTGAGAAAAAGAAAATGATAGTTTTACTCATTCCTACCATGCATAACCTGAGAATAATGTTGTGGATTATTTTACTACTATACTACTATTACTATTTTACTACTATACGTAAAAGTAAAAATCAGGTCACCTGAATGCTCAGATTATTGGCAATAAAAATACTGTATTATTGTGAAGTAGAGAAGGGTGTCTGCAGTAATTGCTTTTTCTGTTATACATTGAGACTTCCATGATTGCCCATACTTCCTAGTGTAGAAAGCCTGGTGGGAGCAGTTCTTCCCTGGGGACTTAAAATAAAATTCCATGGAGGTTTTATCTGAAGAAAAGCAGAGGGTTTTTTTCTTGGATCTCTTAGGAGTTAGAAGTGCAATATCTTGGTAATTTCATTGAAGAAAAGTGACAGGTTTGGCAAAGAGTTTCCTGGTCTCACTCCACAAATGATTATTATGTTTCCAAACCATTTTGACTTCTTTTCTTTTTTCTTTTTCCGTTTCTGTGTTCTTCAAAGGGTGAGAATTTGTTGATACTATTGATCATCTATTCCATTCTTTGAAATATAAGTTGCTAAATAATAACTAGTTTTCCACACAGATGTGACAGTCGCCTTTAAACCACAAAGACTCCTTGCTGAAATGTGTCATTGGGGGAAAAAAGAAAGATTTTATTTAGGTCAACCAAGGACGAATATCCCTTTCTGGATTTTTTACAAGCAATGTGCAGATGAGTAATAGGCTCAATGCCACCAAGGTCTCTTGGTGTATTCAGTATATATTTCTTTTGGATGCTGTTTTATCAGAAATATTGTCCCAGATGGATTCCAGAAATCAAGCCCCGAAACAAGGCTGAATCATTTCAGGGAAAGATAAATTTTCTTCATTCAAATTAGGCTTCTCAGTGGAGAAATCTTTTCTTGTATTCCAGTGGAGAGAGCTGCATCAAAGACAAACAATAAATTTAACTTTTTTTAAACTTCAGCTTAGCTGTGCAGTCTGAATAAAAACATATATGATAAAATTCAAAATAAATTCACCACTTAAATTAGGCAACACCAAGGCAGTTACTCAAAAAACTAAAAAAATAAAATAAAATAAGAAAAGGACAATTAAAAAAAATCAGTTCAAAGGCTTAGGAAAACAAAAAGGCCCCCACCTGGCATCAAAAAGATGCTAATGTGTCTCACTTAAGCCTCTCTGGGAAGATAACACCCTACATGGTTGTATGTGTGTGTGTGTGGGGGCGAGTAAATATGGAAAAATATATTTTATGTAGAGTCCACCTCACTCCTTTGATGAGGTGATCTGAAAAAGACCTCCGTTAGATGATTTTAACAAGAATTTTCCATGTAAGCCACACTGAATGGTAGGAAAGATGGAAGGATTTTAAGTACTACATGAGTTTTATCTTTTGAATTTTGTGATAGATTCAGATATTTAAATCTTGAGTTAAATAACTTTTGTGTACAATCTTGTGTTTTAAGAATCATAACCTGAGGTCTATTATTGGGTATTACCATCTAGTTTGGTATAATATTCTTTACTAACATATCAACCCAACATCTTCACACTTAGAGCCAAATTCTTTGTAACAGGACAGAATACATCAAAAGAGTTGATTTATTTTTCTGGTTTCTGTCTGTATAGCAAAAATAAAGTTCTGGAATTATAACATTTTGTTAATTAGAAATTTCATTCAACCTTTTACATTTTTAAAAATAGCTCCACAATTAAACATTTGGTTTCAATCAACGTTCCCAGGTCTCTGAGAAATTGTTGCAACAGAAAAAGGGATTTCTACATGATCCAAATTCATCTTATTTTAATTGAGCAGACTTGCTCATATTAAGAAGAATAGAATCAACCTATACATAACAATCTCTGGACAACATCAGGAACCTGAAACAGTTGGAGTTAACACTATTCTAACAATATTCACACTGATCTACAAGTGTGTAGTATACAGTAAAAAAACCTGTGGTTCTTGGTTATATTTCAGTGGTTTTTTGCAAGTAATTATTCTTTTAAAAGTTATATGATTATATCCCTTCCTCGCATCCTACTATGTAAAGAAAAACAACTATTTAAAAAGTGGCATCAGAAAGAGAGTATGAGAGAAAGAAAGGTGCCATAAAAGAAAAGAAAAAGTGATATCATTCACTTTTGGAGCTAAACCTGTCAACTTGAACTAAGTCTAATATATTGGGTTCATGTAGTAATAGCTTCTGTATGGTATGCAATGTGAATTGAATGTTTAAGAGAAAAAGTTTGTTTGTAATAAATAGTCTTTTTTGTTCTACCAAGATCAGCTAAGAATTTTTGATAGTCTACTGCTGTGATTTAAGATTAGGTAGACAGGATTAGATTATGTCAAAGCCATTGCAACAAACAAAGAATTTTTTGTTCCTAAAGAGCTTCAGTAAATAGCATGTGTTTGAGGAAGAAATTTATTATTTTTAGCAAAATTAATTTCTTACATACATTTGAAGAGCTGTCACTTCTTAAAATTGAAATGGATCTTCAGTGAAAGATGCATATAACATTTACTGCTCCAATCAAGTTAGCTGTCACTAAATACCACTGAACGATAATATCTTTAGTAGGTTTCAGATTTTTCATCACCCAGAGTCACTGGAAGTGGGGCAGCATATAAATTAACTAAATTATTATATACACAGCAATATGAAAGAAAACCTTCATGGTATACTAGCTTCACAGCATTTCTTTCACTGTTCTTCAGATATTCTTCCAATGCCCTTTTTTCAACTGTTTGGTGTACTTGTAACATCCCATGCTCATTTATATTCTTTGGTGTCTAGAGTTTGTCAACATCACTGTATGAGTGTAGAACTTGTTATCAACTGTTGGTCAACTAGGCTGTTAGACTAACATCAGCTACCATCCCAGTGAGAATTTTAAAGTTGTTAGTAAGCAAGTAATTGACCTGTAGTTGCCTAGTGCTGCCCCTTTTCTTGGATCTTCCTTATCAAGTAGGTTTTGTCAGATTTTAACTAATCTTCAGTTTCTCATCCCAGCTGTATGTTGTTAAACTCTGTGCCAATGAGTGCCAGGCTATCCCATCTCCCATCATGTATTCTTTGGTCTTCTTGTTTAGCTTATTTTCTTCCCTCTGTTCTAGCTTTCTTGAAACTAATCTTAGCATGCAGATTTTATTTTCCTCACAGCATACAAGCCCTCATAATATAATGCCTCACTGGGAGTTAAATTATTATTATTATCTGTTCACAACAATGTGAAGTCGCAGCTGCCAGGCCTTTAATTGGTGTTGGCTTTTATTTGCATCCTGATTTTCCAAGAATTGAGGATGTCATAATATATATCATAGTATATGTGTGGATACAAAGAGTGTGGTCTTCTGCAATTTGCCAGATGAAAATTTTGTTAATATGCAGATTTGCTGTCTAAGATGTTTTGGACACAGTTGCAATTAACTTATTAACATGTTTCAATGGGAGACAATTGCAAGGTCTGTGAGTAATATCAGTTGGAGTAGAGTTGAGATCTCAGCAAACAATAAATTGTTCTTCTCTGATCTTGTTGATATTCCTTATCTGTATTTTGCTTGTTTGCTCCCTTTCCAGAAAAATGATTATCTGCGTCCGCAGATAACCGCCCTGCCGCCCTGTTTCGGGTGACTCGCTCCCTCTTGTTTGAGAGACCGCGGGAAGCCCCTTTACAGGGCAGAGCAGAGGAGTTTGGGAAATATCTACAGGACAAAGTCGCTCAGATCCGGATGGGATGGGCCCCTTTCAGTGGTCCAGTAGACACGCTCGTGGCGAGTCTTGAGGGACCGCTTTGGGAGGAGTTTGACTCGGTTGCCATCGAGGATTTGGACAGGTTGCGTGGACGTCTGCGACCCACCACATGTTTATTGGACCCGTGTCCCTCCTGGCTTGTACTGGCATCCTGGGAGGTTACGCGCGACTGGCTCCTGGGCCTAGTGAACGCTTCGTTGGGTGAGGGATCTCTACCGGCCGCCTTGAAAGAGGCGGTGGTGAGGCCCCTGCTCAAGAAGCCTTCCCTGGACCCAACGGACCTAGCCAATTATCGTCCTGTCTCCAACCTTCCTTTCTTAGCGAAGGTTGTAGAGAATGTGGTGGTACAGCAGTTCCCACGTCACCTGGAGGAAAATGATTATCTAGACCCGCGCCAGTCCGGCTTCCGACCCGGGCACAGCACGGAGACGGCCTTGGTCGCATTGGTTGATGATCTCTGGAGGGCCAGAGATAGGGGTTGTTCCTCTATCCTGGTCCTATTAGATCTCTCGGCGGCGTTCGATACCATCGACCATGGTATCCTGTTGCACCGGCTAGAGGGGCTGGGAGTCAGGGGCACCGTTTTACGGTGGTTTGGCTCCTACCTCTCTGACCGGACGCAACGTGTGTTGTCAGGGGAGCAGAGTTCGACCCGGAGGTCACTCACATGTGGAGTGCCACAGGGATCGGTGCTCTCGCCTCTCCTGTTCAACACATACATGAAACCGCTGGGCGAGATCATCCGTGGCTTTGGGGTGGGATATCATCTGTATGCTGATGATACTCAGCTATACATTTCCACCCCGAACCACCCCAATGAGGCCGTCGAAATGATGTCCCGGTGTTTGGAGGCCGTACGGGTCTGGATGGATGGCAACCGACTAAAACTCAACCCTTCCAAGACGGAGTGGCTGTGGCTTCCGGCCCCCCGGTTCAACCAGGTGCTTCCATCTCTGGCCATTGGGGGCATGCAACTAGCCCCCATGGAACAGGTGCGCAATTTGGGCGTCCTCCTAGATGCCCGGCTGTCCATGGATGACCATGTAACAGCCGTGGCTAGGGGGGCGTTCCATCAGGTCCGCCTGATGCGCCAATTGCGCCCCTTATTGGACCGGGATGCCCTACGCACAGTCACCCATGCGCTAGTGACGTCTCGCCTGGACTACTGCAATGCTCTCTACATGGGGCTTCCCTTGAGATGCACTCGGAGACTACAGTTGGTCCAGAACGCGGCCGCGCGGGTGATTATGGGGAGGTCTAGATACTCCCCTGTAACACCTCTCCTGCGTGAGCTGCACTGGCTTCCTGTGGTCTACCGAGTGCGTTTCAAGGTTTTGATTATGATCTTTAAAGCGCTTCATGGCATAGGACCTAGTTACATGCAGGATCGCATCCTGCCCCACACATCCCTACGACCAATTCGCTCACACAGAGAGGGACTTCTCCGGGTGCCGTCCGCCAAACAGTGTCGGGGGGCGACATCCAGGAGCAGAGCCTTCTCTGTGATGGGCCCAGCCCTGTGGAATGACCTCCCCCGTGACATCAGGATTATTTCCGATCTCCGCTCCTTCCGTGTACAGTTGAAGACCCACCTCTTTCAATCATCCGGCCTGGCTCAACCGTAATCTTTTCATATTCCTCCTGACTGTCTTTTTTAAATTTTAAATTTTTATTGTATATTGGATTTTTTATTAGACGGGGCATGTTAATGGTTTTAATTTGTCTTAATGTTTTAATCTATTACCTCCTCCGTGCATGTATGTCTTTGTATATATGTATGTTTATATATGTCTTAGTGTACGCCGCCCCGAGTCCTGCCCAGAAAGGGAGCGGCTAATAAATCCAAATATATATATATATATATATATATATATATATATATATATATATATATATATATATATATATATATATATATATATATATATATATATATATATATATATATATATTTATTATATATATATATATATATATATATATATATATATATATATATATATATATATATATATATATATATATACATACATATATATACATACATATATATATATACATATATATATATATATATATATATATATATATATATATATATATATATATATATATATATTTATATATATTTATATATATTTATAAAAAATATTTGCTTAAATCATCTGATGATTTTTTCCCTCTTGAGGATTACAGTATATCTTATGAGATACCCTTGTGATAAATTCTTAGTCCAAGAATTAGCATAGGATTCCTTGTGAACTATGAATGGGATGGAAGCTGGAATAAATCAGTAAAACCAGTTATGAGTAATTAATGACTTCACAAGAAATATGTTTGCATAAAAGCCAGTAATAATAGTGAAACTAAGACTTTTGAAAGTAACCCAAAGTCAAATAAAGCAAGTGTTTGTTTTCTCATTCTTTCTCTTCCATTCTTTTATGCTTCTCTTTCCTATTTCACCAATGCCAAAATTTGTATAGGTGTTAGCTCTTTTTCACGCATTTATGGACAGATTTTCAAATGTGTAATCCATCTGGAAATGTGGTTAAGGAGGTTAAATGCTTGATTTGGCCATATGGGCAAAATGTCCTGGGAAATGCCTCCTTTCATGGTTGAAGAATTCATAAGGGATACATTTAAGCAGCTACCACATGGGAAGATCCTGTTAAATTCTGTCCATCCCAAAATTCTCTGCAAAATGAAACTCAGGAAGAGTTAGGGTTGGTTAAAGTTAGGATGGGTCATCAGCCCATCCTAACTTCAACTGATGATATTTTAGGTCTTATTCATCAGTAACATTCTTTAATAAAAATGTATGTACACTTGTACATCACCAATAAATTTTCAGAACTTTCTATTCATTGGAATAAGTCTAATATATTTCCTGTGGGTTCCAAAGTTTCCATGGATATTTTTTCAGAATAGATTTTGTATGGATTCACCCACCCACAGACACTTGAAAATATTTCTTTATTGGCAGAGGTTAATGTTCATAATTTTTAAATCTCAGATTAATATTGATATGACTGGAAGTGACTAGTCGGTTAAAAATCTACTTGAGATGAAGCGTCGCGATGACACAACCTGCGATCTCAAAGTCCCGAGATCACAGTTGATACTTTTGCCACTGGACAGTCCGTATGGACCTAAACCTTTCCACAGAGATGGTGATTGGGAAGAATACATCTTGCTGATCTCAAAGTCCCGCAAAGTCCCTGATTGATCCAAGAGAAGTTTTTCTAGATGGCGACAAAAGCACAGCCACAAACTGATGAAGTTGGGACAGCTCCGGGACAGAAGTAAAAGGAAAGAGAAAGTGTATACAGCTGGTGAGGAAATTTTACTGTTTTAAAAGAGACTGTTCAAAAAAACTTTAAAGCTAAATTAAATTTGAGAACAGAAGAAATAAGCGGCGAAATTAAGGTGCATTGGACAGTGTGTTATCTTTCTTTTGTTAAATGCTATTTTATGGGTGGAATTTACACAACACTTTTTAAAGTGAACGGATTAGTTTTTCTTCTTCTACTTTTTTATTTTTGTAACATATGGATTGGAACTCTTTTTTTCATTTCTATATGAGTTTTTTCTTTTTTTCTATTTTGCCTCATTTAAGAATTTTACTTCTTTTAAACCTGGAATACATAAAAGATACAAAAGGAGTACAAAGAGGCTTGTAACATGAGGGGGAAAGGAAGCAGCACTGCCACTTGGAGGCTGGAGGTTTGAGCCTTGGAAACATTGTACTTTCACTTCTCTCTTTGATCATTTCGATTTTGCACTTTAAGACCTTGCAGCTTGTTTACAGAGAGTGATAAGAAGAGCACGGAGTGTTTATGCAGGTGTTCTTTTGAACCTTATTGCCAGCTGGAGAAAAGTGAAAACAAGGTCTTATTGTGAGAGATTATAAATGAATTTTTGGTTAGTCTAATAAAAAGCTTTGAAAGCCAGAGTGGCAGTGTTTACCAGTTGAAAGAATGGCACAACATCAACATCAAAAAGAAACTTTAATATTGCAAGAGATAATGTTTGAAATTCAAAAATTATTAGAAGTATCAGAGAGAATTGAGGAGAAACTGAAAACATAGAGCATGTAACAGCAAAATATGATGGTCCAAAATTTCAATTGGAAAAAGTGGAGGCTAGAGTCCAAAAAATTGAAGAGAAAAACCAGCACAAAGACAAGAAATTTGTTGACATCTATGGTGAATGGAGTATGGTTGGAAATGGAGAGAGTGGAATATGGAAAGGAGAGTTAGATGGCCAGGAACTCTACCCCAGATGGCAAGGTTTAGAAGAAGAAAAAAGATAAGAATTGATGGATTTAAGGAGAGAAATCTTATCAGAAGCACTGTTGATGACTAAAGATATGCTGATTAAGGAAACAGATGGAAGATATCGAGATTATATAAGAGATGCAACAAGCAATGAGCTGCAAAGAGAAGTCCGCACAAATATTATCAAGGAAATAATCAGAAGATGAATTCCACAAATGGCAAAAAACATAACATTGTATTACTACTGGAAAGATACAGGTTGATATATGAAAGCTTATAACAAAAAAATAGTCAAATTTAGTTAAATTTAGAGCATTATGTAAAAAAATGAAGTGATAATGGATATGGTTAAATAAATAATTGATAATAATAATACTGGGTACATATGTAGTGGTTTGATAAAAATTAATTGGATATGAATGGTAAATGGTGACTATGAAAGGAAGATTAGAAATTTTGTTATGACATAAAAGCTAATAATCAAAAAATAAATTAAATGTAGTTAAACTTTGAGTATTAGGCCAAAAATGTTATGATAATGGGCATAATCAAATAAATGATTGATAATGCTAATGATAATAACACACACGTATGTATGTATGTATGTATGTATGTATTGGCTGAATAAAAGGAAATTGTATATAAATTGTAAACAGTGATTTGGAAAGGAGAACTAGAAACTTGGTTACTAAATATTATTGATTTTTATTTAGAATAGGTCATAAGGATTTAATGTTATTGGATGGTATTGGAAATTGCTAACGAAATGCCATTATGTGGTTTTCTTTTAAACTTTGGAATATTCTATGCAAAAGGACGTTAAAACAATTATAGTCAAATGAAAATTGAGGTATGATGATAGTGATATCTATAAATATATTTGATTTAAAATGTATGATTTGATATGAATTATAGGTGGTGACTGTGGAAGAGATGCACAAAAGCTTTTTGTAACCAATTGACACACTTTCTATAGTATGTAAAGAAAGAGGATTCTTTGCGTTGTGTTTGTTTGTGTTTATTCAAAAATAAAAAAATAAAAATCTACTTGAGATAATGTGGAAGAGTAAATGTTACTTCAAGGTTATCTTGTCATAATGGGTCTCATCTTTCAGAAGAGGGGAAGCTATTTTTTTGTATCAGCTGAACCTTCTGAACTGTTTCTATGTCCAGCCTTTCAGGGCCATGCAATTCAGATTGTAATAGTCAAAATGCAAGATGATAAGGTTTTAACAGTGGTGGGTTGCAGGCGGTACATCCCAGTACGGGCATACCGGAGCCTGCCCGGAGCACCAAATACCATTCCGGTACGGTGTTCAGGAGGGTCCACCTGCCCGCCTGAGCTCCTTACCTGTCTTTTAAGGCTTCCGTGCATGCGCATGGCACGTACAGTGCATGCGCTATGCTCCACAGAGCAGCTAGAACATCGCGGAGGAGCTAAGACGCATGTACGTGCTGCACGCATCCATGTGGACGCTGCTGGAACCTACCACTGGGTTATAAGCATCTGTTAGAGTCCTCCACTCAAATAAAGGCTGCCACTACACATCAATTGAATCTGAACAAAAAGTTTCCTAGCCTTAATTTCTGCCTGTTGATACGTTCCAAATCACAAATTCAAGAGGAAATAAAGTGAGTGGGATCTTTACAATGATATTCTTATAGGCTTCTGTTGAAGAAACCCCTTGCTTCACCTGCCTTACCGTATCTCATGAACCTGCAGTGAAATAATCATTGCTTATTGGGGGTAGGAGGAATATATCAGAACAGGGAATCTATTCTTCATCCCAATGTGATTCGTAATTGTTTATGTTTTCATATTTCACTGAATTTCTCATAGTGACGTAGTGATGAAAAAAATAATATTTACCATGGCAAGTTTCATCTATTGTTTAGACATATTTTTGTCCCTTAGATAAAACATGGTAATGGAAAAGTTGAAGCCTACTAAAGGATAAATGAAATTCTGCATCCTGTATGAAAATATTTTATTGAAAAATAGAAGAAGAATGTGCATTTTGGTAAGTCATTATTTTTTAAAGTATTTTATTATTTTATTCAATTAATGAAACTATTCCAGCATGAAGAAGATCCTATGGTATTGATCTGCTGTGTGGTTGTTAATTATGATAAGCCTGTCAAAGAACAAAATATCCTTCATTCAAATCTGAATTATTTCTGGCTGGCAATTTAAGGAAATTATAGATTTAAAGTACATATATCATTTAAATACATGGGATGTGAGTTCCAGAAATTTCAGGCCATTTGATAAAATACATTTATCTTACCTGCCATTTTTCTCATCCCCAGACATGCCTTTAATGTCCTATGTAGTTGGAAGCCATTATTCTTGGAAACAATTGGACTATATCAGTGGTGGGATTCAAATTTTTTTACTACTGATTCTGTGGACGTGGTTTGGTTTGGTGACCATGGCAGGGGAAGGATACTGTAAAATCTCCATTCCCACCAAACTCCAGGGGAAGGATACTCTAAAATCTTCATTCCCTCCCCACTCCAGGGGAAGGTTACTGCAAAATCCCCATTTCCTCTCGATCAGCTGGAACTCAGGAGGCAGAGAAAAGATGGAGGTGGGGCCAGTCAGAGGTGGTATTTACCAGTTCTCCAAACTTCTCAGAATTTCCGCTAGTAGTTCTCCAGAATTGCTCAGAAACTGCTGAATACCATCTCTGGACTATATGCATACTTTATCCTTAAATTTTCTTGTAGAAAATTAGTTATATTTCATTAAGGCTCATTTCTTGAAATATGGCTTGCTTAGACTTAACAGATATATGAGAACAAAGTTTTCATAGATCATGAATATAAAAAATTGCCAAGAACTTAGAAGATTCTTTTAAAAATGGCCTTTTAAAATTAGCATCTTTTTTTTACAAATGACTTCAGCCAGGTTTGAAAAATGTTCTTAAGGTTTCCTTTATATTTCATCTTACATTTTATTTTCAACACTGGGTGTGTAATAGTAGTAACACTTCAAACAAATTGAAACTTCACACTTAAAACACAGATAAATAAATATAGATGATATATCAGCTGAGTGGGAAATTAGCTAAGCCATCTTTTATCACTTGACTGTCCAGGACATATTCATATTTGAGAAGTATATCTCAAAAGGGCTGGAAGGGGGAGGGGCAAGGGGAATGGCTTACTGAAATAAGAAAAGATTCTCAATGATAGTATTAAATGCTAGTTTATTTAACTTAGTTCTTAAAAACCTTTGAATTACCCTGAGGCCTTTGTGCTCAAACTTCAGCATGCACAAACAACTTACATAATCTTGTAGGCTTTACATGAAGAAATGCCACATGTTAACTGAATGCTTATTTATCTTTAGTTCTGCAGCATACTGCTATTTGCAGATAGAAAATGAGGGCAGCACTGGAGAAGACATTTGTTTCCATTTATATAGCTCATAATTCAATAATGAAAAACAGATGGAGGACCAGGATCCAGAATGGCTTTATAACAGAAACTCTTGTGAAAGCCACATCTTTTCACTTGATTGAAATTAGAGTAATACATTGACCCCGTGGCAAAGAAGTAGCATAATTTGTTCCAAGTTTGTGGTAGAGATAGATAACTATCTTTAATAATGGTCTATACTCTAACTTAGTAGAACTCTATTAGGGTTCTTCAACTGAAGCAGAAATTGCAGGCTTGCTTTTGTTGTTGGTTCTTTACTTTAGTGCTATTTTATACCTCTCATTTAATAATGAAAAATTAAAAGTATATCTCGTGATAAAATTGTATGAGCAACTAGGATAGAATGGGATATTTTGCTTCTTTTGAAAGAGATAGTAACTACTGCAAAGCTTTTCTTCTGTATGCAATTAAAGACTGATTGTTTAACTTGTTTAAGAATAACCAGTAATTTTATTTTTATATGAATTATCACCTTTTCATTTCCCTTTTCCCCCCACTCTGATTTGTGAAAAATTACTGATTAGGGATATAGAATGTTGAGATATCTAAAGTATCATAGAAGGTCAAGATAACTTCTCTATCATCTCAGAGTACAGACCACAGTATAATGGTCTCAATTTGGAGAAACTAAAATTCTGATAAAATGTTAGAGGAAAAATTCTTAATATAAAAGCACTTCAGTAATGGAACCAACTGCAATGCAAAGTGTTTTTCTGTAACAGCTCTGCTTCCTTCTAAAATGGTCGTGCTTTGGTGTCCATGTTCCCATTATCTGTTAGACATCTATCACAACCTTCTCTGGATTATGTTGTTTTTTAGAGAGGCTATGCTTCCAGAAGTAAATCCTCTGAACTGGAGGTGATTTGTGCTGTTCTGGACATGAAAAGGATTGGAATATTGTAGCCTTTCTGGACATTTAATGTAGTGATCAAAACATTAGCATAGAAACCAAGAGACTGTGAGTTCTAAGGCATGAAAGATGGAAAGCTGAAGTTACTTATAAAATGTTAAAATTGAGGTATGAGATAATATGAGCTTTCATATTCTTAGGAGCAAAATCAAAAGAAGGTGAGAAACACAAGAATCTCTGCTAGTCAGTCTAGAGATCTAGGCGTTCTGATATGTTCTCAGAGTTCAAGTGCCAAGACATAGGGAGAACAGATATGAGAGTCCCCCATAACTAGGGATAGCTACTGCTGAGCATGGCAGAGTGCAAGCAACTTATTGGCTTTGCTTGTAGAAAGATAGCAGGAAGATTGTAAATGGCAATTGTCACCATGGGACCAGTCATAAGTACCATTCGTTCAGCACGGCTATAACTTCAAACTGTTGCTGAAGAAGTGGTCATTAAATGAGGATTATCTATAATTCTAGACTTCATTAAGAACTAACATATGATAGCAGAAAATAAAACTGACACATAGTAGACTGCAAAGAAAAGAAGTGCAATAAAGGAACAATAGGTATACCATCTAAAATTAAAACTGAGTAAAATTGAGATTTTATTGCCCAGTTTTCTTCCAAAGCAAGGTTTTCCTTGCTTCCAAAGTAAGGAAAAACCTTGCTTTGGAAGAAAACTAGGCAATAAAATAAAGTCAAAACCTTAATGTCACTTTTCCTCTAACTATTTATTGCATATAGAAGTCCCTATGTGTTTGGTTGCTTCCTGCTACCTTAAAGATTTGCTATTCCTAATTAGGAGAAGATGTTCATTTTTCATTCTTTTCTTCTGCACAGCCACTGCTGTTCAAGGTTAGCTTCAAAATATATGTTCAGGGATTTAACCAACTATCTAAAACTATCCAGGTTGTTGACAGACTGTTTAATGAAGTATTAATACACTTGAAAAAAAAAACCTGTACTTCAGTTGTGTTGTGTACTGGTGAGCCCGGCCAGCAGAGGGCGTCGAGAGAAATGCCTCTGATTGGCCCAGGCGCGCCAGCCGGCCGGCGGGAGAAATACTCAACCCATTGGTTCACCGTCTGACAGCTGCATGTATAAATAGCTGTCAGACGGCTTCTGTTGTGCTTGTTCCTGTCAGTTCTGTTCTGGTTAAATAAACGTGTTAGTTGCAATCAGCTGTCTCCGTCTCCTCAGTACAAGCTACAACACTGGCGACGAGGACGGGCGACACGGATCCCCACGTTGTGTCTCCCATGGCTGCCGCTACTGTTTTTTCGCCTTTTAGACCGGAGGCTGAGGCGTGGGACGCGTTCTTAGAACCTTTTGAATGTTTCCTCATCGCCCATGACCTCACCAGCCTCTCGCTCGACCGCAAACGAGGTATTTTTCTAAACTATTGCGGCCCTGAAATGTTTGCCACAGCGAGGGCACTTTCTTCTCCGATTCCTGTACATACAATGCCCTGGGACCAACTACTTCTGAAGCTGAAACACCACTACGAGCCTGCTCCTTCGCGCTTCGCCCGGCATCAATATTTACACTGCTGCGTCCAGAAAGAAGGGCAGCCCATCAGCCACTATGTGGCCTTTCTCAGGGCAGCAGCTATAAATTGCGAGTTCCATGACCTCGATGAGGCATTGCTCGAACAATTTATCTATGGCCTCCAAGATGTTAAACTCCATCGGCGCATTCTCTCGCGTTCCGAATTGATGCTGAAAATTGCCGTGGACGACGCCCGAGCCTACAAGATGGCTGACCAGTCCACCCCAAACTTCAGCCATTTCTCTCAGCTGCCACTGCACACGGCTGCCGCCCCCTCTGCCTACAATCCGACCGCCTCTGCTTCCTACCGCACTGACATCGACCTGGCCATTGATCGCCTGCAAGCGCTCTCTACTAAGGATGGCCAGCCCTGCCTTAGCTGTGGTGGCTGACACCTCCTTTCCTCCTGCCATTTCCAGGCTGTAGTTTGCCACAAGTGCGGCAAAAAAGGCCACCTGGCCTCTGTCTGCTGTTCGGCGCCGCCTGACCACTGTGCTCAGCCACCGCATCCTCAGCTGCCCCACTCTCCAGCTCATCTGCCTTCCCTCCGGGAAAATTCCCTGTCAGTGGGTGATCCTGATGATGCATTCCCGGAATGGATCATTGACTCGGCCTCTTCTTCTATGGGAGGCCGAGGTAAGCTGCACCTGCCTGTCTACATCGAGGGCGTCCTCTGCTCTATGTAGGTGGACACTGGATCAGCCCGATCCATCATGTCCTGGGACACCCTGCACTCCCTCCTTCCCCACCTCCGCCGCCAGCACCTGTCTCCCGCCGACTGTCGCCTCCTGAACTACCAGGGGAACCCGATTCCTTTACTGGGTTGTGGCCATTTCCTAGTCTCCTATGGCTCCTATCAATCTGTTCTGCCCCTGCTTATTGTCCAGAATCCCCTAGCCTCTCTGCTGGGACTCGATTGGTTCCAGGCTCTGGGTCTATCTATCTCTGGGGTTCATGATATCTCTCTTCCCGCTCCTTCCTCTGATCCTGCTCTCTCCTCCCTCCTTTTGGAATTTTCAGATGTTTTTGACCCCTCCCTGGGCTGCTACACCGGCACGCCCATCTCTTTAACCCTCGATCCCTCCGTGGCTCCTATCCGCCTCAAAGCCCGCCGCCTGCCCCTCGCTCTTAAGGCTAAAGTAGATGCTGAGCTCGATAAGCTCATTGCCCAGGGGATTTTGGAGGCCGTCGATTTCTCGCCCTGGGAGACGGCTATTGTGGTGCCTTTAAAGTCCGACGGGTCCATTCGGATCTGTGCGGACTTTAAATCGACCATAAATGAGGCCTTACAGTCCCACCCATACCCCATGCCCGTCGTGCAACACGTCTTGCACTCCTTGGGCCAAGGCCAGGTTTTTGCAAAACTTGACCTTGCGCAGGAGTATCAGCAACTCCCCGTAGACAACGTCACCATGCTTGTGCAAACTATAGTGACACACTGCGGCGCTTTCAAATGCCGCCACTTACAGTTTGTCATCAGTGTGGCCCCGGGCATTTTTCAGGGCCTCATGGAGCGTTTGCTCCATGGCATTCCTGGGGTCACACCCTACTTTGACGATGTCCTAATCGCTGCTAAGGATCGATTAGGACTCACCAAAACACTGTGGTCGGTCCTTCAGTGCTTCCGCGCTGCCGGCCTCCATCTCAAAGCCTCCAAATGCCAGCTGGGTGTCCCTGCCATCACCTTCCTGGGATACCTGATTGACAAACATGGCATCCACCCTGACCCATCCAAAGTCAAAGCCATTCTCTCTGCCCCCACTCCCTCTAACAAAGTCGAGCTCCAGGCCTTCTTGGGGCTCCTTAACTTTTATTCTTCATTCATTCCCCATAAAGCCACTCTCACTGAGCCACTCCACCGCCTCCTGGACACCTCCTCCCCTTGGAATTGGACAAGCCGCGAGGCGCATGCGCTCGTGGCTGTCAAGCGCTCACTCACGGCCCCTCCCGTCCTCGCTCAATATGATGACCGGTTTCCCCTTGTCCTGGCCTGCGACGCCTCCCCCTTCAGCGTTGGTGCTGTCCTCAGCCACACCTACCCCAACGGCTCGGAGTCACCCATCGCCTTTTACTCCCACACCTTATCCAAGGCTGAGCGAAATTATAGCCAGCTGGATAAGGAGGTGCTGGCCGCTGTTGCGGGAGTAAAAAGATTTCATCACTACCTCTACGGCCGTCCCTTCTCTCTTGTCACCGATCATAAGCCCCTCCTCAGCATCATTGCTGGGGACTGCCCTACTCCCCTCATTCTCTCCCCCCGCATGTTGCGCTGGGCAGAATTCCTCGCTTCCTACTCCTACACGCTTTTCTATAAGCCAGGTGGACACATTGCCCACGCTGATGCTTTAAGCCGCTGCCCTCTGCCTCTACCTGTCTCCGACCCTGCTCCTACCCACACGCTGTGCCTCATTGACGACCTCCACCTGCCGATGTCCGCTTCGGACATCGCATAAGCCTCTCTCGCTGACCCAGTCCTCTCCCGTGCCATGGCCGCTGTCCACTGCGGCTGGCCTGCATCGTCTGCTGACCCTCAACTCCTTCCTTTTTTTCGCCGGTGCACAGAGCTGTCAGTCCTTCAGGACTGCCTCCTCTGGGGCAACCGCGTCGTGGTTCCAGCTTCCCTACGCAGCACTGTCTTGACCCGACTCCATGACCGCCACCCTGGCATCATCCGCATGAAAAGCCTCGGCCGCGGATATGTCTGGTGGCCATCCATGGATGCGGACATTGCCTCCTGAGTCCAGAATTGCAGCCCTTGTCAGGTCGTGTGACCTGCCCCTCAGCCGCCCCAGGCCGAGATTGGGAATGGCCCATGGCCCCATGGAGTCGACTTTACCTATAACATCTTGCTATATAGCAAATGTACTGATTTTGAAATCTATGGTTTTCATCCAAAAACTCACTGAGATCCTTCCTGTGTGGGTTTCAGGAATGTTAAGATTGGAGGTACAATATATTCAAATTACTCTCTGTGATTCAGGAGGTGGTATGTACTTCAGTCACAGCCTTCCAGCTTTAGAAAAGACCAATCTGCAAATTTAATTTTAATATTTTCTTTCATAATTCATTGTCAAGAGGAAATGAGCTTGCTAACATTATTTCATTTCTCACCAATTAATCTGCCCTTACCTAAAAAAAAAAACCTTTCATTTAACCATTGCTCCCACAATTCATGGGATCATTATCAGCAGGTATTCTTACAATATTGGTAATAATAATAATAATAATAATAATAATAATTTTATTTGATTAGCCGCAACCCTCTCCCGAAGGACTCGGGGCGGCGTACAATCAAAACGGATAAAAATACACATAGGACAAACATATATACAAAAAGAACAGAGACATATACATATGTGCATGGAGGAGAGTTGACTTATAAGTGAAAGACAATTAAAAACACAATTTAAAATCCCCTTAAATAAAATTACTAAATTAAAAAACCCGTCAGGAGCGTTACGAAGTTATGATTGAGCCAGGCCAGCTATTTGGAAAAGGTGGGTCTTGAGCTTGACACGGAAGGAGCGGAGGTCAGTAGTGGTCCTAATATCCGGGGGGAGGTCATTCCACAGGGCTGGGCCCGCCACAGAGAAGGCTCTGCTCCTAGGTGCCGCCCCATGGCACTGTCTGGTGGACGGCACCTGGAGAAGTCCCTCTCTGTGCGAGCGGATGGGTCGTAGGGATGTATGGGGCAGAATACGATCCCGCAGGTAACTAGGTCCTGAGCCATGGAGCGCTTTAAAGATCGTAATCAAGACCTTGAAACGCACTCGATAGACCACAGGAAGCCAGTGCAGCTCGCGCAGGAGAGGTGTCACATGGGAGTACTTAGTACTCCCCATAATCACCCGCGTGGCCGCATTCTGGACCAACTGCAGTCTCCGAGTGCATTTCAAGGGAAGCCCCATGTAGAGAGCGTTACAGTAGTCCAGGCGAGACGTCACCAGCGTATGGGTGACTGTGCGTAGGGCATCCCGGTCCAATAGGGGGCGCAATTGGGGCACCAGGCGAACCTGGTGGAACGCCCCCCTGGCCACGGCTGTCACATGTTCATCCATGGACAGCCTGGCATCCAGGAGGACGCCCAAATTGCGCGCCCGCTCCACGGGGGCGAGTTGAATGCCCCCAATGGCCAGAGATGGAATTATCTGGTTGAACCGGGGAGCCGGAACCCACAGCCACTCCGTCTTGGAAGGGTTGAGCCTGAGTCGGTTGTCATCCATCCAGACCCGTACGGCTTCCACACAACAGGACATCACTTCGACGGCCTCGTTGGGGTGGTTCGGGGTGGAAATGTACAGCTGAGTATCATCAGCGTACAGATGATATCCCACCCCGAAACCACGGATGATCTCACCCAGCGGCTTCATGTATGTGTTGAACAGGAGTGGCGAGAGGACCGACCCCTGTGGCACCCCACAAGTAAGGGGGCTTAGGGTCGACCTCTGCTCCACTGCCAACACACGTTGCGTCTGGCCGGAGAGGTAGGAGCCGAACCACCACAAAACGGTGCCCCGGGCCCCCAACCCCTCCAGTCGGTGCAACAGGATACCATGGTCGATGGTATCAAAAGCCGCCGAGAGGTCTAATAGGACCAGGATAGAGGAACAACCCCTATCTCTGGCCCTCCAGAGATCATCTACCAACGTGACCAAGGCCGTCTCTGTGCTGTGCCCAGGGCGAAAGCCAGACTGGCGCGGGTCTAGATAATCATTCTCCTCCAGATGTCGTGGAAACTGAGAAGCCACCACACTCTCTACAACCTTCGCCAGAAAGGGAAGGTTGGAGACAGGACGATAATTGGCCAGCTCCGTAGGGTCCAGGGAAGGCTTCTTGAGCAAGGGTCTCACCACCGCCTCTTTCAAGGCGGCCGAGAGAGACCCCTCACCCAACGAAGCGTTCACTAGGCCAGGAGCCAGTCGCGTGTAACCTCCCAGGATGCCAGTACAAGCCAGGAGGGACACGGGTCCAACAAACATGTGGTAGGTCACAGTCGTCCATGCAATCTGTCAAAATCCTCGATGACAACCAAGTCAAACTCCTCCCAAAAAGATTTCTCAAGACTCGCCACTGGCGTCTCGACTGAGCCACTGAAGGGGACCCAATCCTTCCAGATTTGAGCGACTTTATCCTGCAGATATTTCCCAAACTCCTCTGCCCTACCCTGTAAAGGGGCCTCCCGCGGCCTCTGAAACAGAAGGGAGCGGGACACCCGAAACAGGGCGGCAGGGCGGTTCTCTGCGGATGCAATGAGAGCGGCACAATATTGACGTTTGGCCGTTCTCAATGCCACTAGGTACGTCCTTAAATGGGCTCGTACCTGTGCTCGGTCAAATTCGGATCGGGAGGATCTCCAACGACTCTCCAGGCATCTCTTGCGGCGCTTCATCACCCTTAGCTCCTCGGTGAACCAAGGAGCCAGGGTGGATCGTTGCCACCGGAGAGGCCGCAAAGGCGCCACCCGGTTCAAGGCCCCGGTAGTCGCATTATTCCACGCGGCCACCAGGTCCTCTACCCGAGGGCGGGTCAGGGCTGCAGGAGGTGGCCCAAGCTCCGTCTGGAACCTGTCTGGTTCCATCAAGCGCCTGGGGCAGAACCATCTAGTGTTTTCCGGTTCCGCCTCCCCGCAGCAAGGGGTAGCACCAGAGAAGTCAAGTCGGAGGAGTGAGTGATCTGACCATGACAGAGGAGTGATGGTTAAATTCACTCCTCCCAGATCACTCAACCACTGGCGAGAGACAAAAACAAGGTCCAAGGTGTGACCTCCCTCGTGTGTCGTGCCCTGAATCATTTGAGTCAGGTCCATGGCTTTCATGGAAGCCATGAACTCCCGAGCCCCCTCTGATGCTTCTCCCACCGACGGCAGGTTAAAATCCCCCATCACTAAAAGTTTGGGGGTCTAAACCGCCACCGATGAGATCAGCTCGAGGAGCTCAGGCAGGGTCGCTGATGTATGGCGGGGAGCCAGGTATACTATCAGCAGGCCCAACTGCCTCCCAGGGCCCCATTTCACAACAAGGGATTCACATCCGGACGTCTGTGGCACAGTGGACTCCCTCGGCTCCAAGTCCTCCCGGATAATCACTGCTACCCCACCGCCCCTTGCCCGGGCCCGGGGCTGGTGAAATGCTTGGTAACCTGGTGGGCACATTTCCACGAGGGGTAACCCTCCCTCGTGGCCCAACCAGGTTTCCGTTATTCCCATGAGGTCCGGCTCCCCCTCCAAAATTAGATCATGAATGAGGGGGGCCTTATTGACAACGGACCTCGCATTGCATAACAACAGCCTCAGGCCCTGGTCCTGCAAATCCTGACCACCTAGAACGCGGGGGTTGGTACAAGTGACCGGGTGTAACCAGCACCCACAGTCTCCCAACCGACTACGAGTTGTTAATCTGTCCTCGTATCTGCCCCTCCCTACGACTGTTGGAATCAAGGAGCCCTGTATAGGAATGATATCCTCTCCCCCCTCCTCCTCTCTGCTCCTTCTGCTCAAGACCCCACCTGGTGACCTGGCTCTGTCATCACTCCTGATCTGACCCACCCACCCCCCAACCCCTAAACCCCTAAAAGAATTTAAAAAACATTTAACTAAAAAACCCCTAAGTCTCCGCTTCCTCCACCTCTCGGGATTAATGAATCCGTCATCAAGGTGGGCCCTTGAAAGGGCGGAGGGCCACACCTGCGAGAGGGGGGATTCCCGCAGTAGGATTAGGTCTAGCCTAGAGTACATATGCTGTTAAAAATTCATCAGGGCCTAGGCTCTGTGCTGCAGATGGTGTGGTCATAAGCCATAGTCCAATAAAATTGAAGAAGCCGGGTTCCGGTGCAAAGAGTATCGTCCAGTCCAAGATGAGGGGGGGGGGTAGTGATGATAATAAGATGGTCAGGTGCCGGTCAGTAAGTGGGGGCTAGTGGGTGGTCAATGGTGGATGGCGAGGGGTAGATGGATTTTTGCTTGATAATGGGCAAGGGGCAGATGGTCAGTCAGATGAAGATGAGGAGGTAAAAAACCTCCAGGGCATGCACGGATGAAAAACAGGGGCAGTTGTTAGTCCAAAAGTCAGCAGGGGGGGGGGGTAAACGGAACAGTCAAGGAGGTGGCTGGCAGGGGGTAAAAAACTCCCCTGCCAAGTCTGATGTTAAACCTCCTGCCAGTTCCCAACAAGCCTGCCAGTTCCCAGCAAGCCTCCTCCCCAGCCTCCAAGCAGCCTCCTGGAACGCAGCCCTTCTCCTACCAGGCCTTCGGCATTTAGGTCTTGCCTAGGCCTGCATCCATGCTCTAAGCACTCCAGCCAAACCATTACAAGCCCCAACGCCGCTCCTACCGGCCTCCAGTCCTTCCTGCTCCAGTTCTATCCAGTCCTATCGACCTCCAATCCTCCCAACTCGACCTCCAGCATCTCCAACATCTTTCCCAATCTGCTGCAGGCCAGGGAAATTGGCGTTCAGCTTTTCCAGCCATCGCCGCCGCCGCTTGGATTGCTGCCACCCCAGGGACGGCCATTTCCATTCACCGCCGCCCCAGAGCTCGCTCCAAGCCACAAGCCTCCAAAAACGACAACAGCACGCCCCCGCACGCTCCAGGCGCCGTTTCTTCGCCTTTCGCCATTCTTCCGAGCTCCTCCAAACCTCTCCGCTCCCAGAACAGCGAACTCAACTCCTCCGGTCTCAAAAACGGCATTTTTGGGCGGCGTCTCTCATCGGCAGCTCACCGGTCCACTCTCCGAGCTATTTCCAGGTCTTCAAGCCACCCTGGGAGACCCCCTTGGGTCATAAAAAGACCCAGGGTGGCTGTTTATTGGACACCTGGCCCCCATGATGTAAAAAGGGGGCCGGCAGCATCCCTGCTCCCTTAAAAGAGCTCGTGGATCTAAGGAACTCTCAG
The DNA here is from genome assembly GCF_964273705.1 of Natrix helvetica. Taxonomy (NCBI): domain Eukaryota; kingdom Metazoa; phylum Chordata; class Lepidosauria; order Squamata; family Natricidae; genus Natrix; species Natrix helvetica. The sequence continues at coordinate 29,532,713 of NC_138551.1, read as the reverse complement.
GCAGACCGCCATTGCTCCAGGAAGCTCCTCCTCCAATCTCTTATGAGATTTCTTACAATGTCTGTGAGGTTTCCTTGGAAGAAAGTGCTCTCATTTGCCAATTTAAGGCAATCTTTTAATTTTAATGTATGAAGTCACAAATAAAAATGAAATTAAGAGATGTCAATGGCTCAAAAATTTTCTTTGGGAAAGGAGCATGCCAATATTGTATAAAGACATTTAATTAAGGAATATGCAGAATGAATAATTAGGAACGACATTGTTCAAATCCAAGCTTAGTGGTTAATTTTTGAAGTGTTTTGCAAATGCAGGAAATTGCACTCACTGCATATAATCAGTAACTGTCAGCATACCAAACAACATTTCCTAGATTAGGGGATACTTCATACAATCACTCATATCCATTCTGGTCTGAACTACTGCAATGAGGCTGCCATTGAAGACTACTGGCAAGATTTAACTGGTCTAGAATGCAGCAGCATAGACCTCAGTATGCCCATATTTTACCCCTCCTTTGTGAGTTGCACTAATCAGCTTGTGACTTACAGTCTACATGTCACACAGGCACTACTTGCCTCCATAGAAAGTGCCCAATCCTATCTGGCAGGTTTGGTACATTCCAGGTTCCTTTGACTAAACAATGCCATATTTCCAGAATCCAGAATTCTGCCTTCTCTGTAGGATTGTTCAGAGTTCATATTCACCCTGAGGTTTGAACATGTCCCATTCTACTGGGGTTTCAAAGGTCTTTGAAGATTTGACTCTTTCGGAAGTGTCACTAAATCTTATTTAGAATTTTCTTTGTTTTCATTGGGTTTTGTCATTCTTGGCATCTTTATCCTTCATTATTATCTTTTGCTATTTGCTTGTTTATAACATTTTAAACAATTTGTAAACCAGCAAGAGTGACAGGGAGTTGGGAAAACTAATAATAATGTTCATCAAGATTCAATCAAATCAACATTTATCAATATGTGGGTTTTTTTTAAGTGCCATACCAGAAAGTCTTGGGTGGCACTTAGAAAAGCTGTACATGTCTGTACATCTGTACAAAATTTATGTCAATCACAAAAAGAACTTTGCTTGAATCGATGCATCTACTATGCCAATACATATTGACTTTTTAGGTTCTTGGGAACAAGTCAATAAAAATTAAGATCAAGACCAGCTAAAGAACATGATTTCACATAACTTTGAATCATCATCATTTAACCAAAGAAATTTGTTCTTAACTAGTCTTGCTTACCTAGCAGGCTATGCTTAAACATATTATTAAATATATTTGGGATAATTAATTTATTTTAATAATTAATATATTGTAATTAAATATTATTTATTAAAGACAAGAGAACAGCCCAGGAGAAGGCAGTAACTAATCATTTCTGTAACCAAAAAAACTGCTCAGTGTGATGGTATCTTTATTTTATTAATCTGAATCATATAATTTTTCTATTGATTTATATTCTGTAAATCCAGCAATTCTATTTCCTGCAATTTTGTCACTTAAAATTTCAGTTCTGCAATTCAAAGGCAATTTCCAGAGCAAAGTGAAGAAAGTGTGTTGCAATCCTTAAATATTTGAATACAGATACAATTTCCCTGAAAAACCAGGTTTTTAATAATCAAGAACTGTCTCACTCCATAATTACCAAAGCAAAATATATTTTATCAACTGAAAATTAGTGAATATTTAACAAAGTGCCTCTGGCCCTGACTATTACTATTGAAATCAAGTGAAATGCTTGATCAGCTGACTTGTCAGTATTGCAATCCTCCTGAGATTAGTCAGTGAAAGGGAGAGTTGAATAAAGTAGGAGTAAAAGATGGGATGAAAATTCTTCTACCTTCTGGTAGCTTCAACTTTGATAGCCTACTCCATCTACAGGCCTTTACCAAAGAATGTGGAGGAATCCTGGAAGCTGATGCTTTTAGATGCTAGCGTTAGAAGCAGAAACAACGTGGTAAATTGAGACACAGGTACTCTCTCCCAATTTTCGCATGCTTTTTTCCAGAGGCTTTGTAGGAGCCAGGGGATGGTGAAAAAAGCCTCCTCCGCCCCCCGGAGTCTCTCCGGGGGCTTCAGGGACCTTCAGGAAGCTTCCCTAAAGCCTCCGGAGGGCAAAAAAAGACCCTACGAGCAAACCGGAAGTGACTTTTGGTTTGCTCGGAGGGTCATTTTGAGTGCTCCGGGGGCTTCAGGGACCTTCAGGAGGCTTCCCTGAGGCCTCCGGAGCAATTAAAATGAGCCTCCGAGCAAACCGGAAGTCTGTTCCTGAACTTCCGGTTTGCCCATAGGGCCGTTTTTTGCGCTTTGGAGGCTTCAGGAAGTCTTGAAGCCTCCGGAGTCCTTCCGGGGGACGGCAGGGGCTCTTTTCATCCTCCCCAGGCTTCTATAAAACCTCTGGAGCCTGTGGAGGGCAAAAAATGGCTTTAAAAAAGGGTGAACTCAGCTGGCCAGCACGCACATGCATGCTGGCCAGCTGACAGGGCAGTGCCTTGTATGCCATGACAAATGGTCTGTGTGCCACCTGCGGCACATGTGCCATAGGTTTGCCATTCCGGGTCTAGTGGTTATAGCTAGAAACCGGGGCAGTGAATTTTGGACCAGCCTTAGGCATGATTAAGCCAGCTAAATGGATCAATTCTTGGTTGATCCAGAAAAAAACAGACTCTGCACTTGAGGGGAGATGCTATGGAAAAAAAAGAAAGAAAGAAAGATTCTTTCATGTCTTATCTTATGTATCTGCCTGCTGAACTGAGTCAATGGAGGCAGGCAATTAGGGCAGAGCTGCAAGGAAGGGAATGGGCTTCTAGGTCCCTTCCCTGTGATCGGCCTGCCCCAACATGCTTGCCTGCCTTCCACGCAGCCTTCCATTTTCCTGCCTTTGCAAGGTGGCCACCAAGACTCCAGGAAGGCCACGTGAAAGGCAGGCAACCATGGCAGGGCTGTGGGCCGCAAGGAAGGGAGTAGGGGTGGGGCTGAAGGAGCAAGCGGCAACCAGGGTACCGGTTTTGGGGTGTGGCCAGCCTGAGGTCCATACCTGGTCAGCCCAATGTCCTCTACTGGTTTTCCTGAACTGGTCCGAACCAGTAGGATTTCACCCCTGGTTTATTCTAACTGCTTGAGAGAGGGCACAAGGTTCTACCTGTTTGACAAGTGTAATTTATAGAGTAATGTTACAAATGTAGTCAAATAATAATGTTCCATAGAAACAATACCCTCCCAATACACCCAGAGTACTGTAATAGTAGAAGATATAGTATTAGTATCAATTTTTTCCACAATCTTTCTTGAGATTTTACTTCTGCTTTAGCCAACTGCAAAACCATTTCCTAAATTTGTGCTTTTTTTCTGACCAGGTCAGTGCTTTTTAAGTACAAGCTGAAACCATTTTACTAGGTCATAGATCTGCAACCTTAAACACTCAAAGAGCAATTTAGACCCATTTCCTACAGAAAAAATGACATCACTCACTCCCATCCAGTCACAGGACTCCCTAGCCATACCTACCCAGTGAACGGCAGAGCACTGGCTGTTAAAAAACACTGTGAACCACAAAATCTTTTGACATCTCTCTCTCATTGAGACTTGAGATAAGTCTCTCTCATTATCTTTTTATCCTATGATAGCTATTTTCATATAATATACTAATCTATTGATATATAGATTATACTACCCCTTAATACTCTTTAAAATTGATTATTGAGTAGAAGAAGAGGGAAAAGGAGAGGGAGAAGGAAGAGAGGGAGGGGGAAGAAGGCAGAAAGAAAGAAGGAAGGAGGGAAGGAAAGAAAGAAGGAAGGACTGGAGAAAGTTATGAGTGAGAGAAGAAAGTGGGAATTCTGGAAAATAACTAAATTAGGGATCCAATTCTTTTAAAAAAAGAAGCTAGCCGTTTGGGCCAAAGATTCTCTGAGGATATGCTCCAGAGAGAAAGATCTATTTTAACCAAGGAGCTTCAGATGATATTACCGGTTATGCAAGAGACAATGGCTAAAACTCATGAAGAATTGAAAAAGGATGTCAGAGAAATAAGAAATGATACTGGAGAACTAAAGGAAAGGATGCAGAAGATGGATGATAAATTTGAAAAGTTCCAGGAAAAGATTAATAAAAATGAACAAAGAATAAATATAATAGAAGGAAAGATGGAGAAGGAGGAGGAAAAAATGGAGGAGCTGAATTCTAAGTTGATCCAGGCAAACAAAGAACTTTAGTTAACGGTTCTCACATTAGAATCAGAGAAAGCGGATCAATTTCTACGGTTTCAGAATGTAAAGGAAGAAAAAGGCAAGGATTTACTGGATTTGATGGCAGACCTTATGGCAAAGGCTTTGGGAATAGGAAAGGATGAGATGGCAAGTGAGATCGATGAGACATATAGAATCCAGACAAACTATGCAAAAAAGAATAATCTCCCAAGGGAAGTCCATGTCAAGTTCGTTAAAAAATCAATACGCAACGAGGTGCTGAATAGAACAAGAGACAATCCGATAGTACACAATCAACAACAACTAACAGTCCTAAAACAGGTACCAAGGAGAATCAGAGAACTAAGAAGGCCCTAACAATTTTTAACATCTGTGATGAATAAATGCGAAATTAACTTCAAATGGTTGATATGGGAGAGCATACTGGTAACTTGGAGAGATAGAAGATTCAGAATAGACACGGTGGAACAAGTGGAAGATTTCTACAATAATCTTGTTGGGCAGAAGGGTGAGGAAGACGAAGAAGAAAAGATGAGAGCAAGGATACAAGGACTCAGGGCACAGATAAGAAGAGAAAGGAACTAGTGAAGACAAGAAAAGAGAAAGTTGTTTTAGAGAAAAAAGAGGAAGAACCAAAAGAAGTGAGAGAGATAAGGGCAACAAGAAGCACATGACCTAAATACACATAGAATCATGTCAGGAGAAATCAAGATTCTATCATTGGATATCAATGGTCTAAACCTGCCCCAGAAAAGGAAAACAACCTTTAATAAACTAAAACATTTGAATTATGATATAATTGCAATGCAAGAGGTCCATATAACTAAACAACAGATCCAGATCTTGGAATATCCTAGATTGGGTAAACTTTACACAGCATTAGCTGATCAAAAGAAAAGAGGAATAGCATTGTATGTTAAAGACACGATCCAGACTAAACTAATTTATCATGATGAGCAAAGGAGAATATTAATTGTAGAAATAATGTTAAACCAAAAAAAGGTGTCACTGGTTGTAATATATGCACCTAATGAAGGTCAGGAAATTTTTTATTATAGACTACATAGTATTATTCGAGAGATGGGAAATGAAAATATCTGTTTAATGGGTGATTTCAATGCTATAATTGACCAGAAATGGGACTATGAAAATGGAAAGAAGAGAAAAGGAGCTAGGAGAATTTTGCCCAGGTCATTCTTCCAAATGGCCAAAGAATTAAATATCTATGATGCAGTGACGTGCGGTGAGGTTTATGACTGGTGAGGCACTGACACAGTGCTGAGTTTCAAATATTTTTAGACTTGTGGACTTCAACTCCCAGAATTCCACAGCCAGGCATGCTCAGTTCCAATTTAAAGCAACAGCATTTGTTTTTCTCCTTTGCTCCTTCTTTCTTTTTCTTTTTCTTCTCCTTCCCCTCCTTCCTCCCTCTCTCCCTTCCTCCCCCTCTCTCAAACACACACACACACACACACACACACAGAAGTTGGATTGGACTATCTCTCCTACCCCTTCCCTCTCTCACTCACTCTCAAACAAACCCCCCCACACACAAAAGTTGGATTGGATATCTTTTCCAGTGGCTTGAAAGCAGCTCCTCTGCCATCCCCCCCATTCAATACAATACAATACAATACAATACAATACAATACAATACAATAGTAGAGTTGGAAGGGATCTTGGAGGTCTTCTAGTCCAACCCCCTGCCTAGGCAGGAAACCCTATACCGTTCCACACAAATGGCTATCCAACATCTTCTTAAAGACTTCCAGTGTTGGGGCATTCACAACTTCTGGAGGCAAGCTGTTCCACTGATTAATTGTTCTAACTGTCAGGAAGTTTCTCCTCAGTTCTAAGTTGCTTCTCTCCTTGATTAGTTTCCACCCATTGCTTCTTGTTCTGTCCTCAGGTGCCTTGGAGAAGCTGCCCCTGCTGCCTTTCCCAAACACCTCCACAATTGCAAATGCAGCCTGCTGTCTGGGTGGGAAATGCCTGGAACACAATAAAGCCCACCCACCACCTCCTGCTGGCAGGCTGGGGTGAGAGGAGAGGCAGAGAAGCCGGAGGGGAGCCGAGCCTTCCAAAAGAAAGAGGCTGGGGGGAAGTGTGTGTACTACAGCATGGCTCTTTGCCTGGCTTCCTGCCTCCTCCTGTGGTCTCCTCAGTGCTCGCTTGTGCTCTCCCTCCCCAAGTGTAATTTGATTGCAGGTGGAGCCACGTTGCCTTTTCAAACTTGTAATCAGTGAAGCTGGGCTAGATTTTTATATAGTTTTATCCAGCTGTGTGTGTGTGAGAGAGAAATGAATGGGGGCCTGGGGAGGAAGTCACTACACTTGGGGAGGGAGAGCACCAGTGAGGTTAAGCAGAGTCATCCACGGTGAGGCAGCAACTAGTTCAGCTTTTTCCTTTTACTTTTTTTTTCATGATGAGTGTGGTGAGGCTATGCCTCACTTGCCTCACCTGACTGCACGTCACTGCTATGATGTATGGTGAGAAAGATGTCCAGAGGGAAAGCAATATATCATCTACTCGAATAGACATGAATCCTGGTCAAGGATAGATATGGTTGGATTTCGATGGAGTTAATTTCGGAAGTGAAGGAGATAGACATAGAACCCAATTTATGGGCTGACCACAATCCCATGAGGATTATATGGAAAAAACAAAAGGGCAGTTATCGTTGGTTATTCAATAGAACAATCCTAAAGGATGAGGAATATATTAAAAGAGTTAATCAGGAATTGAGATTTTTCTTCAAAGAAAACTGGCCAGGAGACACATCCATACAAAACCTATGGGATACAACTAAGGCATTTATAAGAGGGATCACGATATTGGCAACAGCTAGGAAGAAAAAAATTGAGAATCAAAAAATAAGAGAGTTGAAAGAAAGGTATAGAAATTTAGAGAATGAACTTCAAAAAAACCCACAAAATTTAAGTATAAAAGGAAGTATGAAATTTATTGAATATGAATTGGCTATATTTGAAAAAGCAAAATTGGCACAGTCTATAAAAAAAGCAATACAAAATTTCTTTGAGAATGCAAATAAACCGGGGTGGTAGCTATCCTATAGGCTGAGGAAGCAGAAGCAAGAGAATTGGATCAATAAATTACAAGATGAAAAGGGTGAGATCTGCTATCAACTAGAGGAAAAGAAAAATATTACCAAAAATTCTATGAACAATTATATAGAGAAAACCAAGACTATACAAAGGAAGGAATACTACAATACCTGGAAAAGTCAGATCTGCCAAAGATACCAGAAGAAATAAAAAATATGCTCAATGAAGAAATTAAAACTTCAGAGATAATTGAGGCCATACAAAGACAAAAGAATAATAAAGCTATAGGCCCGGATGGACTGCCAGTGGCAATATATAAAGAATTCTAGGATATGCTTATTCCAACGCTGTTGGAAGTTTATAATGCTGTGTTGAAAGAGGTGAAGATACTGTTAGCATGGACGGAGGCTAACATTGTATTATTACCTAAGGTGGACACAGACTGATGTTTGTACAAAATTACAGACCAATCTAACTGCTAAATGCAGATTACAAGATTTTTGCTCTGATAATAGCAGAGCAGTTGACAAAATTCCTTACATCGTTCATTCACACAGATCAAAATGGATTCCTCCCCAAAAGACAAATTAAAAACAATATGAGAATTACGCTGGACATTCTTGAGTATTATGAAGTGCATAATGAAAAACAGGTTGCACTACTTTTTCTCCGTGCCCAAAAGACATTCAATAATGTGAACTGGGAATTATTGCATCAACAATCGGAACACATGGAATTTGGGGATAAATTCATTAACATGATTAGAGCAATATATACAAATCAAAAAGCCAAAGTAATAACTAATGGTGAATTAACGCAAAGTATAGCAATTCATAAAGGTACAAGAGAAGGTTGTCCTTTATCCCTGCTGCTGCTTATATTAACCTTAGAAGTTCTAGCTAGGAATGTACATAAAGAGGAACAGATAAAGGGACTAGAAATAAAAAAGGAACAATTTAAGTTACAGGCTTTTGCGGACAATGTAATTTTCATGTTAGAGGATCCTATATAGTCTGGTATGAAACTTATTGAGGAATTGACTGAGTATGGGAAAGTAGAGGATTTAAGGATAAATATGACAAAGACTAAAATGCTGGTTAAAAATATAACATCCAAATTCAAAGAGGAGTTAACGAAGGAATTGGGTATTCAAACTGTCAAAAAAGTCAAATATCTAAGTATACATTTATCTGCGAGGTGTGTGTCCATCAAAGAAGACAATTATACTAATTTGATCAATAAAACTAAGAAAGACTAGAAAGATGGAGAAACCTACAATTAGGTTTTTCCACCATTCATTTTGATGGGTAGGATCGCAGTCATAAAAATGAATGTACTATCAAAATTTATTTTCCTATTTCAGAACATTCCCATTAAATTAGAAAAAGGTTTTTCTAAGGATTTGAATCAATTGGTTTCAAAATTTATTTGCAGGGAAGAAAACCAAAAATAAAACTCACAGTCCCTTTTATTAATATGGAACAATATTAAACACGACCACTATACCAAAACACCCATTTGGCTATCTACGATGGAAGCATACATCCACCCAAATTTAATTAATAATTTGTAACCCCATTGTGTTAATTTAGTGTGAAGCAATTTATAAAATTTTTCTTGTTGTTGATTAGGAGCATATACTCCTGTTAAGAGTATTTTCTTTCCTTCTATTAGTAGTTCAATTGCAATATATCTACCTTGAGAATCTGCTTCAATTAATTAAGCCTTTAAGTCTTTTCTTAAATATATGACTATACCATTTTTCTTCTCCGGAGCAGATGCTACAAAATGTGATCCCAGTCTTGCGTTCATCAAGTATTTCCTGTGTTCTAATGTGTGTTTCTTGTAAGCAAATTACATCATTTTAAAATTGTTTCAAATAGTGAAATATTTTTTTCCTTTTTTGTGGTGAATTTAAGTCATTGACGTTCCATGTTAGAAATTTAATTGTCATCTTCAGTGCGCTGAAGCTTTCGAAGAGCTGCCTAGAAATCTTGCTGGTATTTCATCTTCGGTCTAGCTCCTCCCACTGCTTCTGTGCTCGCGTTTATATTGGATTGCTTTAAAAGTCAAGATTTATTTCAATACACTTTTGGCACCAGTGAAATGTGTTCCAGTGGGCTTTTTAAGGTAATTTGTTCCTTTTGGGAAGCAACCAGTGTGAATATCTGGCTGCAGACCATTGTAACTTCTTGAGTAGCATTTCATGAATAAAATCTTTTGTTTCTCTTGATTGGATTTTGCATGGATAGTGTCAAAGGAAATGGGTGCAATCGTGCCTATAAATTCATCTGGCTGGACAGAACCATTTAAAATTGTATCAGCACTGTTTCTGCTTTCCACAGGAGTTATCAGACTCTGAATAAACAGAGGAAAAGGGTCATATGGGCCAGCCCTGTGTTTTGTGATTACCACCGGATTATAGAGCTTTTGGGTCATATGAGCCTAACCTGTATTGTGAATTGCCTCAGGAGCATTGTAGTGACAAAAACTGCCTCATTTTTGCTGAATTGCTGACTGCCATTAACAGCATAACTTTGCCTGATTGCTATTGACAACTACTCTTACCTTTATCCGGCTGACTGATTGGTAATGTTATTGTGGAGAACAGTACTGTTTTGGACCCAGCCCCAGACCCCACCTCTCGGGTCTAAATCTAATATCGGGGGGCTTAGTAAGCCAAATTAATTATCCTAGCAGTGGTAGCCAAAATTAAGGCCAAGACTAGGGCTCAGAAGAAGGCTTCTCAAGCTGAGGAAACAGCGGCCAAACAGAGACAGAACGCATTAGATCGGGAAATTACCAGGGCCAGGAAACAATCTGGCAGTCATAAGCAATCTAATCTAAGACATCAGATGAATCTCTGTTAGGCGTAATTGACAACACTGGTCCTTCAAGATCTTTAGGATCCTGTCCTACACCTAGAGCTTGGTCACCTGTGGCTTTTAGTGAGCAGGGAGAGAATGTAGTGCTGACTAGACCAGTTTCCCTATCTACTTCACAAGATTCTGTCAGACCACAGGAGACAATCTTTATTCCCACTGATGCGGGGACCCGTCCAGTGGACCTGGTGGAGGAGAAGATGCCTGCCTGTTTCAGGAGGTGGATTTCTCAGGTGATTAGGCAAGAGATAGCCCGATTCCACAAGAGTCAGGTGTCTGGGCCTCAGACTAGTTGAGATCTGCAGCAGGATAGCATGTACCATGGGGAAGGGATCCCACAGGGTACCAGGGACTACAGCTTGAACCATCTTCTCCTGGGCCTTCAGCTCAGAGTCAATCTCCTTTATCTGAAGGAGAAATTCTGGGGAGTTAAATATGAGCCAGCAGTGTGCAGCAGCAGCCAAAAAAACCAGCAATCCTAAGTTGCATTAACAAAGGGATACAATCAAGATCAAGTGAGGTACTAATACTACTCTATAAAACCCTAGTAAGACAACATCTAGAGTACTGCATGCAGTTTTGGTCACCACACTAGAATAGAATAGAATTCTTTATTGGCCAAGTGTGATTGGACATACAAGGAATTTGTCTTTGGTGCATATGCTCTCAGTGTCCATAAAAAGACAAGATATATTTGTCAAGAATCATAAGGTAAAGCACTTAATGATAGCCATGGGGTACAAATATGTAATCAGGAAACAATCAATATCAATATAAATTGTAAGAATACAAGCAACAAAGTTACAGTGCTGCAGTCATAAGTGGGAGGAGATGGGTGATAGGAATGATGAGAAGACTAATAGTAATAGTAATGCAGCCTTAGTGAATGGTTTGACAGTAGTGAGGGAATTATTCGTTTAGCATAGTGATGGCGTTGGGGAAAAAACTGTCTTGTATCTAGTTGTCTTGGTGTGCAGTGCTCTATAGCATCATTTTAAGGGTAGGAGTTGAAACAGTTTATATCTAGAATGCGAGGGATCTGTAAATATTTTCAGGGCCCTTTTTTGACTTGTGTAGTGTACAGATCCTCAATGGAAAGCAGGTTGGCAGTAATTGTTTTTTCTGCAGTTCTGATTATCCTCTGACGTCTGTGTCTGTCTTGTTGGTTTGAAGAACCAAACCAGACAGTTATAGAGGTGCAGATGACAGACTCAATAATTCCTCGGTAGAACTGTATCAGCAGCTCCTTGGCAGTTTGAGTTCCTGAGTTGGCGCAGAAAGAACATTCTTTGGTGTGGTTTTTTTGATGACGTTTCTGATGTTAGGTGTATATTTTAGGTCTTGAAATATGATAGCACCTAGAAATTTGAAGGCATCTACTGTTGATACTATCTAGTATTGTAAGAGGTAGTAGTATGGTAGAGTTTCTCCTAAAATCTACCACCATTTCTACGGTTTTGAGTGTGTTAAGTTCCAGATTGTTCCTGTCGCACCACAAGTCTAGTTGTTAAATCACTGTCTCATCATTGTCTCGAATGAGACCAATCACTATTGTATCATCAGCAAACTTCAGTAGTTTAACAGATGGATTGTTTGAAATGCAGTCATTGGTATATAGAGAGAAGAGAAGTGGAGAGAGCACACAGCCCTGGGGGGCTCCTGTGCTAATTGTACAGGTATCTGATGTGATTTTCCATAGCTTCACTTGATGCTCCCACTCTTTTAAGATGTTTGTGATCCACTTACAAGTGTGTTCAGGTACCGCTAGCTGATTTAGTTTATTTAGAAGAATATCCAGTATGATGGTGTTGAATGCTGAACTAAAGTCTACAAAGAGGACCTTTGCGTAGGCCTTTGGAGATTCAAGATGTTGTAGGATGTAGTGCAGAGCCATATTAACAGCATCATCTGTTGATCTACTTGCTCAGTATGCAAATTGCAGGGAGTCTAAGAGCGGATCTGTGATGTCTTTCAAGTGGGACATCACTAACCTTTCAAAGGTTTTCATAGCTACAGATGTTACTGTTCTGTAGTCACTCAGTTCCTTAATGGAGGGCTTCTTCGGCACTGGGATGATAGTCGAGCATTTGAAGCAAGAAGTAACATGACACATCTCTAATGATTTGTTGAAGATTTGGGTGAAAATGATCAGCGCAGACCTTTAAGCAAGAAGGGGTTATCTTGTCTGGGCCTGGTGCTTTTCCTGGCTTCTGTTTGTGAAATAGATCTTGCACTTCCTGTTCCGTGGGTTGTGAAGCCAATGGGATGGGGTTAGTTGTAGGAGTTGTAGGAGCTTTGGGTATTGTTGGTGTGTCTGGGATGGGGATTGTGGAGATAGGTGGCTGTAGTTTCCTTTCAAACCTGCAGTAAAACACGTTCAGGTGGTCTGCCAATTGTTGATTTCCTTGAGCCTGGGAAGGAGGTTTGCTGTAACCGGTGATATTTTTAACATTTTTCCACATGTTTGCTGGTTCATTTGTTAAAAACTGATTCCTTAGCTTTTCAGAGTAGCTTCTTTTTGATGCTCTGATCTTCCTTGTTAATACGTTTCTGGCCTGATTTTACAGCATTCTATCACCTCTTCTGTAGGCTTCCTCTTTGGAATGACGTAGCTGCTTAAGTTTAGCTGTGAACCAAGATTTATTGTTACTGTATAATAACAAGTTTCTGTTCGGTACAAATAGGTCTTCACAAAGCTGACATATGATTTTACAGTATCTGTAAGTTCATCCAGGTCTGCAGAGGTTTCTGCAAAAATATTCCATTTAGTGCAGTCAAAGCAAGCTTCTAGCTTTAACTTTGCCTCCTCAGTCCAAGTTTTCACTGATTTAATTGTTGGTTTCATGGCTTTAAGTCTTTGTCTGTAGGTAGGTACAAGGTGAAACATGCAATAGTCAGAGTGTCCCACAACTGCTCGTGGTAGGGAATGATAAGCATCTTTTAGTGTTGTGTAGCAATGGTCTAAAGTATTCTTACCTCTTTGGCAAGCATTCACATGCTGAAAATATTTTGAAAGCTCCTTCCTTAAGTTACCTTTGTTGAAATCACCTAGACTAATGGCCAGTGTATATGGGTATTTGACTTCAGCCTCTCTAATCTGATCATCTAGAGTTCGTAATGCCTCTTTACACAAGCTTGTGGAGGCACAAACACAGCAATTAGGAGAAATGAGGACAACTCTCATGGAGAATAAAAAAGGTTTGCAGTTAATGAGTAAAACTCTAAGTTTTCATCACATAATTTATGGAAAAAAGATGTTGAGACTCTAGAAAAAGTGCAAAGAAGAGCAACCAGGATGGTAAGGGGACTGGAGACCAAAACATATGAAGAACTGTTACAGGAACTTGGCATGGCTAGTCTAGTAGAGAGAAGGACCAGGGGAGACGTAATAGCAGTGTTCAAATATTTGAGGGACTGCCACAGAGAGGAGGGGGTCAAGCTATTTTTCAAAGCACCTGAAGGACAGACAAGGAATAATGGATGGAAACTGACCAAGGAGAGATTCAACCTAGAAACAAGGAAGAACTTTCTGACAGTGAGAACAATCAAACAATGAAACAGCTTGCCTTCCGAAGCTGTGGGAGCTTCATCACTTGAGCCTTTCAAGAAGAGATTGGACTGCCATTTGTCAGAAATGGTGTAGGGTCTCCTGCTTGAGTGCGGGGTTGGACTAGATGACCTACAAGGTCCCTTCCAACTCTGTAAATCTCTTAAAATCTGTACATTTGACAAAATTTATATCAATCACAAAAGGCACTTTGCTTGAATCGATGCATATACTATGCCAATATGTATTAACTTCCTAGCTTCTTGGGAGGAAGTCAATATGAATAAAGATCCACACCAGCTAAAGAACTATTAGTGGTGATTTCACATAACTTTGAATCATCATCCTTATCCTCAATCCTCATCAATCATTATCATCATTATTCAACCAAAATAAATTTGCTCTTAACTAGTCTTGTTTAGCTAGCAGAATGCACAGGCTATCCTAAAACATATTATTAAATATACTTGAGTAATATATTTTCAACACACACACACACACACACACACACACACACACACACATACACACTGTATATAATTTATTACAGGCAAGAGAAGTGTGATGGCATCTTTGTTTTATTAATCTGAATCATAGGACTTTTCTAATTGCTTTCTCCTTTGTAAATACACCAATTCTACTTTCTCTCCAGGAACTTTGCCACTTATAATTTCAGTTCTGCAATTCAAAGGTAATTTCCAAGGCAAAGTGAAAAAAGTGTGTTGAAATCCTTAAATATTTGAATATGAAAAAAATTCCCTGAAAAACTACGTTTTTAGTAGTGAAGACCTGTCTAACCCTGTAATTAAGAAAACAAAATAATTCTATCAACTGAAAATTTGTGAATATTTAAGAATGTGCCTCTGGCACTAATTTTACTATTGAGATCAAGTGAAATGCTTGATCACCTGACTTGTCAGTATTGTAATCCTCCTGAGATAAGCCAGTGAAAGCGAGAGTTGAATAAAGTAGACGGAGTACAAGATGGGAGGAAAATTTGTCTACTTTCTGGTAGCTTCATCTTTGATGGCCTATTACATCTACAGGCCTTTACCAGAAAATGTGGAGGAACCTTGGAAGCTGATGCTTTTAGATGCTTGCTTTAGAAGCCTAATTCATGCGGTAAGTTGAGACATTTATTTCCCATGGTTATGCCTGAGAATGCTTGAAGATAAGGTGACCAACTTTTTTACAATGAAAAGGAGGACGGATAAATTGGAAAAAAAATATCGTAAATAAAAGAAATATTTTATTCATTGCAACAATAATACACTAAAATATGATATATGCATAATAAAAAACATTTGTAACATTTTATATTGTAATTATGCTTACATGCCTGTTAATTATTATTTAAATGAGTACTTTTCCATTGAATTAATATTTTTTGTCAATGTATCATCTTCTAACAATATATTGGAAATATCTGAACAAGAAATATCCTTCATATTGAATTTTACGGCAAGTGCTGCAGCTAGAGTATCAACATTCAATCTCGATTTCTCACTTGTCGAAAAATCATTGGCAATTGAAAAAAACTCTTTCAACTGCTGCATTAGTTCCAGGGCAGCACAACGTAAATTGAACAAGTATAAATAAATGTTCACATGGAATATGTTCATTTTTGAAATGGCTGAAAATATCCACCGATCTTTTATCAATTTCAACATGTTGATTTTCCCATTGTATTAATTTTTCAGAATTTAAATATACATTCAGTCTTCTAATTTCTTCAAAGAGACAATTGTCTTTTATTTTAATGTCTAGCATTTCTTTAGATAAAAATTCAACACAAGATTCAATATCTGTTCAATATACTTGCAATGAAGTAAAAAAACACCATTAAAAATTGTTTAATAAAACGTGAATTGTACTTACCTCTGTATAATTGAATATTCACTGAGAAAGAAATAATTACCATGAGTCATTCAATTGCCGATGTGCCGTGAGTCTACTGCATGCATATGTGCCGTGTTGTGTTTTGGTAAGAAGTAAACAAAGCCACTTGCACGCGGCACTCTCTCTCAAGGTCTCCCTTGCGGAGCGCATGCGTCTCATAATCGCGTCTTATACCGCACTATACCGAGTCTTGACGAATTATCATGTCAAATACAAATATGTCACCTAACGCGCAACAGATTAGTCTTCAAATATCGAAAAGGAGGACATGTAGGAGGACACTTTTCGAGGGAGGACAGAACTTACAAAAGAAGGACTGTCCTCCCTAAAGGAGGACGGTTGGTCACCTTATTGAAGATGAAAGTTGTGCTTTTAGGGACATCAGATAATGCCGGAGAAAACAACAACCAAAAAATAAGAACACTAACAATCTGTAAAATGCCTTCGGCTTACTGAAGGCAGATCCTGAATATTATATACATAGGAAGTGCTATGGAATTTATGTATTTTTCTACACTTTTTCTGGATATAATCTTAAAAATATAATAAAACCAGGAGAAACTTGCTTTCTATATTTTAGAAACTTATCCTTTTACAAAATATTTTCTTCCCGGACATTAGACTCTGAGCAGGATGCTTTTTCTATATTGGATATAATGTATATTTCAGTCACTCAAGAGAGTTTGGTCCAGTGCTTAAGGCACTAAACTAGAAACCGGGAGAGTGAATTCTAGACCAGCCTTAGGCATGAAAGCCAGCTGTGTGATCAATTCCTGCTGTAACGAAATGGATCAATTCTTGGTTGTTCAAAAAATAAACAAACCCCCAGACATTGCACTTGAGAGAAAATGCTAGGGGAGAAAATGAAAGAAAGAAAGAAAGAAGGAAGGAAAGATACTTCTTATCTTCTGTATCTGTCTGCTGAACTGAGCAGGGACGTGCAGTCAGGGGAGGCAGAGCCTCACCTCTCATCATGAAATAATAATATATAATAATAATATCCACGACGGAGTTTCATATATATAAGAGGAAGAGGAGGGAGGAGGAGGAGTGCGCGCGGGGCGGTGCCAGCTGGGCAACCGGTGGAGGCAGGAGGGTTTTCAGAAGCGCCAATAACCTTCCTGCCTCTGCTGTACTTTGCGTGCTCCTCGTGACTGCAATAGACATCCACAAGTGGCAGGGACTTGATGACGTCGCCGCAGCTGCCATGCGCGGATAGATGGAGGTAGCCAGAGTGGCACCGAGGTAGTCCGGCGGATGAGTGACTGAGGATCAGGCTGGTTACATCCGGCCAGCCTTGCCCAGCGTCGACGTCGGCGACGTCATCAAGACGAAGTGGCTTGGAGGCGAAGTGCTTTTCAGTGCTTTTCTGTGCGTCTGGCGTTTAGGTAGATAGCCGGATGTCCTATAATAATAATAATAATAATAACTTTAATTTATAAACTGCACCCTTTCCTAAACAGGACTCGGGGCGGTGTACAATCATGTTAAAACAGAATAAATACACAATATAGGTATACTTCATATACAAATAGTTAACAAATAATTAAACGGAGGAGGTAGGATGTAGACTGTACAATATTTAAATTAAAATACAAATAAACATTAAAAATACCCTTAAAATACCCTTAAAAACTACCCAATAAGATGTTTGCCAGGAGGTTGAATGGGACTATAAGTCAGTTAAGCCAGCTAATTGGAACAGGTGGGACTTAAGCTTCTGTCGGAAGGAGCGGAGGTCAGTGGTAGTTCTGATATCGGGGGGGAGGTCATTCCAGAGGGTTGGGCCCATCACAGAGAAGGCTCTACTCTTAGGAGCCGCCCGTTGACACTGCTTCGTGGACGGCACCTGGAGGAGTCCCTCCCTGTGAGAGCGGATTGGTCGCAGGGATGTATGAGGTGAGATGTGATCCCGCAGGTAACTAGGTCCCGTCCTAAATGCCAGACGCACAGAAAAGCACTGAAAAGCAGCTGCTGTTGGGGATCGCAGAGCGCGAGCCGGCAGAGCGCCCTCAGGAAGGTGGGAATGGGATCAGGTGTGCTGGAGGCTGAGGCAGCCTCAGTCTCCAGCACACGTGGTCCCATTCCCCGCCTTCCTGATGACGTCACCAGACTCACCAGCCATAAACCTCACAGCACGTCACTGGAACTGAATAAATTCTTGCACTCCTTTTTTCACTGTCTCATTCTTTCCAGATTGCAATGCTTAACTAGTAATGCAGGTAATGTATTTTGTCTGTTTATTTTATTTTGTGTCTGTATGCAGAAAGGGAAACCCTTATTTGCATTTTATTGGCCTCCACAAGTCATCCCAGATAGGGAAATCTTAGAGTAAACACTCATTGTTTAATATACATTGTTTCTGCATTTTAGCTGTTCACGTCCACCCAGTGCACTGAAACGCGGTTTCAGCTTTTTGCATGCTGCTGCATGAGGAGCCTTCTGTGTTTCTGTACAGGTGTGCAAATATCTTCGGTGGGACTAAATCTGCAGCATATCAGTTTTCCTCTGCCTGCGGGTCGTATTCTGCCGGTTCACCCCCGTTCAGGTGAACAGGAAGTGGCGGACATCATCATGGACACTCTGCACATACTGGTTCTGAACTGGTAGCAAAAAAGGAGAGGATTTCATGCCTGCTTTGGGTCTTGCAAAGGGAAAGAAAACAAATTTCTTGCCCTTTTCAGCGAGTGATTTGATTTGAGCCAAGTTTATTCTACCGGTTTGGCAAGTGCAATTTATAGAGTAATATTGCAAGTGTAATCCAATAACAATGTCCCATAGCAATAATGCCCTCCCCTTGGTCCTACCCAGAGTATTCTTTGCCTTATCTATTAGTAGAAAATATGGTAGTAGTAAATCATTAGTTCTGCAGTGCTTCTTCCGTCTTTTTGCAATCTTTCCTGAGAGTTCATTCTGCTTTATCCAACTACAAAACCTTTTTCTACATTTGTCCTTTTTTCCCCGACCAGGTCAGTGCTTTTTAAGTACAAGCTGAAGCCATTTTACTAGGCCAGGATCTGCAACCTTAAACACTCAAAGAGCAATTTGGACCCATTTCCCACAGAAATCACTGACATCACTCACCCCCATCCAGTCACATGACTCCCTAGCCATGCCTACCCAACAGGGTATTAGGGCAGAAAACTGGTTGCTAAAAAAAACAAGATGGCAGTGCCATAGGCACTGCTGGGAAAACGAGTTTGGGGGAATGGCAGGCCTGGGTCACTGCTGGTTCCAGTGACCCAGGATGCCAAACTACTACTGGTTCAGCCAAACTGGTCCAAACTGATAGGAAGCCACCATTGTCTCTTTCTCTCCCTCTCTGTCTCTCCCTCTTTCTATGTCTCTCTATGTCTCTCTTTCCCCCTCTCCCTCTCTATCTCTCTTTCCCCCTTCCTTCTGTATCTCTCTTTCCCCCCTCCCCCCCTCTCTCTCTCTTAGAAAGCCGAGATTGGGCAAACCTAGCAAGCTGTCCTTGGGGCTCTTCAGTGCTTCTTTTCTTTCTTCTTGGCAACTTTTGGAAATCCTGGCTGGCTGAGGAATAAGGAATGAGCTCAAGCTGCAGCAGAGGCTTCCCCAAAGATGGGGATCCCCTGGCTGGCTGTGGTGGGCCAGAAGGGTGGGCAAGAGTGGGCAGACCCTCCTTAAGTGGGGGCTGGGCTCAGCTAAAGTGCAGCAAAGGTGCATGGGGCGCATGGGTTGACCAGCTGATGGGCGAGCGTCTTTGACAAGGGTGCTCTAGCTCTCCCAGCCAGGCCCCCAGGATGGTTGTGTAAGGTTTTATGGGGCCAGCCCCCTTTTGCAACTGCCCTGAGCATCTTTACTTCTTCAGCAGATAGGTGTCCCCAGCAGCTTTGATTGAAAAGTGTCCTCTGGGTGGTGAAAGTCCCAGGTAAGGTTTAAAGCTGAGGGCCCCTTTCTGTCATCCCTTCCTGGATCCCATTCCAACTCCACCAGCTGTTGTGTTAGTGAGGCCAGCATTGGTCACAGTTGGATGGGCCCAGTGTCTCAGGGTGGCATCTCCCCAAGTGACCAAGACACCCAGCACCAACAAGGGCAAGAAGAAGCACCAGCCAGAGAGAAGGTGCTGGAGAATCAGCCCTGACCACTTCTCCATCCCCCGTCATCAGCCTTACCTTCTCAAGCCAGGCGAGGAGTGACTGGGAGAGGTGGGTGAGGGGCAAGGCCAGCCATTGGTGAGATCACCTGACAGGGAGCTACAGCAAAAGGGCAAAAGAGCTACATGCAGCTCCAGAGCCATGAATTGGAAACCCTGTACTAGTTCAAACTACCTCTCAGGTCAGCGTTTCTCCTTTACCTTAAACACCTTTCATGTTGTAGGACATAATGAGAATAAAGCATAAAAGGAAGCCAGGAAAAAAAACTAGAATAGAGTCATTTGTCAGACAAGGAAGAAAGATACCATTCAAAGGGAGAATAAGTGGGAATAGAGTAACGGAAAGTAATTTGTGCTGAGAAATGTAAACAAAGGCTTGAAGATTAATATAATTAAAATCAGGAGAAAATTGTTTTATGGATAAGTTGAATGAACATATAGCATGTGCTTTGGGGCAGCTGTGCTATTGGTGGCTGATTATCCCAGTGCTTAGTACTATGATATATACCTAACTTCTAAGTTCCAAAAGTCAGCTAAAGTTAAGGTGATGGATTTAGACAATATTCAAAACCACACTTGTCCATGGAGGTCACAGCATAACCAGTTACTCACTCTTAATTCAGAGGGTGTTGTGAGGAAAACACAAGGAGGGACACCCATGTTACCCATCTTTCAGGGGGGGGGCGGACCTTGAATTTAAAATGTAATAATTCCTGGAGGTCCAAATGTTCTATCTGTGCTTGTCGGCATTGCTAAGTATTCAATTGATTTTTATTATGGTCACAGATGAGCATTAAAAACAACAGCAATAATAGTAAAAAGTAAAAATATAGGCAGACAGAATAATATATTAGATTGGTGCTGGATTAACAGTGGACTATTTGCCTAATTCTACATATAGGATAGTGGAATTTGGCCACATTAAGAGACAGTACTTCACATTGATCTGATAGCCGTAGTTACACTTGAAAAATGTCACTATTTCCCAGATATTTTATTAGCTAAGGTGTTATAAATTGAGTCCTTGTAGAAGATGCCATATAGTAGATTTGAGCTACAGTTTCAATGGCCCCTTGTCCACAATTCAGCCAGAATTCCTAAGTGTGGAAACCTGACCTAAGCCAGGATTAGTAAAACTGGTTTTACTATTCTTAGATCGGGTGAATGAAGGCACACCATTTTCTCTGCATGACCATTGGAAGCCAGATGGAAAGGAGCAATCAGGGCATGTCTGAATCCTTGTGTTGCTAAATAGGTCTCAAATTGCATGGCTGCAAATTGGGGGCCATTGTCAGAGACCAAAACATCGGGCAGGCCATGAGTGGAGAACAGTCTCCGTAGTGCTTTGATGACTGCTTCTGCCGTGGTAGAGGTCATGAGGACTACTTCTAACGATTTCCAGTAGGCGTCCACAACTACCATAAAGGTCTGGCCATGAACAGGGCCAGCAAAATCTATGTGCAACCTAGACCATGGTGCTTGAGGTCACTCCCACTCCTTAGCCAGTGCCTCTGGGGGAGCTGGTCTGGACTCCTGGCACAGTGTGCAGGTAGCCACCCATTCTTCCATCTCCCTGTCCATGTTAGGCCACCACACATACCTCCTGGCCAAAGATTTCAACCTGACAATTCTAGGATGCCCTACGTGCAAGGCCTCTAATACTGCAATGCACAGTTTGGATGGAAGAACAATCCTGTCACCCTACAGTAAACAACCATTTATTACTGACAGTTCATCACGTTTGCAATAAAATATTTTAAATTCAGACCTCACAGGCCCTTGGGCAACCCCCTCCACACCCAGTTCAAAACCTGTCGGAATATAGAGTCGTTTGCTGAGTGGCGGGCGATGTCACAAGACGAGACAGGACCAGCCTCAAGACAGTCAATGAGGAGGACTGGTGTCTCGGGGGTAGGGTCAGCAAGCAGTTCAGGCAGTGGGCATCGACTCAAGGCATTGGCATGCCCCAGGGTAAAGCCAGCTCGATGGACAAGGCGATAACTTTAGGCCGCGAGGAAGATTGTCCATCTGGTCATTTGTGGTGACAAAGAAGCAGGGGTAGGCTGGTCCCCAGCGAGCAAACCCAGCAATGGTTTGTGGTCCATGATAAGTTCAAAGTCACTGCCGTAGATATACTTGTGGAACTGTTTCACACCAGTGACTGTAGTCAGAGCCTCACGGTCCAGTTTGCTGTAGTTCCGCTCAGCAGCAGGCAATGTTTGTGAGTAGTAGGCTATTCCATCGGTTCCATTGGGCATGCACTGGCTGAGAACGGCTCTGATGCCAAATGGGGAAGCGTTGCACGTTAGGACAAGTGGCAGAGTCTGGCTATATTGGACCAAAAACGTGTCTGCTGACAGCAGTTTCTTCACCACAGCAAATGTGGCTACTTCAGCTCTGCCCCAGGACCACTTGGCATGTTTGCTGAGAAGATGATGCAACGGCTCAGCACTGTGGATTTCTGCTTGAGAAAGACACTGTAGAATTTAAGGAGTCCAAGGAACACCTGCAGTTCGGTCTGATTGAGAGGTGCAGGGGCGTCCTGGATTGCCTTAATTTTTTTGTTGGTCAGGTGAATCCCAGAGCCATTGATGAGGTACCCTAGGACTTCAACCCTTGGCATGTTAATTTGGCATTTTTCTTTTTTGAGGCAAAGGCCTTTGTCTCTGATTCTGGCCAGAACAGTTCACAATCTTTTAAATAATTGCGCCTTATTTGCAGCCAATACCAATATGTCGTCAAAATAGGGGACGACTCCTGGAATCCCCTGCAAAAGCTTTTCCATGACGCTTTGGAACAGGCCAGGGGTGATACTAACTCCGAATTGAAGATGGGTGCATTTGAATGGTGTCACAATGGTTTGGACCTTCACCGTGGCACCATCTATAGGCAACTGCTGGTATGCCTGCACCATATCTAATATCGCAAAAACTTTTTCGGGTCTAATGAGTGTAGTAAGTGCTGTACAATGGGTACAGGATAAGCGCTTTGCTGCAAAGCTTTATTTATTGTGCACTTGTAATCCACGCAGATGTGGACAGACCCGCCAGGCTTGACAGGTGTCACTCTGGGGGTCTCCCAGCATGCGTGATTGATCGGCTCTAGGATTCCCTGGCCAATCATTTTGACTAGTTCCAAATCAATTTTAGGGCGGAGAGCGAAAGGTACTCTTCTGGGTTTTAGCCTGATGGGGGCTACATTGTTGTCCAAGTTAAAAGATATTGGAGTCCCCTCATACTTACCTAGACCGGTGCCAAAGACGTCCTCGAACTCCTCAAGGAATTCCTCAGTGCTTTCATCCCATATGGAGTTGATTCTGGTCACTTCTAGGCCCAGGGCTTCAAACCAGTCAAGTCCCAGGAGGCTCTGCAGGTCTCCGTTGTCTACCATCACTAGTAGCTGGCCACAGAAGGTCTTGAACCTCACCCGGAAGGTCCCCTGGCCCATGATGGGGACTCGGTTCACCTGGTAGTTGTGAAGGCCGATGTCTGGAACCCTCCGCTGATGCTTTTTAAGGCTAGGGATAGCCTGTTTGAGTGCTGCCCAAGACATTATGGTCAAGGATGACCCCATGTCAATCTCCATGTTGCATGGAGATTCCTCAATGAGGACTGTGACTTTCAGCTTTTTTGGCCACTTTGTGCGGACTTGGCCTATGGAGGTGTGGTAGGTGACTATGGTGTCGCCTTCTGTTCGCTATGGTGGTGGCTGCCATGCCCCTTGGTTGGGCCTCCGCTGACGGTTAAATATGCTTCTGGGCTTCCAGGTTGCAGTGGGCCGATCGCTTCTGCAGACGTTGATGATGTGCTCCTTGCATTCGCAGCATTGACAAATGGCATCACGGAAACAGCAATGTGTTTCCTCCGCAGCAGGAAACGTGGTTCAAAATTTCGCACTGGCTTGGTGCAATTACTGCGCATGCGTAACTGTCAACTTCGCTCTCAGAGCCTTCAGGCTCTGTGGCCTCGCAATGCATGCCTGCGCTCTTCCACATGCTCTTTGGCCTATTTTGGCACTGCAGGGTCTCCGTTGATTTAACTGAAGACTCAGTAGCCTTGGCTTCGTCTAGGGCAATTTGGAGAGTAAGATTAGTCTTTGCTAATAACCTCCTCTACCGGCCAATGTCCCTAACACCGCATATGATGCGGTCAAGTAGTAGTTCATCAAGATCTCTAAACTCGCAGTACGCTGCGGCCTTTCTGAGCGCCCCAATGTATTCATTGATGGATTCCCCTTCTTTTTGTTTCTGGATGTTGAATTCGTTCCTCCAGACATATTTAGATGGTCTGGGAGCGTAGTGTGTCCTTAGTGTCTATTGTAGAACTGACCAAGCTACTGATTGGAGTAGCATTGGCTCGGACAAATCCTTCGCTGTCTCGAACACCTCTGGTCCACAGTAGCTCAGGAATATATTCTTTTTCCGGCCTTCAGAAAGGCCCATGAGGCCGTTGGCTTTGAGGAAGCAATCGAACCTCATCAGTGATTGGTGGCTGGGTTGTACGGAATTGGTGGGGCATGCGTTGTCATCTTGTGTTCCTGAGCAGATTTGAATTTGCTGCTCAAAGATGGCTGCTTGATGCTGTGTCGTGCTCTGGGCTGGATTGACTTGCTGGATTGTCGAGCTCTTTTTGTCTGCATAGTTGCCTTCCAATCCTATCCTCGTCGCCAGTGTTACATCGGGTGAATGAAGGCACACTCAAGCTTCAGAATAACAAACAGCTCTTTATTAGCACAAGTCAACTATGTACAATCCAGCGAAGGTTCAGTCTGACAGCAGCCCTTTTATAGGGAGCTTTCAGACCCTTCGACCAATCAGATTGAATCTCTATTCCCACCTGAACAGAGGACCTTGGTGTAAACCATTACCAATGTTTCTGGTACCTAACACCTATTATAATACATTATTAGGAGAGGCAAATGGTAGCGTCTAGTTAACAATATCCTATTATGGGAATACTCAAATATATTAGCAATTTCTTTGACAAAAGAATAGGGAAAGTGATGGTAAATCAGTATACTAGCATACATTATTAACCTTCTATCTACCTCCCTGTGGTCATTAGCCCATGAATCACTGAACAGTTATACTTTTAATCCCTTCTCTATCCTATCATATTTCAATATAATTACAATTTCTATAGTTAGCTTTTAACTTTTAACTTTGACAGTTATACTTTTAATCCCTTCTCTGTCTGAGGTCTTCATTTCATATCTCATATTCTCCATTATTATTTATGTCTTTATTATACTTTATTACCTCCCTGTTTCCTCTCCCTTTACAGAGTCTCTTGCTTGCTATTTCTAGTATCTGCAGGGACTTGAAATGATGAGCTCTGTAACCATGAATTTCTTTCAGAATGTCCTTGGAGTATCTCATGCAGTATCTCCAAGGTAACAGATACTGGTATTTCTTTGAAGCAAAAGCAAAAAAAGGATGTTAATATTTGTTTTGCAGGCCACAATTGTGGAGAAGTTGGGTCTTGGACACTATATGGATGTTATAAATCTGTACACAACGGTTGAATATACAGCACCTACATCTGATGAAAATGTTATTGTAACAGACACAGAATTTAGCCATGTTCCAGTACGTCTTTACATTCCTACAAAGCAGTCAGATGTCTTGAAAAGAGCAGTGATTTTCATCCATGGAGGTGGATGGTGTGTAGGATCAGCAAGTAAGCATAAGTATTTTATTCCACTACTTTGGGTCTCAAAT
Source organism: Natrix helvetica (assembly GCF_964273705.1). NCBI lineage: Eukaryota > Metazoa > Chordata > Lepidosauria > Squamata > Natricidae > Natrix > Natrix helvetica. The sequence goes on along the minus strand of NC_138551.1, from coordinate 29,507,272 downwards.
AAAAATGTATCTATTTCTTCTGATGTCCCATGTTTGAAGGTATAACAGAGATATTAACCATCTTGAGTTGGTGGTTAATTAATTGATTTTTTAAAAACCATCCTGATGATTGTCACAAAATGAATCACATAGAAGGTACAAGATTCACAATTGTCAAAAGGTAAATTGATGAGGTTGCACCTTCCAACCTCTCTAACTCTTGCCAGTTTATCTGCTTGCCAATTTTAATTTACAATGTAACCTGAGCAGTAGGGGTAAACGAAGTACTAAGTTGCTATCATCCCATTATTTTCATTGGGACTGTTAAAAAGCCATTTTAAAAGATTTTCACATTCTGTTGACAACTTGCTTCTCTTCTTTGGTAGTATTTCTTGGCAGCCTCATCAGGAGCCGTATCATTCCAAGGGATCACTGAATGGTAGAGATTAGAGTAGTTTTTCCCTTCCTCAATAATTTTATGATGCTCCCAAAATTAATTTCCATTCCCAGAATTCCTCAGCCAGTAGAATTTTGGGCACTGGCATCTACAAATCTTGAAGTTGCCAAGATTGGAAAACATTCGAGTAGAGATTCATGGAAAGTTTCCAGAAAGTCCCTCCCAAAAGAAACCGAAAACAGCTCATTAGAATTTGTAGGTTTAGGACTTCAAACCTCACATGAACACAAGGCAGGAACATTTCTGCTATTCATAAAATGAGCTTGATGTTTCTTAGCTTTCTATGGTAACATTCTAGGCTCACTCTTGTGATAGTCTAAAGCCCTTGTTCCATAGTATTTTTGAAACATGTACTGTGTATTGGTATTACAAGAATAGTAAAACATGCTTTGCTTCTTATTTTTCACAGCCATGAAAGCCTATGACCTCTTATCAAGATGGACATCAGAAAGACTAAATGCTGTTGTGGTGTCAGTCGAGTAAGAATGGTGTTTGAAGGAGACATTTTCGTTCATTAATCTTTTCCTAATCTTTTTCCGTAAACAAAAAAATAATTAATGATTAATAATAGCACAAACTGGAACATTGAAGCCATATATATATTGTTATTGGTTGCTAATTATACTTCCTTGCAAATGCTGTGCTATAAGTATTATTTCCTATTTATAATGGATAACTAATATAGTTTTACATTTATTGTATTTTATACTATTTGCTAATTGTAAACAAATATAATATGATTGGAACATGGTATAATAATATTTAAATAGAACAAATGAAAGGCATAAATCATTTCAAAAAAGTAAAATCTTCATTTTAAAATATAAAAATGTAGAGATTGTCAGCCTTTTGTGGTAATCCAGACAAACTATTACATCTTGTATGAAAACTACCCAACACAATGGGTACTAACGCTACCTTTATTGCAAAGTTATAGTAACAGAATTTTGCTTTTTTTGCCCGGTTTCCTTTACTTTCAAAGGAACTAGCATGGTCCCTTCTGAGATGCTTTCCATACCCCATTCCTTTTGTGGACTGAGATGTCTCCTATCTCTTATCTGTGGGCTGTGGTTCTTCCTTCTCTTCCTTAAGGATATTTCCACAGATTATTACTTCAGTCTTGCTTACCAGCTGCTTTAAAATAAGTTGATGGTATTTTCCACAGTTAAAGATTATTCTGTCTCAGATTATTACACATAACTCACAGCTTCCATAAAGCACATACTCCAATGAAGCATAATTATTCTATTGACTAAACAGACCAGAATAGAATAAGTCAATCAAAGGAAAATAAATTTTATTGATCATTTAGCACACAAGTAAGAAAGGAATTAAAAAAAAGTAACCAAATTCTATATCGAAGAAAATCACCCTTTAAAATCTAGTATCAGTAGTGTAAATCTAGTGATAAATTAATTTTGTTTTACCAACACAAAGAATTTATATATTTCTTTCATTGTGTTTTTAATTAATTCCAAAAAGTTACAGACTAGCTCCAAAATATCGGTTCCCCATTGCATTTGAAGATGTGTACTCAGTATCAAAATACTTTCTACAAAGCAGCATTCTGGAGAAATATAATGTAGATCCAAGCCGCATAGCCATTGCAGGAGACAGTGCAGGAAGTAACTTAGCTGCAGCTGTAACCCAGCAGGTAAGAATTACCCATTTGAAAGTAATAAATCCAAAATGGAATTATACATGTTACTAATCTCTGTTATCTCAAATCATCCTGCTCGTTTATATACCTTGGGGCTTTTCACACTGTCTACCTAAGAGTAGGAAGTCATAATTTTTAATTACCCTGAAAGATTCAGGATCTTCTAAGGAGTTCAAAATGGAGGATCATAGAATTATGTCTGTTAATTGGACCCCGACTGTCTGAAATTATCATGTAACATAATACCTGCAGCAATTAACAAACAGAGCAATTGCTGGGACTTTTCACAAACTGGGTTTCTACCATTTTAAAAGAAAGTCTTAGATTTTTAGTTTGTTGATTTACCTAGACCAAGAAGTGGCATGAAGGCCATCTACCATGTTTGCAACAAAGCCCAAGAAGACAACTGATTCAGGAGAAATCCACTAGATAACACCTTGTCAATGGTTATTTCATTGTGAAAAATATAAATTCAGCCCCATTTGAAGAATAAGCAAGCTCAACAACACCATCAAAATAAATTTAACACATTAATGTGAGCTGTGAATCACATAAGATAGACAAACAATTCTGATTCTTACTTTTCATTTGATCTATTTGCATATTCATGATTTATCTTAGAGGAGGAAAGGAGAAATTGCTATGTGTTGTTCTTTTACATACCTTAATTATAAAATGATTGAGGGAGGTTGTCCCAAATTGCAATCTGGGTTTCTCTCTAGTCTTAAATCTCAAGAGAAGTACAGATAGTCCTCAACTTATGACCACAATTGAGCCCAACATTCCTGTTGCTAAGCAAGATAATTATTAAATGAGTTTTGCCCCATTTTATGACTTTTCTTGCCACAGTTAAGTGAATCACTTAGTAACACTTAAGTTAGTAACAACTAACTTAAGTTAAGTTAGTTGTTAAGTAAATCTGACTTCTCAATTGACTTTGCTGGTTAAAAGGTTGCAAAAAGTGATCACATTGTCTTGACACAACAGTTATATGTGTAAAAAACAGTCACAAGTCACTTTTTTCAGGGCCGTTGTAGCTTTAAGCAGTCACTAAACAAACTGTTGTAAGTTGAGGACTACCTGTATAATTTCCATGGAGCATTTCCACATTAGGAACCAATTTCGTTGTATTTAAATACAATGACAATAAAGATTATACTTACTTATAGGGGCCTAAATATAAGTGAAAGATAGAACTTCACTCCCATTGCAAGAATAAAGCAAGCTCAACAACACTATCAAACTAAATTTAACATATTTATCAATATTCCCTCTAATTTTTTTTCAGTGTGGGTGGAAAAGTATAGTGTTTGAGCAGCACATTTTCATGCCTGAGCTGAATTTTTTTCAGATGTCACCCAAGACAACAACGAAATCAATGTTATTTGAAACTCAAAGTTATACTTATTCAAGATACACATTTAACTAAAAGTGTTATACATCAGTATCACTTATAACTGCAAGTTTGCAATATCAAAATACTTGTATAGTGTTTACTCCAGCTTTACATTTCGACATCAGCACTGACTGATGATGTACCTATAGGGTTATTACAATTATCTTTTCAAATTCATTTTGGATTAAATAAAAAAGAGCTTTGAAATGAATATATAAATGGCACTTAATATCAGTAATATTAAAATAGTAAATGTTTGATATACTTCATTTTAATGAATTTCACTTGATACACTTCATTTTAATGAGTTCACATTCAATTTCAAAAGTTGCCTATACACTGTATGCTTCTGTGAATGTATTGTGTGCAATTTGCTATTTTAAAGGAGTAAAATTATTAAAATCCCCATACATAAAGTCTCATTCACATGTAACAGTTTTGTTCCATCATTAATTTGTAAACTCAAGGATTTATTGCTTGCATGTTCAACAATGCTTGCTGATTGTTTAAAAATTTGTGGGAATTTTTTACTCTGTATACAGGTGGTTTCAGTAGCCTACTACTACTGCAAAACTAATTGCAAAACATTAAATTTTATTATTTTTAATATGAAAAAATAATTTGACTCATAAAATCTATTTTTTTTCATGATTGTTCACACAGAAGTTGCTTGCTATTGGAAAAAGTGCATTCTAACAATGAATAGCTAAACAGAATAGGAAATTGCATTATCCAAAACTCTAAAAAAATGAATTGAAAAATATTTTAGCCACACTTTTTTCAAATCTTACTCCTCCTACAACCCAGTGAACTGTGTGGATGACTTTAAAGTACTTATATTGTAGTTAAGGTTTTAATTCTAAAAAACTTCTAAACTCCATACTACTTGCAAATATAAATAGATTGTTAAAATGGCTCTATCATAACAAATAAGAGAAAAAAAAACACCTTCCTTTTGTTTATAAAGTAGTGATTTTAGTTTGCTCCAAATGATTTAACTATGGAAGACACTATTTTAAACTGACAGATAACTTTAATTAGATTAAAAGCAAAATTATTCTCAATGACTTTGAAAATCTCAATGAGTTATCAAATATAGGTACTCCTTCATTACAATGTGGGACTGGAATTTTTATTAGTCAGCAATGTGTTCAAAAAGTGTGATGTCATGTCATGTGACCAGGCTCTCTCGCCTCTTTCTGACTCTGAGGGCATCAATCATGTTAGCCCAGGGGTCTGCAAAGTTGGCTCTTTTAAGACTGGTGGACTTCAACTTCCAGAATTCTGAGAGTTGAAGTCCACCAGTCTTAAAACAGCCAACTTTGCAGACCCCTGTGTTAGCCCAAAGCCTGGCGCTGAGCCTTGCTCCCCCATTGGTGGATCCCCGAGAAGCAAGAAGGGAGAAAAAGAGATGGAGGCCAAGGAGCTTCCCCCTCCAGCAAAAATCTAACCAGGGAGCCGGGCAGTAACAAATTAGCCGATCACGCACTGAAAGCGAGGTCCGACCAGGTGGGCAGCGAAACTCCAGAGCTCTCTGTTCTAATTCCCCCTGAAAACTGTTGCCTCTGAAGCGTTTGCTCTACTGTTTTGAACCTTTAAACACCCCTTTCCTTTTTTCTTTTTGGCCCTTTTCGGTAGAATCCTGAAGTCAGGCGGGGTCGAGAAGCGAGGATGGAGAAAAAGCCTCCATCTCTTTTTCTCCCTCCTCGCTTCTCGGCCCTGCCTGACTTCAGAATTCTCCCTAATCATTGTGGATCGAAAAGAAAAAAGAGAAAGGGGTGCTTGTTTTGAAACCTTAAAACCCCCCCTTTCCCTTTTTTCTTTTCGACCCACAATGATTAGGGAGAATCCTGAAGTCAGGCAGCAATGTATTGTGGTAGGAAAGGTTTAGTGGGAGCCTGGAGGGTGTTTTGATTGCGATTCCCTAGCCTCTCTGTAGTCCGTGTCCAGCAAATATGTAATGCTGCATGGCACTTAGAAACTACTGCGTGGTGTATTCCAGGCACGTGAGTGGCCACGCAGGCGCACACCTTAGAGGGAACAGTGATATTTATATGAGTGGTGAATGACATAAGACAAACAAATAAAAAATTATCAAGAAAAAATAATTTTGGGGGAATAAGAGGTCACTTTTTAGGACAATGTTGAGTTGGACATGACCTGTACTTTACAAGGAGAAGAATTTTAAAGCTCCCCTCACTCTGCTCTTTTTCCCTATCCAGCCTATTTTGACTATGAAAATGTATTGAAAAAGAATCAAATAACTAAACTCCATAGAGTAATGATAAAGAATAGTTATAGTCATTGATGAATAAGATTGGAACATACTGAAGTTTTGAAGATATCTTTTGGTAGCAAGTGTAATAATATATCTTTCAGTATTTTATTTGCAATTTTCTTCAAAGGTCATTAGTGTAGAAAATTGACAGATTGCAAATACTGTGAAAAACATATCAGTTAAGGTTTTTCCCTTAAAATTTTGAATAAAAAAGATAGAAAATGGCGTACATTAAGAAATATGAAACATATTAAATAGTCCATCTTTCATAGGAAAAATATTTCTAATAAATTCTTTTCTTTTCTAGATTCTAGATGACCCTGACGTCAAAGCTAAATTCAAGATTCAAGCTTTATTGTACCCTGGTCTTCAGACTATTGATGTGGAATTGCCATCCCTTCAGGATAATAAAAACATGCCATTTCTGTCTAAAACATTAATAATCAGATTCCTCAGTGAATATATTACATCAGATGACTCTTTTTCCAAAGCTTTAGAGACCAACCAACATGTCCCTGCAGAGTTCAACCATTTGTTTAAATTTGTAAACTGGAGTAAGTGGCTACCTGAAAGATTTAAAAAAGGCCACATTTACACTGACCCATCACATAGAAATTCCAAAACAGGTCACAAATATCCAGGTTTAGTGGATCCAAGGACAGCACCCCCTTTAGTTGAGGATATCAAGCTTCGGGGCTTACCACTTACATATGTCATGACTTGTCAATATGATGTCTTGAGGGATGATGGAATCATGTATGTTTCCCGTCTTAGGGAAGCAGGAGTTCAAGTAGCACATGAACATGTTGACAATTTTTTTCATGGTGTTGTAACATTTATTACAGGCCCTTTTGCCTTAAATATAGGACACAGAACGGCTAACAACTACATTGAGTGGTTGAATAAGAACCTGTGAAAATACACCTATACCATATATAGATGGTTGACCTGGATTCATCCAGTTTCCTTCAATTTATATAATTTTTTTCAGGGACATTATCCTTTGGGTCAATATGTTTGACACCATAATTCTGCAGTTATTATACTTGATATAGAATCTCTTGTTTCCTGCTGTTTGAATAAGTATGAGAAGCTTGGTAGAATATGTGAGGGACTTGTATAACCATTAAATGATTAATAATTTAAAATGAAAAATAAAGCTTTTGACCATTTCCTGTGTGAAATTATAGACTTGGATCTTGATGTTATATTCAGGATTGCTTTAAAAGTCATGATTCATTTCTATACACTTTTGGCACCAGTGAAATGTGTTCCAGTGGGCTTTTTAAGGTAACTTGTTCCTTTTGGGAAGCAACCAGTGTGAATATCTGGCTGCAGACCATTGTAAGTTCTTGAGTAGCATTTATGAATAAAACCTCTTGCTTTCTCTTGATTGGATTTTGCATGGATTTTGTCAAAGGAAATGGGTTTGATAGTGCCTATAAATTCATCTTTGATTCAGGTTGACTTGTTGATTCAGAAAAAAAATGAATAAAATGTAAAAAAGTATATTATGCCACAAATGTACATATCCAAACTACTTCCTATGGTGAGCTGCTGGATTAGTTAGGTAGATATGCTCCTGAGGAGGATTCCTTTGATCCAACTTATTTAATAAATCTCCAATTTTCTCTTTTTCGGAGAGACAATCCAAAAATGGTGGGACTGCAAGTAGAGCACTGTAGAGGAACTAGATTATCTAGATCCATTTCAGATGGGTTTCTGACTTGGGTATATGCTAAAGATTCTTTTAAAAACCATATTCAATTAGATTGACCTAAACTCAAGAGAGATAAAAAGAAGTGCTGGATTTTGGATGTGTAAGACAAATATATGTGTGCTTCCTATTCTTCATGGTATCGATGTGAGAGTCTAGAATGGGGTTATTCTACACTGCTAGCTCATTAAATGAATTGAAAGTGTGAAAACATGCCTCCTTGGTAATGGTCCTCGGTCTTTCAATTCAGTCTCAGCTTGCAAGACTGGTTTCTCTTGAGCTCCCAGCTCAGTGGTTGAAAGATTTATTCTAATATTATCTGGAATTTTTTTTTTGGCTTTGGTAAGGAAAACAATACAAGGTACCTTCATTGCACTGTGAGTTTAGCACTGCGGGCACTTCTGTGGGGCTCCATTAGCCCAGTTTCTCACGCTCCAAGGCTTCGCACTATTTGAGCTCCAGACTTTTTCTCCTTAGTGATGACCAGAAGTAGCAGCTGAATATAGCTGTGGCAGACAAATCATTGTAGTTTCAATTTCACCCGTAGCTCCATTAGGCTCTGGAGACAATGTGCACCGCTTTTTTAGGACTGCGGTAATGGAGCAGTCATTAAATCAAACTTTCTCTTTTGACAGCTCTACTCGCTTTTCAAATTAGCAGTTTTGGCATTTTTTAACATAGGTGGCAGCGAGGCTTAGGAGTCCAGTGATAAATTTGACCATTTGCAGGCTCTCTGCTCCTGTAAAGTGTGACTCTAAGGGCTCTATTGACTTCCATTGTCCCAAAGGTTTTTCCTACCTCTTCATTTTGGCATGCAGACAGTTGTCCCAGACTCCGGACAACAGCGGTAGCCATTTTGTTTTCCTACGGTGGCCATTTTGTTCACGTCAGCTGGACAGAACCATTTAAAATTATATCAGCACCGTTTCTGCTTTCCACAGGATTTACTGGAGTCTAAATAAACACAGGGAAAGGGTCATCTGGGCCAGCCCTGTGTTTTGTAATCACTGCTTCTTTACAGGCTGTTGGGTCATCTGGGCCTAACCTGTATTGTGAATTGCCACAGCAACATTGTAACAACTAAAACTCCCTTATTTTTGCTGAATCGCTGACTGCCATTAACAGCATAACTTTGCTTGATTGCTGTTGACAACTGCACTTGCCTTTATCCGGCTGACTAATGATATGACTTGGGACAGTACAGTTTTGGGCCCAGCCCAGGCTGAGTTATCACCTCTGGCGTCCGAATCTAATATTAGGGGGCTTAGTAAGCCTAGATTAATTAGCCTAGCAGTGGCAGCAAAATTAAGGCCAAGACTAGGCTCAGAAGAAGGCTTCTCGAGCCGAGGTAAAAGTGACCAAACAGAGATAGAAAGCATTAGATTGGGAAATTACCAAGGCCAGCAAACAATATGGCAATCATAAGTGATCTAAACCTAAGATATCAGATGAATCTCCGTTAAGTGTAGTAACTGACAACGCTGGTCTTCGAGATCTTTAGGATCCTGTCCTACACCTAGAGCTTGGTCACCTGAGGCTCTTAGTGAGCAGGGAGAGAACGTAGTGCTGATTAGACCGGTTGCCCCATCTACTTCACAAGATTCCGTCAGACCACCGGAGATAATCTTTATACCCACTGAGGCAGGGACCCCTACAGTGGACCTGGCAGAGCAGGAGATGCCTGCCTTTTTCAGGAAGTGGATTTCTCAGACTATTAGGCAAGAGATAGCCAGATTCCACAAAAGTCAGGTGTCTAGGCCTCAGACTAGTTGAGATCTGCAGCAGGATAGCATGTACTATGGCGGGGGGACATCCCACAGATTACCAGGGACCATGGCTTGAACCATCTTCTCTGGGCTTTCAGCTCAAAGTCAATCTCCTTTATCTGAAGGGAAAATTCTGGGAGAGGGGGAGATTTCTGAAGGAGAAGGTGAACAGCTGGCCTTGCCAGTCTTAAAGGGCCCGTTTAACCCTTCTCTCTTTAAATCCCTACTGTCAAAGGTGAAGACAACTGCCTGCCTAGGGAAGGACTCAACTGTTCCAGATTTTACCCAAGGTTTGGTGGTAGAGGATGACTTTCTTTTCATGGAAAAGATGGCCACAACTGATAATATTCCCATACCAGGAATGTTTCTGGATGTGATTAAGAGGCAGTGGACTGCTCTGGCTACACTCTCTAGGTCTAGTACTTCTGAAAAGTCTCTCTGTTCAGTTGAATCTGACCTTTTGACTCTAGTGCAGGTATCTAAGTTGGATGCCCCTATGGCTGCTTTGACTTCATCTTCGGTGCTGCCTTCCAATGCTGAGGATGCGTTGAAGGCTGAGAAGAGAAGGGAGGAGATTGCTCTGCACAGACCCATCAGACTGATTCCTGGGTCATTTGGGCCACTACTGCTGCTTCTTTTTTTACCAGGGCATCTTTGCAGCTGCAAGGCAGGATTCTTGCAGACAACTTCCATGCACACCAGGACATTTCTAAGATCATGGCTGCAGCAGAGTTCACTGCAGATGCATCACTGAATACAGCTAAGTTTGCGGCTGGAGCCATGGTTTCAAATGTTACGGCCCGTTGTATGCTCTGGCTGTATCATTGGTGTATGGATGCTAAGCATAAGTGGAAGCTGGCAACTTCTCCTTTTGTGGGAGGACAGCTTTTGGGGATTATTTGGTGCCTTTCCTGATTGAGACCAAGGATAAGATAAAGGTTCTTCCTTCTCAGGGCAGGGGGGCAGATTTTCATCCCTCGTTGTACTTTAAGCGGTCTTCTTTTGACAGAGCAGGATCTAATTTTACCCGCCAGCGGCCATTTCTTGGACACTCTAATTACCAATCCGATAGATCTGGATTTGGGAATGGGGCCAGAGGTAGACAGTAGTTACAGGGCAAGCGGCCCCTTCATGTCAGGGGCAATAAGCCCTATAGAAGTCAGAAATGACTTGGAGGGGTCCTATCCTATAGGGGGTCAGCTGGCATTCTCCTACAGATGAGGGTAGATCACAACAAACACCTGGGTTCTGGAGACGGTAAAATCAGGTCTCTCCATGGTATTTCACTCCCCTCCTCCAAGGTTCTTCCTCCACTGTATCCAGGGACCCAGCAAGAAGAGGACATGGAATTGGCAATCCAACATTTATTGGATATTTGGGCCATTCAACTGGTTCCGCTAGAACAGTGGGGACAGGGATTCTGTTCAATCCTCTTCATAATACTGAAGGTCTTGGGAGGGTGGAGGTAATTCTGAATCTAAGGGGTCTAAACAGGCATCTGGTTTACAGAAGATTCAAGATGTATTCCCTTCAGTCTATTCTAGAAGGAATATGGCACGGGGACCTTTTGATTTCAGTAGATGTGATGGAGGAACAGACTTCCGGTTTGCTCGGAGGCCAGTGACGTGCGGTGAGGTTTATGACTGGTGAGGCACTGACACAGAGCTGGCTTTCAAATATTTTTAGACTTGTGGACTTCAACTCCCAGAATTCCACAGCCAGGCATGCTCAGTTCTGATTTAAAGCGACAGCATTTGTTTTTCTCCTTTGCTCCTTCTTTCTTTTTCTTTTTCTTCTCCCTTCCCCTCCTTCCTCCGTCTCTCCCTTCCTCCCCCTCTCTCAAACACACGCACACACACACCCAGAAGTTGGATTGGACTATCTCTCCTACCCCCTTCCCTCTCACTCACTCTCAAACAAACCCACACGCACACAAAAGTGGCTTGAAAGCAGTTCCTCTGCCATCCCTCTCATTCCCCTGCTGCCTTCCCCAAACACCTCCACCATTGCAAATGCAGCCTGCTGTCTGGGTGAGAAATGCCTGGAACACAATAAAGCCCACCCACTCACCTCCTGCTGGCAGGCTGGGGTGAGAGGAGAGGCAGAGAAGCCGGAGGGGAGCCGATCCGGGCCTTCCAAAAGAAAGAGGCTGGGGGAAAGTGTGTGTACTACAACATGGCTCTTTGCCTGGCTTCCTGCCTCCTCCTGTGGTCTCCTCAGTGCTCGCTTGTGCTCTCCCTCCCCAAGTGTAGTTTGATTGCAGGCGGAGCCACGTTGCCTTTTCAAACTTGTAATCAGTGAAGCTGGGCTAGATTTTTATATAGTTTTATCCAGCTGTGTCTGTGTGAGAGAGAAATGAATGGGGGCCTGGAGAGGAAGTCACTACACTTGGGGAGGGAGAGCACCAGTGAGGAGACCACAGGAGGAGGCAGGAAGCCAGGCAAAGAGCCATGCTGTAGTATGCATGCAGTTCTCCTGCCTCATAGTAGAGGGTGCTTTTTAAGAGGCTTTTTTAAACAGTTAAGCAGAGTCATCCACGGTGAGGCAGTAATTAGCTCAGCCTGACCTCAGCTGTCGCCTTTTTCCTTTTACATTTTTTTTCTTTTCATGATGAGAGTGGTGAGGCTGTGCCTCACTTGCCTCGCCTGACTGTACGTCACTGTCGGAGGCTCATTTTAAGTGCTCTGGAGGCCTCAGGGAAGCCTCCTGAAGGTCCCTGAAGCCTCCTGAAGGTCCCTGAAGCCTCCGGAGCACTCAAAATGACCCTCCGAGCAAACCGGAAGTCACTTCCAGTTTGCTTTTAGGGTCTTTTTTTTGCCCTCCGGAGGCTTCAGGGAAGCTTCCTGAAGGTCCCTGAAGCCCCCGGAGAGACTCCAGGGGGTGGGGGAGACTTTTTTCATCATCCCCTGGCTCCTATAAAGCCTCTGGAAAAAAGCATGTGAAAATTGGGAGGGAGCACCTGTAGTGTGCGCATGCACACTGGGGTGGTCGTGCAATGCATTATGGTGCAGCATGCCTGAGCTTGACCCCCTGTGCTCCCCCCACTTATGGCACGTGAACCAAAAGAGGTTCACCATCGCTGCACTAGACCAAACTGGCTCTCTTGAATGTCTTAAACATACATTATACCCAATATAAAAAAAGCATCCTGCTCAGTCTAATTTTCAGGAAGAAATTATTTTGTAAAAGGATAAGTTTCTAAAATATAGAAAGGAAGTTGCTCCTGGTTTTATTATACTTTAATATATGAGATTATATCCAGAAAAAGGCTACAAAAATATATACATTCCATATATCTTCTTCCCCCCCCCCCAGTAATATTCAGTATCTGTTTTCAGTATGACTAGTCTTCATTTTACAGATTGTTAGTGTTCCTATTTCTTGGTTGTTGTTTTCTACAGCATTATCTTATTTCCCTAAAAGCACAACTTTCATCTTCAAGCATTCTCAGGCACAGGAAAAAATGTCTCAATTTACCACATGGTTTCTGCTTCTAACGCTAGCATCTAAAAGCATCAGCTTCCAGGATTCCTCCACATTCTTTGGTAAAGGCCTGTAGATATAGTAGGCTATCAAAGTTGAATCTACCAGAATGAGAGAGAGAAATGAATGGGGGCCTGGGGAGGAAGTCACTTGGGGAGGGAGAGCACCAGTGAGGTTAAGCAGAGTCATCCACGGTGAGGCAGCAACTAGCTCAGCTTTTTCCTTTTACTTTTTTTTTTTCATGATGAGAGTGGTGAGGCTCTGCCTCACTTGCCTCACCTGACTACACGTCACTGGTGTGTTTCATATGAACAGGGTGGTCCTCAGGGTGGACCCTGCCTTATGCCTAAGGTTAACTTCTTGTTTCACTGAGCACAGGAGGTAATATTGCCAGACTTCTGTCCTTGACCTCAAAATACCTTGGAATAGCAGTGGCATAAATTGGATGTAAGGAGGGCACTCCACATTTACATCTCCAGGACCTCTTCCTTCAGGAAGACCGAGGCCCTGTTCGTATCCTTTCAACTGTCAACTCTGGGCCACAGGGTGACACCTTCCATGGTGGGTTGTTGGCTGAGGGCTTGTATTTCCAGAGCCTATGAGAGCCAGGCTCTCCCTGTGCCCTGGGGGATCACAGTCCACTCTACAAGAAGTATGACCACTACGACTGCTTGGGCTAACCAGGCGTCAGTGGAGGAGATATGTCGGGCAGCAACGTGGACTTCTCCGGTGACGTTCATCCGCCATTACAGACTTGACACATATTCCTCAGCAGTAGCGGCATTTGGGTGTCGTGTGCTTCAAAGAGTACATGAGGAGGACAGCACTTTGGGCCAAGACAGATCCCTCCCATAGGACTTCCAAGGCTTTGGTATATCCCACCCTTGGCTCTCATGTCGATATCATGGAGAAGGGATGTTGGTCTTACCTGTGAATGGCCTTTCTCATAACGATTCACAGGAGGGTCCAGACCCGCCTGTTTGACTGCTTGGCCAGTTGCCAGGAGAGGGAGAAGTTTTGGACTGAACAGAGTACAAGATTCCACTTGCTTCGTCTTCATTGTTCAACTGAGGACCATTACCAAGGAGGCGTGGTAATACTTTCATACTTTCAATTCAGTCAATGAGCTAGCAGACTAGAATAACCCTCCTGGACTCTCCCGTCGATCGTCATGAAAAAGGCTGCTCTTAGGTAAGACCAACATCCCTCAGCCCCTTACATCTATTCCATATTCTTATCTATTGCTATTGTTCCTATATTATTACCATATATTATTCTTTGTTATTACAATTATATCTGTACAAGCATTCTACTTCTATCATTTCTATAATATTACTATTACAATTGTCTCTATACTTTATTATTATTACTTCTATACACAGTAGATAACTATCTATCTTTAAGAATGGTCCATACTTTAACTTAATTGAACTCTATTAGGGTTCTTCAACTGAAACAGAAATTGCATGTTTGCTTTTGTTGTTTGTTCTTTACTTGAGTGTTATTTTATACATCTCTCTGTCATTTAATAATGAAAAATTGAAAGTTTATCTCATGATAAAATTGTATGGGCGGCTAGGACAGGATGCGATAATTTGCTTCTTTTTAAAGAGATAGTAACCACTGCAAAGCTTTTCTTCTGTATGCAATTAAAGACTGATTGTTTAATTTTTTAAAGAATAACTAGTAATTGCATTTTTATGTGAATTATCACCTTTTCATTTCCCCTTTTACCACTTTGATTTGTGAAAAATATCTAAGCAGGGATATAGAATGTTGAGATATCTAAAGTATCATAGAAAGTCAAGATAACTCTTTATCATCTCAGAGTACTGACAGCAGTGTAATGGTCTTAATTTGGAGAAACTAATTTCTGATTAAATATTAGAGGAAAAATTCTTAATATAAAAGCAATTCAGTCATGGAACCAACTGCAATGCAAAGAGTGGGTTGCCTTTCATTGGGTGTGTTTAGGAAGAAGTCATAATACTATCTCTTGAGAATGCTTTCATTTGAACTTCTGCGCTCAATTGTGGACTCAATTCTATAGCCTAAACATTCTTCTATAACTCTATGCTTGTATGTTTAATGAACATAAGCACAAGTATTTAATTGTACTCTATCCTGCTCAATGAAATTCGTGCTCCTGGCTCCAACATTCCACATTCTTCTTTGCTGTCCTTGTATTGCCTTGCATTGCCAAGGCTGGAACACTTCATTAATTTACAAATGAGATAACTATCCAATGTGATGAATTGTACAAGCCTTATCCCTGGAAAATCTGTTTTTTCATATGGACATTTTCTGTAGAAAATTCAAATTCTAATCACCATCTATTGTCTGTTCTAGAACATGGAATTCTATGTGCAGACCAATGTTCACAAAGAGTTTGGCTTGGCCACCAATCTGCATTTAACATCATTCGTAGCCTCCCAGGCCCCATGATCATGATTTACAATGGAGTTTTTTTTTGCTGAACAATTGGTGTTTAAAACAGAAACCCCCCATTGCAGACAAAGGCTTTGCTTAACAACCACAGCATTCACTTAACAACCATGGTAATGATCACATTAACAAATATAATAAAATCAGGTCAGTCATGTGATGACCCTCTTAATGACTGGCATGAATTACAACCATAATTCTGGTCCCAATTATGATCATAAATTGAGGACTATGTATAGAGATAGTTTGTGGATCATCTTGGATATCTGAATTAAATGCTAAATGGAACTCAGAATTAACTATTCCAATGCCAGCTACTGTAATGGGTGGTGAGAATAATTTTGGGGATCAGGAGGAACCAGCCAAAACCAAATCCAAGTCTCAACCAAAGAGGAAGTTTGAGAAAATGTTGCAGACTTGACCCTCTCAAGTTCTCTTATATATAAAGGCAATGAGGGGAAGGGAGAGAGTTACTTGCAGACTTTCAAGATGGATGTCAGTTATTTAAGACACATCTGTAAATCAAACTGATGGATGCTAAAACTATTCTTCATATAAGGTTACAATAACAGAATTTTGTCTTTATTGCTGATAGTATTAAGTAACAAAATTATGAAAGCTTGCCAAAGTTAATCTATTTTAATTACTGTATTTTTTGAAGTATAAGACAAACCTTTTTTCCTCAAAAAAGAGGCTGAAAATCTAGGTGTGTCTTATACATCGAATACAACATTTTTTGCCTCCTGAAACCCTGCCCTTTCACCAAAATGGCTGTGCATACCCTTCTCTTAGTCTTAGGTGCTGCAGATTGTCAGTGATTTCCTTCTCCAGCACATAGATAAATACACCTGGAAACATCTTCCTACCTACCTACTGTATTTCTCTCCCTCCCCCCCTCTCCTTTTCTCTCTATCCCTCTACCTACAAATATATCTATTCTCTCTCTCCCTACCTATCTACTGTATTTATCTCCCTCTCTCTCTATTTGTCTCTCTGTCCCTCTACTTACCAAACTACAGTACCTACTGTCTCTCCCCCCTATCTTCTGTATTTCTCTCTCTCTTTTTATTTCTCTCTCTCTCCCTCTACCTACCTACACCCAGTCTCTCTCTCTTCCTATCTACCTACTGTATTTCTCTCTCTCTCTCTTTATTTCTCTCTCTCTATCCCTTTATCTACCTACCCACCAACCTACCTACCTACCTACCTACCTACCTACCTACCTACCTATCTACCTATCTAATTACTCTCTCCCCCTACCGACCTACTGTACTTCTCTCTCTTTCTCTCCCTCACTATCCCTCTATCTACCTACCTACATTTTTTTAAAAATTGCCTCTTCAAAACCTTGGTGCATCTTATACTCCAAAAAATATGGTAATCCCTATTGTAATTAATGTATGGGATTATTCCAAGTTTCTTTCTCAGCTTTCCTTCTGTTCCCTAGTGTCAGGGAAGCTTTTCTGTAACAGTGCTGCTTCCTTCCAAAATGGTTGTGTATTGGTGTCCTTATTCACAGGATCTGTTAACATCCTATCACAACCTTCCCTGGATGATGGTGTTTCTTAGAGAGACTATGCTGTTTCTTACAGCTTCCAGAAGTAAATCTTCTGAACTTGAGGTATTTGTGCTGTCCTGGACATGAATGGGTATAGAATATTGTAGGCTTTTCTGGACATTTAAGGAAGTGGTTAAGATGTTGGTCTAGAAACCAAGAGACTGTGAGTTCTAATCCCACTTTAGGCATGAAAAATGGAAAGCTGAAATTACTTATTATTAAAGGTGAGATAAAAATCAAATAAACATTCCACTCCTGAATCAGTGAGCTTGCATAGTCTTAGGAGCAAGATTTTAAAAAGTGAGAAACATGGGAATGTCTACTAGTCAGTCTAGAGATCTAGGCATTCTCATTGTAAAGGTTGTAAATGGCAATTATCACCATGGGACCAGTCATAAGTACCACTCTTTCAGCACTGCTGTAAGTTCAAACTGTAGCTAAAGAAGTGGTCATTAAATGAGGATTATCTATGTTAAGGATATAATTTTACCCTTTGTAATTAATGTTGATGGATAGTGGCTTTTCCTGGAAGTTTCTTCCAACATATAAATAAGAAAAAAATCAAGGAAACAGTTGCTCCACTAAAGAGAGAAGATAGCAAGGAAGTAACAGGCAACAGAGAGAAAGCAGAGTTGCTTAACTCATTATTTCCATCAGTCTTCACACAAAAAGAAACTATAGCGCAGCCTAAAAGGAAATAAAAAGGAAATAAAAGTTAAAATAAGCAACAAAAAAAATCCAGTAAGAGAACAACTGTCTGATCTTGATGAGTATAAATCACCAGGATGTGATGGATTACATCCCAAAGTTCTAAAGGAGCTGGCAGATGTTATCTCAGAACCACTGCACCACTGCATCTTTTGAAAATCCTGGAACATCGGGGATCTACCAGAGGACTGGAAAAGAGCTGATGTGATTCCCATCTTAAAAAAAAAAAAAACAGACACAGGAAATTACAGACCAATCAGCCTAAGGTCAATATACTGGAAAAGATAATAAAAAACATATCTGCCAACACCTAGAAACAAGTAAAGTTATAACTAGCAGCCAGCATGGATTTGTTAAAAACAGCTCATGCTGAACCAATCTTATTTCATTCTTCAACATAGTGACTAAATTAGTAGACCAGTGAAATACTGTGGACATAATATACATAGACTTCAGCAAGGCATTCGACAAAGTAGACCACAACCTACTTCTTCATAAGCTAGAAAAAAGTGGATAGATAGCTTCACCAACAGATGGATTTGCAACTGGCTGACAAACCGTACTCAACCTGTAGTTCTTAATGGGTCTATGTCTACATGGAGAGAAGTATGCAGAGGGGTACCACAAGGTTCCATTTTAGGCCAAGTACTCTTCAATATCTTCATAATCAACTTAGATGAGGGAATAGAAGGGGAACTTAACAAATTTGCAGAGGATACTAAGCTAGCAAGAATCGCTAACACCCTAGAACTGTGATGGAGACCCTACGGCACACGGAGCCATATTTGCCGCCATGGCAGCCCTCGGCAGCCCTCAGCTACTCAGCTGATTTTCAGCCTTCCGCAGGGCCAGGGGAGGCCGTTTTCGCCCTCCCCAGGCTTCAGGAAAACCTCTGGAGCCTAGTGAGGGCGAAAAACATGCCCAACAGGTCAACCGGAAGTTCCCGTTGGGCCTGTTTTTCACCCTCCAAGCTCCAGAGTCTTTCCTGAACCCCCGGGAAAGCGAAAATCCCCCCAGGCAGAAGTTGCACACACATGTGTATGGGGTTAGCTCGCACATGCACAGAGGGGTGGGATCTTGACAGACTTGAACACTGGGCTCTATCTAACAAAATGAAATTCAATATAGAGGAAAGAAAGTCTTACACTTAGGTAAGAAAAACAAAAAGTACACATATAAACTGAGGGAAACCAGTCTTAGCAGTGATTGTGAGAGGGATCTTGGTGGACAACCAGTTAAATATGAGCCAGCAGTGTGCAGCAGCAGCCAAAACAACCAGCAATCCTAGATTGCATTAACAGAAGGATACAATCAAGATCAAGTGAGGTACTAATACTACTCTATAAAACCCTAGTAAGATGACACCTAGAGTACTGCATCCAGTTTTGGTCACCACACTAGAATAGAATAGAATTCTTTATTGGCCAAGTGTGATTGGACACACAAGGAATTTGTCTTTGGTGCATATGCTCTCAGTGTCCATAAAAAGACAAGATATATTTGTCAAGAATCATAAGGTAAAGCACTTAATGATAGTCATGGGGTACAAACAAGTAATCGGGAAACAATCAATATCAATATAAATTGTAAGAATACAAGCAACAAAGTTACAGTCCTGCAGTCATAAGTGGGAGCAGATGGGTGATAGGAATGATGGGAAGACTAACAGTAATAGTAGTGCAGCCTTGAATTGTTTGACAGTGGTGAGGGAATTATTCGTTTAGCATAGTGATGGCGTTGGGAAAAAAACTGTTCTTGTATCTAGTTGTCTTGGTGTGCAGTGCTCTATAGCATCATTTTAAGGGTAGGAGTTGAAACAGTTTATGTCTAGAATGTGAGGGGTCTGTAAATATTTTCACGGCCCTTTTTTGACTTGTGTAGTGTACAGATCCTCAATGGAAGGCAGGTTGGCAGTAATTGTTTTTTCTGCAGTTCTGATTATCCTCTGACATCTGTGTCTGTCTTGTTGGTTTGAAGAACCAAACCAGACAGTTATAGAGGTGCAGATAACAGACTCAATAATTCCTCGGTAGAACTGTATCAGCAGCTCCTTGGCAGTTTGATACTGTCTAGTATTGTAAGAGGTGGTAGTATGGTAGAGTTTCTCCTAAATTCTACCACCATTTCTACGATTTTGAGTGTGTTAAGTTCCAGATTGTTCCTGTTGCACCACAAGACTAGTTGTTCAATCTCCCATCTCATTGTTGTCTCGAATGAGACCAATCACTATTGTATCATCAGCAAACTTCAGTAGTTTAACAGATGGATCCTTTGAGATGCAGTCATTGGTATGTAAAAAGAAGAGAAGTGGAGAGAGCACACAGCCCTGGGGGGCTCCTGTGCTAATTGTACAGGTATCTGATGTGATTTTGCATAACTTCACCTGCTGCTTCCTCTCTTTTAGGATGCTTGTGATCCTCTTACAATGATCAGCACAGACCTTTAAGCAAGAAGGTGTTATCTTGTCTGGGCCTGGTGCTTTTCCTGGCTTCTGTTTGTGAAATAGATCTTGCACTTCCTGTTCCGTGGGTTGTGAAGCCAATGGGATGGGTTTAGTTGTAGGAGTTGTAGGAGCTTTGGGTGTTGTTGGTGTGCCTGGGATGGGGATTGTGGAGATAGATGGCTGTAGTTTCCTTTCAAAACTGCAGTAAAACATGTTCAGGTCATCTGCCAGTTGTTGATTTCCTTCAGCCTGGGAAGGAGGTTTGCTGGAACTGGTGATATTTTTAACAGTTTTCCACATGTTTGCAGGTTCATTTGTTAAAAACTGATTCCTTAGCTTTTCAGAGTAGCTTCTTTTTGCTGCTCTGATCTTCCTTGTTAATACATTTCTGGCCTGATTTTACAGCAGTCTATCACCTTTTCTGTAGTGTTTGGAATGACGTAGCTGCTTAAGTTTAGCTGTGAAGCAAGATTTATTGTTACTGTATAATCACAAGTTCCTGTTCGGTACACATAGGTCTTTACAAAGATGACATATGATTTTACAGTATCTGTAAGTTCATCCAGGTCTGCAGAGGTTTCTGCAAAAATATTCCATTTAGTGCAGCCAAAGCAAGCTTCTAGCTTTAACTTTGCCTCCTCAGTCCAAGTTTTCACTGATTTAATTGTTGGTTTCATGGCTTTAAGTCTTTGTCTGTAGGTAGGTACAAGGTGAAACATGCAATGGTCAGAGTGTCCCACAACTGCTCGTGGTAGGGAACGATAAGCATCTTTTAGTGTTGTGTAGCAGTGGTCTAAAGTATTCTTGCCTCTTTGGCAAGCATGGACATGCTGAAAATATTTTGAAAGCTCCTTCCTTAAGTTACCTTTGTTGAAATCACCTAGAATAATGACCAGTGTATATGGGTATTTGGCTTCAGCCTCTCTAATCTGATCATCTAGAGTTTGTAATGCCTCTTTACACAAGCTTGTGGAGGCACAAACACAGCAATTAGGAGAAATGAGGACAACTCTCATGGAGAATAAAAAAGGTTTGCAGTTAATGAGTAAAACTCTAAGTTTTCATCATATAATTTATGGAAAAAAGATGTTGAGACTCTATAAAAAGTGCAAACAAGAGCAACCAGGATGGTAAGGGGACTGGAGACCAAAACATATGAAGAACTGTTGCAGGAACTTGGCATGGCTAGTCTAGTAAAGAGAAGGAGCAGGGGAGACATAATAGCAGTGTTCCAATATTTGAGGGACTACCAAGCTATTTTCCAAAGCACCTGAAGGCCAGACAAGGAATACTGGATTATTAGCTTGCCTTCCGAAGTTGTGGGAGCTTCATCACTTGAGACTTTCAAGAAGACATTGGACTGCCATTTGTCAGAAATGGTGTAGAGTCTCCTGCTTGAGTGGGCGTTTGGACTAGATGCCCTACAAGGTCCCTTCCAACTCTGTAAATCTGTATAAATCTGTACATTTGTCAAAATTTATGTCAATCACAAGAGGCACTTTGCTTGAATCGATGCATATACTATGCCAATATGTATTAACTTCCTAGCTTCTTGGGAGGAAGTCAATATGAATAAAAATCCACACCAGCTAAAGAACTATTAGTGGTGATTTCACATAACTTTGAATCATCATCATCATCAATCCTCATCAATCATTATCATCATTATTCAACCAAAGTAAATTTGCTCTTAACTTGTCTTGTTTAGCTAGCAGAATGCAGAGCATATCCTAAAACATATTATTAAATATATTTGAATAATATATTTTCAACACACACACACACACACACACACACACACTGTATATAATTTATGAAAGGAAGAGCACTGTGATGGCATCTTTATTTTATTAATCTAAATCATAGGATTTTTCTAATTGCTTTTTCCTTTGTAAATACACCAATTCTACTTTCTCTCCAGCAACTTGATCTCTTATAATTTCAGTTCTGCAACTCAAAGGTAATTTCCAAGGCAAAGTGAAGAAAGTGTGTTGCAATTCTAAAATATTTGAATAAAAAAAAAATTTCCCTGAAAAACTACGTTTCTAATAGTGAAGAACTGTCTAACCCTGTACTTAAGAAAACAAAATAGTTGTATCACCTGAAAATTTGTGAATATTTAACAAAATGCTTCTGGCACTAATTTTACTATTGAGATCAAGGAAATGCTTGATCAGCTGACTTGTCAGTATTGCAATCCTCCTCAGATTAGTCAGTGAAAGCAAGAGTTGAATAAAGTAGACAGAGTAAAAGATGGGAGGAAAATTCGTCTACTTTCTGGTAGCTTTAACTTTGATAGCCTATTACATCTACAGGCCTTTACCAGAGAATGTGGAGGAACCTTGGAAGCTGATGCTTTTAGATGCTAGCTTTAGAAGCCTAAACCATGCGGTAAGTTGAGACATTTATTTCCCGTGCTTATGCCTGAGAATGCTTGAAGGTGGTACCTTAAACACCTGTCATGTTATAGGAGATAATGAGAATAAAGCATAAAAGGAAGCCAGGAAAAAAACTAGAATAGAGTCATTTGTCAGAAAGGGAAGAAAGATACCCTTCAAAGGGAGAATAAGTGGGAATAGAGTAATTTGTGCTGATAAATGTAAACATAGGCTTGATGGTTAATATAATTAAAATCACAAGAAAATTGTTTTGTGAATAAGTTGAATGAACATATAACATGTGCTTTGGGGCAGCTGGGCTATTGTTGGCTGATTATCCCAGTGCTTAGTCCTATAATGTATACCTAACTTCTAAGTTCCAAAAGTCAGCTAAAGTTAAGGTGATAGATTTAGACAATATTCAAAATCCCACTTGTCCATGGAGGTCACAGCATAACCAGTAACTCACTCTTAATTCAGAGGGTTGTTGTCAGGATAATACAAGGAGGGACACCCATGTTACCTATCTTTCAGGGGGGGAAAACCTTGAATTAAAAATGTAATAATTCCTGGAGGTCCAAATGCTCTATCTGTGTTTGTCGGCATTGCTAAGTATTCAATCGATTTTTATTATGGTCACAGATGCGCATTAAAAAGAACAACAATAATAGTAAAAAATAAAAATATAGGCAGACAGAATAATATATTAGATTGGTGCTGGATTAACAGTGGACTATTTGCCTAATTCTACATGCAGGATAGTGGAATTTGGCCACGTTAAGAGACACTACTTCACTTTGATCTGATAGCCGTAGTTGTACTTGAAAAAGGTCACTATTTCCCAGATATTTTATTAGCTAAGGTGTTATAAATTGAGTCCTTGTAGAAGATGCCATATAGTAGACTTGAGCTACAGTTTCAATGGCCCCTTGACCACAGGGCAGTCCCAGCTCAAATGGTATTCAGCCAGAATTCCGAAATGTGGAAACCTGACCTAAACCAGGATTAGTAAAACAGGTTTTACTCTTATAATACATTATTAGGAGAGGCAAATGGTAGCATCTAGTTAACCATATCCTATTATGGGAATACTCAAATATATTAGCAATTTCTTTGACAAAAATAGAGAAAGTGATGTCAAATCAGTATTCTAGCGTAAATTATTAATCTTTTATATACCTCCCTGTGGTCATTAGACCATGAATCACTGAACAGTTATACTTTTAATCCCTTGTCTATCCTATCCTATCAGTATCACATGCAGTATCTCCAAGGCAACAGATGCTGGTATTTCGTTCAGGCCAAAAAAAAAGGATGTTAATATTTGTTTTGCAGGCCGCAATTGTGGAAAAGTTGGGTCTTGGACACTATATGGATGTTATAAATCTGTACACAATGGTTGAATATACAGCACCTATATCTGATGAAAACGTTATTGTAACAGACACAGCATTTAGCCATGTTCCAGTACGTCTTTATATTCCTACAAAGCAGTCAGATGTCTTGAAAAGAGCAGTGATTTTCATCCATGGAGGTGGATGGTGTTCAGGATCAGCAAGTAAGCATAATTATTTTATTCCACTACTGTGGGTCTCAAATAAAAATGTATCTGTTTCTTCTGATATCCAAGGGCTTTCATTGAGGTATAACAGAGAAATCATCCTTCTTGAGTTGCTGGTTATTTAATTGATTTTTAAAACCATCCTGATGATTCTCACAAAATGAATCACATAGAAGGTACAAGATTCACAATTATCAAAAGGTAAATTGATGAGGTTGCACCTTCCAACCTCTTTAAATCTTGCCAGTTTATCGGCTTGCCAATTTTAATTTACAATATAATCTGAGCAGTAGGGGAAAACAAAGTACTAAGTTGCTGTTATCCCATTATTTTCATTGGGACGGTTCAAAACCCATTTTAAAAGATCTTCACATCCCATTGACTACTTGCTTCTCTTCTTTGGTAGCCTTTCTTGGCAGCCTCATCAGGAGCCGTATTATTCCAAGGGATCACTGAATGGTAGAGATTAGAGTAGTTTTTCCCTTCCTCAATAATGTTATGAAATGGGGAGGAGGAGCCAACGTTGCAACGGTACGGACATGTGGTCTCGATGCTCCGAGACTGCCGCTGATACTTTTGCCGCTGGGTGGTCCAATCGGACCTAAACCATCCAAAGAGACGGTGAACAGGTAGACTACGTCTTGCTGATCTCAGGGACCCCACGAAGTCCCTGAATGATCCATAGAAGGTTTTAAAGCTGGTGACAAAAGGCATTCCTGTTTCTCCTTTGATCTCACTGTCTTTGTACTTCAAAGTTCCGTAATTAAAAGCGCACAAAGTGTTTACACAACTGTCCTTTGACAGCCTTATCGGCACTGGGAGGGGGGGGGATGGAACCTCTTTACAACTGATTTTGTGTTTAAGATATGTATATTATATAATATATATATATATATATATATATATATATATATATATATATATATATATATATCTCGGGCTGTATATATCTTAGATATGTATATCTTATATATATGTTGTATTTGTACTGATAAATAAATAAAGGGAGACTAGGATATCCCGTGGCTTAGTGGTTAAGACTCCTGCCTAAGATATATACAGCCTGGGTTCTAATCCCAGTAAGGGTATGGCTAGCTGATGAGAGCTAATTAGCTCGAAATAGATCTATCCTAGTCTCCCTTTATTTATTTATCAGTACAAATACAACACAAATATAAAAGGCAACATTAAAAATAAAAATATGGTTTTCTGCCTGCATGGTCTTCTGTGATGAAGCCGAAGGACAGAAAGAGGGAGTGTGACCTTCCTCCCATATTTAGGCATACCAGGGGTTGTAACACAAATATATACTTATTTCCCTGGCTCAACTGATAAGGAAGAGAACCCGTGGCTTAGTGGTTAAGACTCCTGCCTAAGATATATACAGCCTGGGTTCTAATCCCAGTAAGGGTATGGCTAGCTGATGAGAGCTAATTAGCTCGAAATAGATCTATCCTAGTCTCCCTTTATTTATTTATCAGTACAAATACAACACAAATATAAAAGGCAACATTAAAAATAAAAATATGGTTTTCTGCCTGCATGGTCTTCTGTGATGAAGCCGAAGGACAGAAAGAGGGAGTGTGACCTTCCTCCCATATTTAGGCATACCAGGGGTTGTAACACAAATATATATGTATGTATGTATGTATGTATGTATGTATGTATGTATGTATGTATGTATGTATGTATTACCATAACAAAAGGAACCTGGACACAAATTGTAAACAGTGACTTGGAAAAAAAAAAGCTTAGAAACTTGGTCAACTAATCTTTATTTAGAATATGTTATAAAGGCTTAAGGTTATTGGATGATTTTTGTAATAACTGATGAAATGCCATCAGGTGGTTGTGTTTTTAACTATGGATTATTTTATGCAAAAGGACACTAAAACTTCAGTGAAATGAGAACTATGATATGTTGATAGTAAGACTCATTAAGAATCTTTGACATTTGATATGAATATAAGTAGTGACTGTGGAAGAGATACACAAAAGCTAATTGTAACCAATTGACATACTTTCTATAAGATGTAATGTTAGATGATGATTTTTTGGTGTTGTTTGTTTAATAAAAATAAAAATTTCTTGCAAAAAAATAATAATGTTATGATGCTCCCAAAATTCATTTCCATTCCCAGAATTCCTCAGCCAGTAGAATTTTGGGAACTGGCATCTACAAATCTTGAAGTTGCCAACATTGGAAAACATTCGAGTAGAGATTCATGGAAAGTTTCCAGAAAGTCCCTCCCAAAAGAAACCGAAAACAGCTCATTAGAATTTGTAGGTTTAGGACTTCAAACCTCACCTGAACACAAGGCAGGAACATTTCTGCTATTCATAAAATGAGCTTGATGTTTCTTAGCTTTCTATGGTAAGCTCACTCTTGTGGTAGACTGAAGCCCTTGTTCCATATTATTTTTGATGCATGTATAGTGTATTGGTATTGCAAGAATAATAAAACATGCTTTGCCACTTATTTTTCACAGCCATGAAAGCCTATGACCTCTTATCAAGATGGACATCAGAAAGACTAAATGCTGTTGTGGTGTCAGTCGAGTAAGAATGGGGTTTGAAGGAGACATTTTCATTCATTAATCTTTTACTAAACAAATATAATCTGATTGGAACACGGTATAATAATATTTAAATACATAAAATAAAATGCACAAATCATTTCAAAAAACTAAAATCTTTATTTCAAAATATAAAAATATAGAGATTGTCAGCCTTTTGGAGTAATCCAGACAAACTATTGTATCTTGTATGAAAACTACCCAACACTATGGGTAGTAAGGCTACCTTTATTGCAAAGTTATAGTAACAGAATTTTGCTTTTTTTTGCCCCGTTTCCTTTACTTTGAAAGGAACCAGCATGGTCCCTTCTGAGATGCTTTCCATACCCAATTCCTTTTGTGGACTGAGATGTCTCCTATCTCTTATCTGTGGGCTGTGTTTCTTCCTTCTCTTCCTTAAGGATATTTCCACAGATTATTACATCAATCTTGCTTACCAGCTGCTTTTAAAAAAGCTAATGATATTTTCCAAAGTTAAAGATTATTCTGTCTCATATTATTCCACATAACTCATAGCTTCCATAAAGCATATATTCCAATGAAGCCTAATTATTCTATTGACTAAACAGACCAGAATAGAATAAGTCAATAAAAGGAAAATAAATTTTATTGATCATTTAGCACATAAGTAAGTCAGGAATTCAAAAAAATTAAGCAAATTGTATATCGAAGAAAATCACCCTTTAAAATCTAGTATCAGTAGTGTAAATCTAGGGATAAATTAATTTTGTTTTACCAACACAAGGAATTTATATATTTCTTTCATTGTGTTTTTAATTAATTCCAAAAAGTTACAGACTAGCTCCAAAATATCGGTTCCCCGTTGCATTTGAAGATGTGTACTCTGTATCAAAATACTTTCTACAGAGCAGCATTCTGGAGAAATATACTGTAGACCCAAGCCGCATAGCCATTGCAGGAGACAGCGCAGGAAGTAACTTAGCTGCAGCTGTAACCCAGCAGGTAAGAATTACCCATTTGAAAGTAATAAATCCAAAATGGAATTATACATGTTACTAATCTCTGTTATCTCAAACTATCCTGATACTAGTTTATTTACCTTGGGGCTTTTCACACTGTCTACCTAAGAGTAGGAAGTCATAATTTTTTAATTACCCTGAAAGATTCAGGATCTTCTAGGGAGTTCAAAATGGAGGATCATAGAATTATGTCTGTTACTTGGACCCCGACTGTCTGAAATTATCATGTAACATAATACCTGCAGCAATTAACAATCAGGGTACTGCTGGGACTTTTCATATTAGAGGTGTAATACTGGGTATCTACCATTTTAATAGAAAGTCCTAGATTTTTAGTTTGTTGTTTGGCCCAGACCAAGAAGTGGCATGCAGGCCATCTACCATGTTTGCAATGAAGCCCAAGACGAAAACTGATTCAGGAGGAAATCCACTAGATAGCACCTTGTCAATGGTTATTTCATTGTGAAAAATGTAACTTCAGCCCCATTTGAAAAATAAGCAAGGTCAAGAACACCATCAAAGTAAATTTAACACATTCATATGAGCTGTAAATGACATTAGACAAACAAACAATTCGGATTCTTACATTTTATTTGATATATTTGCATATTCATGAATTTTCTTAGAGGGGGAAAAGGAGAAATTGCTATGTGTTGTTCTTTTACATACCTTAATTATAAAGTGAGCGAGAGAAATTGTCTCTAGGAAATTGCAATCTGGGTTTTACTCCAGTCCTAAATCTCAAGAGAAGTACAGGTAGTCCTCAATTTATGACCACAATTGAGCCCAACATTTCTGTTGCTAAGCAAGATAATTATTAAATGAGTTTTGCCCCATTTTATGACTTTTCTTGCCAAAGTTGTTAAGTGTTAAGTGAATCACTTAAGTTAGTAACACAGTTGTTAAGTGAATCTGGCTTTCCAATTGACTTTGCTTGTCAAAAGATTGCAAAAAGTGATCACATTATCTTGACACAAGTGTTGTATGTGTAAAAAGCAGTCACAAGTCACTTTTTTCAGGGCCATTGTAACTTTGAGCAGTCAGTAAACAAACTGTTGTAAGTTGAGGACTACCTGTATACTTTCGCATGGAGCATTTCCACATTTGGAACCAATTTCGTTGTATTTAAGTACAATGACAATAAAGATTATACTTACTTACAGCGGCTTAAATATAAGTGAAAGATCTAACTTCACTCCCATTGCAAGAATAAAAAAAGCTCAACAACACTATCAAAGTAAATTTAACATATTTATATGAGTGGTGAATGACATAAGACAAACAAACAAAAATTTATCAAGAAAAAATAATTTTGGGGGAATAAGAGGTCACTTTTTAGGACAATGTTAGGATACTGAGTTGGACATGACCTGTATTTTACAAGGAGAAGAATTTTAAATCTCCCCTCACTCTGCTCCTTTTCCCTATCCAGCCTATTTTGACCATGAAAAAGAATTGAAAAAAATCAAATAATTCCTAAAACATCTAAACTCCACAGAGTCATGATAAAAAATAGTTATATTATAGTCATTGATGAATAAGATTGTAACATACTAAAATTTTGAAGATATCTTTTGGTAGCAAGTGTAATAAGATATCTTTCAGTATTTTATTTGCAATTTTCTTCAAAAGTCATTAGTGTAGAAAATTGCTAGATTACAAATACTGTGAAAAACATATCAGTTAACGTTTTTCCCTTAAAATTTTGAATAAAAAAGATAGAAAATGGCATACATTATGAAATATGAAACATATTAAATAGTCCATCTTTCATAGGAAAAATATTTCTAATAAATTCTTTTCTTTTCTAGATTCTAGATGACCCTGACATCAAAGCTAAATTCAAGATTCAAGCTTTGTTGTACCCTGGTCTTCAGACTATTGATGCAGAATTGCCATCCCTTCAGGATAATAAAAACATGCCAATTCTGCCTAAAACATTATTAAGCAGATTCCTCAGTGAATATCTTACATCAGATGACTCTTTTTCCAAAGCTTTAGAGACCCACCAACATGTTCCTGCAGAGTTCAACCATTTGTTTAAATTTGTAAACTGGAGTAAGTGGCTACCTGAAAGATTTAAAAAAGGCCACATTTACACTGACCCATCACATAGAAATTCCAAAACTGGACACAAATATCCAGGTTTAGTCGATCCAAGGCTGGCACCACTTTTAGTTGAGGACATCAAGCTCCGGTGCTTACCACTTACATATGTCCTCACTTGTCAATATGATGTCTTGAGGGATGATGGAATCATTTATGTTTCCCGTCTTAGGGAAGCAGGAGTTAAAGTAGCACATGAACATGTTGACAATGCTTTTCATGGTGGTATAATGTTTATTACAGGCCCTTTTGTCCTAAATATAGGACACAGAATGGCTAACAACTACATTGAGTGGCTGAATAAGAACCTGTGAAAATACACCTATACCACCTGAAGATGGTTGCTCTGGATTCATTCGGTTTCGTTCAATTTATATTAATTTTTTCAGGGACATTATCCTTTTGGTCAATAAATTTGACACTGTAATTGCACAATTATTATACTTGATATAGAATCTCTTGTTTCCTGTTGTTTGAATAAGTATGAGAAGATTGGTAGTATATGTGGGGGACTTGTATAACCATTAAATGATTAATAATTTAAAATGAAAAATAAAGCTTCTTTTGACCATATCATATGTGAATTTAGAGACTTGAATCTTGATGTTATTCAGGATTGCTTTAAAAGTCATGATTCATTTCTATCCACTTTTGGCACCAGTGAAATGTGATCCAGTGGGCTTTTTAAGGTAACTTGTTCCTTTTGGGAAGCAACCAGTGTGAATATCTGGCTGCAGACCATTGTAAGTTCTTGAGTAGCATTTCATGAATAAAACCTCTTGGTTTCTCTTGATTGGATTTTGCATGGATTTTGTCAAAGGAAATGGGTGTGATAGTGCCTATAAATTCATCTTTGATTCAGGGTGACTTGTTGATTCAGAAAAAATGAATAAAACATTCTATGAGATATATTATGCCACAAATGTACAAGCTACTTCAATGCTACTTCCCATCGTGAGCTGCTGGATTAGTTAGATAGATATGCTCCTTAGGACGCTTCCTTAGATCTAGCTTATTTAATCAGTCTCCAATTTTCACTTTTTAGGAGAGACAATCCAAAAATGGTGAGGTTGCAACTAGTGCACTGTAGAGGAACTAGAATATCTAGCTCCATTTCAGCCAGGTGTCTGACTTGGGTATGTGTTAAAGATTCTTTTTAAAACCATATTCAATTAGATTGACCCAAACTCAAGAGAGATAAAAAGAAGTGCTGGACTTTGGATGTGTAAGACAAATATGTGTGCTTCCTATTCTCCATGGTATCGACGAGAGAGTCTAGAATGGGGTTATTCTACACTGCTAGCTCATTAAATGAATTGAAAGTGTGAAAACATGCCTCCTTGGTAATGGTCCTCGGTCTTTCAATTCAGTCTCAGCTTGCAAGACTGGTTTCTCTTGAGCTCCCAGCTCAGTGGTTGAAAGATGTGTTTTAATATTATCTGGATTGTTTGGTTTTTGGGGGTTCGGTAAGGAAGACAATACACGGTGCCTTCATCGTACTTTTAGTTTACCACCACAGACTCTTCTGTGGGGCTCCATTAACCCAGTTTCTAGTGCGCCAGGGCTTCCTGCATTTGAGGTCTGGACTTTGCCTCCTTAATGATAACTGGAGGTAGGAGCTGATTATAGCTGCGGCAGATGAACATCGTGGTTTCAATTTCAACAGCAGGTCCATTGGGCTCTGGAGACAGTCTGCGCTGCTATTTTAGGAGTACAGCAGTAAGGCAGTAATTTAAGGAAACTTTCCCTTTTGACAATTCTAGCCGCTTTTCAAATTGGCAGTTTCGGCATTTTTTAGCATAGGTGGTGGCGAGGCTAGTGACAAATTTGACCGTTCACAGGATCACTGCTCCTGTAAAATATGACTCTGAAAGCTCCATGGACATCCACTGTCCCAACGTTTTTTCCCGCCTCTTCATTTTGGTGTGCAGATGGTTGCCTCAGAGTCCTGAAAACAGCAGTGGCCATTTTGTTTTCTTCTGCCAGCCATTTAGTTCACGTCAGCTGGACAGAACCATTTAAAATTGTATTGGCACCAGTTCTGCTTTCCACAGGATTTATTGGAGTCTGAATAAACCAGGGGAAAGGGTCATCTGGTCCTGCCCCGTGTTTTGTGATCGCCTCCAGCTTAAAGAGCATTCGGGTCATCTGGGCCTAACCTGTATTGTGAATTGCCGCAGGAGCATTGTATCGACTAAAACTTCCTCATTTTTGCTGAATTGCTGACTGCCATCAGCATCATAACTTTGCCTGATTGCTGTTGACAACTGCACTTACCTTTATCTGGCTGACTGATTGGTAATGATCAGGCGGAGAACAGTACTGTTTCAGGCCCAGTCCAGACTGAGTCACCACCTCTGGGTTCTGAATATAATATCAGGGGGCTTAGTAATGCTAGATCAACTAGCCTAGCAGTGACAACCAAAATTAAGGCCAAGGCTAGGACTCAGAAGAGGGCTTCATGAGCCGAGCAAAAAGGGGCCAAACAGAGACAAAAAGCATTAGATCGGGCAATTAGTAGTGCTAGCAAACAATTTGGCAATCATAAGCAATCTAAACCTAAGACATCAGATGCATCTCTGTTAAGCATAGTAACTGACAATGCTGGTCCTTTGAGGTCTTTAGGATCACATCTTACACATAGAGCTTGATCTAGGCATAGGAATAGGGAGAGAACATAGGGCTGATTAGACCGGTTGCCCCATCTACTTCATGAGATTCTGTCAGACCACAGGAGACAATCTTTATTCCCATTGAGGCAGGGATCCCTCCAGTGGACCTGGCAGAGCAGGAGATGCCTGCCTATTTCAGGAGATGGATTTCTCAGGCGATTAGGCAAGAGATGGCTGAATGACTCTATCTATGCTCATGCCCAAGATGGTGTCCTGTTGCGTTTGAGGAGAGCTTCAGGGATATGATTGTCCTTTTGGGGGCTTGCAGGGGGTACCCTATCCCATCGTTGGTTCCAGGTCCAGCTATTAGAACTTCCTGGGACCTCGGGGATACCCTTGAGCTGCGATGTCCTGCCTTGTAGTCAGAACATCGTGAGTGAAATGTGGAGGTTGGCGGTGAAAGGAGAATGGAGAGCGTCGATGGCTGCCAGTGTGGGTGTGGTCAGCGGCGGGATTCCAGGCCTGGGGTCTCTGCAGCCGGCGTGTGTGGTCGTCGTCATCGGGACGCCCAACCTGGCGTCTCTGCAGCTGGCGTGGGAGTGGGTGGCGGCAGCGGCAGCAGGATGCCTGGCCTGGGGTCTCTGCAGCTGCTGCTCCCCATGCCATAGTGTTATCCCAGGACCTAGTTACTTGCGGGATCGCATCCTCCCACATACATCCCTGCGGCCAATCCACTCTCACAGGGAGGGCCTTCTCCAGGTGCCGTCCACTAGGCAATGCCAGCGGGCAGCACCAAGGAGTAGAGCCTTCTCTGTGATGGGCCCAACCCTCTGGAATGACCTCCCCCCCGACATTAGAACCACCTTGGACTTCCGCTCCTTCCGACAAAAATTGAAGACTCACCTGTTCCGATTAGCTGGCCTGGCATAATTATAAATGTTACAACTATGAACTCCTGGTAGTATACTCTCATCTGGTTATTTTAAGGGTAATGTTTTAATTTCTAATTGTTTTTAGGGCTTTTAGACCCATATTTATTCTTCTGTACAGTACTCTTAATTTTAACCTCCTCCACATATATATGTATATTTATAGTTATATTTATATTTGTATTTTATCTGTTATTTGTTGTGTGGACTGTACACCGCCCCGAGTCCCTTTTTGGGAGAGGGGGCGGTTTAGAAATGCGAAGAATAAATAAATAAAATAAAATAATAAATAAATCCCGGTTGCTCCCCCCCTCCACCTTGCTTTTGGACATGATAGATTGGATCAGAGGGGAGTGGCTGAGGCAGCTGGCATGGATACTTACGCCAGCAGAAGATGGCTTCGGTAGTTGGCGTGGGCATGGTTGGAGTGGGGGTCCTTTGTTGTGGCCTCCTCCAGTATCACCGCTGTTGCCTGAGCCACCGTACTGTGCCATTTGGCCATTTGGCCCCTCCTCCTGTGACACTATGGACTGGGTCAACGGAGTGCGGCCCTGGCGACAGATATGAACGTGGCTGCCATGGACGGAGGTTGGCTGTTGGAGTCGTTGAAGTTGGAGCAGCCACTGCTGCCTCTGCTGTCCTCACCGCCACATCACTGGCCGCTTCACCACCTCGCAATCTATCATCTGCTGCGATTTTGACAGCTGGCTGTTACTCTTACATACTGTCCTTAGCACCTACCGTTTCTATGATGGACACAAGCTACCCCCTTGAACACTGTTGGCTGCCCCTCCCATGCACATGTCATCTCCTCGTTCCATCTCCCCTTGATGTCATCCCATTTGGTTGATGTCACACTCTTCTCTATGTTATACTCCGACAGAACTTTACTCCTTCCGGGAACTCCCTTTTTCCCGGGGATGGCCTTGTTGCCTATCTTTTTTTTTTTTTAATATTTATTTCTTTTATCAAGACACTTCCTTAATGACAGATCTTGGGATCCCGAGAGGTGGCATGTGAAGGAGAGATTTCTCAGGGTTTTTTACAGGAGTTGTTAAATCAAATTTTATGGGAAGTGCGGGGTGTGTGTGATTTGGATGGCTCAGACAGGCTTGGGGGGAAGTCTGCCAGGGCACAGGCCAGAGCTAACTAATGGGCACGGGTCAGGAGTGCTGGGAAGGGTTGGGATTCCGAGGGAGACATTAAGCCATTCCATTTGGGGGTTTACCATCTCTACTGTTTGTGGGAGAGGCAGATATAGTGGGGGCCGAGGGCCAAATTATGTTTGGGGGATGCGGGTTCGCTGTTTAAGAGCGATCACGTGTTCCGACCCTCATCACCTTTTTCACACCCCCGGGTGCTCGGGATTACAGGACACTTGTCTCCGGTTGGTGTCGCTTAACGCCAGGTCCGTGATGCATAAGGCTCCCCTTATTTACGACCTCATACAAGAGGGTAGAGCGGACCAGGCGTGCATTATGGAGACCTGGTTGGGCCATTAGGGGGGTGTTCGCCTTAGTGAACTATGCCCATCAGGCTTCCTGGCGTTTCACAAGCCGAGAGCCCAGGGCAGGGGTGGGGGGTGGCGGTGGTTATTAGGAAAAGTCTCAGACTTCAGGAGGTCACTGCACCTCAGATAGGCGGGTGTGAGTCCCTTTTTGTGAAATGGGGCCTTGGAGTTCAGGTGAGCCTTTTTGTTACATACCTGTCTCCCTGCTACGTTTCATCGGCCCTACCCGACCTGCTTGATGTGTTAGCTGGACTGACGGAAGATTTCAATCTGCCTTGCATTGGCGAGACATCCGAGTCAGCTCAGGAGTTCATGGCTTCCATGACAGCTATGGACCTAACTCAGTTAATTCAAGATTCCACCCATAATAGGGGACACACACTCGACCTGATTTTTGTCTCTGGGCAGTGGATGAATGATCTAGATTTAGGGGATATTTCTATTCAACCCTTGTCATGGTCTGATCATTTCCTCATCAGGCTTGACTTCAATACTGCTACCCCTCAACGTGTAGTCCTCAATGGAACTGCATCTACATGGCTCTGTTTTGCAGTGGAGTACTCCAAGGCTCTATTTTGGGCCCAGTACTCTTCAACATCTTCATCAATTATTTGGATAAGGGAATAAATGGGGAACTCATCAAATTTGCAGATGACACCAAGCTGGCAGGAATAGCCAACACTCCAGAAGATAGGAGAAAGACACAGAAGGATCTTCACAAACTTGAACATTGGGCACTTTCTAATAAAATGAAATTCAATGGTGAAAAGAGTAAGGTTCTACATTTAGGCAACAAAAATGAAATGCACAGGTAAAGTATAGGTGGTACCTTGCACAACAGTAGTAACTGTGAAAGGGATCTTGGAGTCCTAGTGGACAACCATTTAAATATGAGCCAGCAGTGTGCAGCAGCTGCCAAAAAAGCCAACACAGTTCTAGGCTGCATAAACAGAGGGATAGAATCAAGATCACGTGAAGTATTAATACGACTTTATAATGCCTTGGTAAGGCCACACTTGGAATACTGCATTCAGTTTTGGTCACCACAATGTAGAAAAGATGTGGAGACTCTAGAAAGAGTGCAGAGAAGAGCAACAAAGATGATTAGGGGACTAGAGGCTAAAACATATGAAGAACAGTTGCAGAAACTGGGTATGTCTAGTTTAATAGAAAGAAGGACTAGGGGAGACATGATAGCAGCATTCCAATATCTCAGGGGTTGCCACAAAGAAGAGGGAGTCAAACTATTTTCCAAGACACCTGAGGGTAGAACAAGAAGCAATGGGAGGAAACTAATCAAGGAGAGAAGCAACTTAGAACTGAGGAGAAACTTCCTGGCAATTAGAACAATTAATCAATGGAACAGCTTGCCTCCAGAAGTTGTGAATGCACCAACACTGGAAGTCTTTAAGAAGATGTTGGATAGCCATATGTCTGAAATGGTATAGGGTTTCCTGCCTAGGCAGGGGGTTGGACTAGAAGACCTCCATGGTCCTTCCAACTCTGTTATTGTATTGTATTGTGAATCCTACTTAGTGGCGATAAAAGCGGCAAAATGGCAGCATTTTTCCGCTCTTATCGCATCCGCAGATAACTACTCAGCCGCCCTGTTTTGGGTGACCTGTTCCTTACTTAACCAAGGAACTGGGAAAGACACCTTGCAGGGTAGGGCTGAAGAATTTGTTCAGTATCTGCAGAATAAAATCGCTCAGATTCGGACAGGCTTGGACTCTGATTGGCTAGATTTGGGTGAGTCGACGGGGACGAATCTTGTGGAGACAATCTGGGATGAGTTGACCCTGTGACCCCCGAGGGCATGGACAGAATTATGGGAAGACTGAGTGCTGCCACTTGTGTGCTGGATCTGTGTCCCTCTTGGTTAGTTTCGGCTTCCCGGGAGGTGACACGAGGCTGGTTCCAGGCGATTACCAACGCTTCATTGACAGAGGGGTTCTTTCCCACCACCTTGAAGGAGGCGGTGGTGAGACCCCTCCTTAAGAAGCCTTCCCTGGACCCAGCTTCTTTAGCCAACTATCGTCCGGTCTCCAACCTTCGCTTTGTAGCAAAGGTTGTCGAGAGTGTGGTAGCACGTCAGCTTCCCCAGTACCTGGATGAAGCTGTCTGCCTGGATCCATTTTAGTCAGGTTTTAGGCCTGGGTACAGCATGGAGACAGCACTGGTCATGTTGGTCGATGATCTCTGGCGGGTCCGGGACAGGGGCTGCTCCTCTGTCCTGGTCCTATTAGACCTCTTGGTGGCTTTTGATACCATCGACCACGGTATCCTACTGCGATGACTCGGGGGGGTTGGGAGTGGGGGGCACCATTTTACGGTGGTTCTCCTCCTACTTGTCGGATTGGTCGCAGTTCGTGTTGACTGGAGGGCAGGGATCAACCCCAAGGCATGTCACTTGTGGGGTGCCCCAGGGGTTTGTACTCTCACTTCTCCTGTTCAACATATATATGAAACCGCTGAGCGAGATCATCCGTGGTTTTGGGGTACGGTATCATCAATATGCTGATGATACCCAACTTTTCATCTCTACCCTAAACCATCCAAATGATGCCCTCGACGTGATGTCCCGATACCTGGAGGCTGTGCGGATCTGGATGGGGAGGAACAGGCTCAAGCTCAATCCCTCCAAGACTGAGTGGCTGTGGTTTCCGTCATCCTGATTTGTACATCTTGTTCCATCTTTGATGATAGGGGGAGAAATTTTAGCCCCCTCAGAGAGGGCCTGCAATCTGGGAGTCCTCCTGGACAGGTGGCTTAGTTTAGAAGAACACCTGATGGCCGTGACCAGGGGGTCCTTTTACCAGGTTCACCTAGTACGTCAGTTGCGCTCCTTCCTGGATCGGGATGCCCTATGCACAGTCACTTATGCCCTCGTTCTTTTTCGCCTGGACTACTGCAATGCTCTCTACATGGGGCTGCCCTCGAAGAGCACCCGGAGGCTTCAGCTGGTCCAGAATGCAGTCGCACGGGTTATCATGGGGGTACCTAGGTGCTCCCATGTTACACCCCTTTTAGGCAGCCTGCACTGGTTGCCGGTTATTTTCCGGATGCAATTCAAGGTACTAATTATGACCTTTAAAGCGCTCCATAGCTTAGGCCCAGGGTACCTGCGAGACCACCTACTGCCACCAATAGCCTCCCACCGTCCAGTGCGATCCCACAGAGTTGGCCTCCTCAGGGTGCCGTCGGCCAGACAGTGTCGGCTAGTGACCCCCAGGGGGAGAGCCTTCTCTGTGTGAGCACCTTCCCTCTGGAATGAGCTGCCCCCAGAGCTTTGCAAAATCCCCGAGCTCTGGTCCTTCCGACGCGCCCTTAAAAGTTGGCTTTTCCAGCAAGCTGGCCTGGCCTGTTAATTTTATCTAAGTTTTAAAATGTTAGTGTTATATTAATTTGGTTTGTTTCTTGGATTGTTTCTAATTTTCTTTTAAGTTTTGTCATATGTGGTTTTTTTATGCTGTACACTGCCCTGAGTCCTTTGGGAGAAGGGCGGCATACAAATCCAATAAAACAAACAAACAAACAAACAATTCCATCACACTCAGGAGTCCAGGCCTCAGACTAGTCGAGATCTACAGCAGGAAAGCGTGTACCCTGGGGCGGAAAGATTCCACAGGTTACCAGGGACTATGGTTTAAGGGCCTGTTTAATTCTTCTTCCTTTAAGTCCCTGCTGTCAAAGGTGAAGACAACTGCCCACCTAGGGAAGGACTCAGATTCTACCCAAGCTCGGTGGCAGAAGACGACTTTCTTTTCATGGAAAAGACAGCCAAAGGTGATGCTATTTGTTAGATAGGGCAATGAGAGGACAGATTCAGGTTCAAGGTAACAACAGCTCTTTATTTAACAGACAAGTATGTACAATCCAGCAGCTGTTAGGTCTGACAGCTCACCTTTTATAGGGAGCTGTCAGACCTCTCAACCAATCAGATTGAACCTCTGTTCCCACCTAAACAGAGGCCTGGAGTGGAAACCACAGCAGCCTGTGTGGATATCTAACACCCCTCCCCTCTTAGTTGGAGTGTTCCAATTAGTGACGTAGTCTTTTAGGTAGGCGGGTCTTTGTTTTACCATGGCAGACCTGCGCAGTTCATTTTGAACCGGTTCTTCGAGCAGGTTGGATGGACCTGTGTGCACTTCAGCTCCTCTTGGTGGAAGCTGCTGGAACTTACCCCAGGCCACGGCTGGCGTACTTTGAGTTTGTTGACTCGGGGCTCACTGTGGGCTTGCAACAAACTCAGATAAGTCTGCCGGATCTTTCGGGATTGAGAAGTCTGTGGAAGGAATGAATGTTTGCTCCTTTTGGGTAGGGCCTTGGTCATTTGGTGTCAGAGTTTCATCTGGTGCTCTAAGATTGGAGTGGGAGAGGTGACCACGGAGTTGGTCAATGTGCCTCCTCCAATTTCTACCATCCTCCAGCTCTAGTAAGTAAGAGCAAGGTCTGGTGATGCCTATCACCGTAGCGGGAACCCACAGAGTCCCCCCTGCATAGTTTTGGGCATATACTGAATCTCCTATGCTAAAGTTCCGAATCTTGCTAGTGGATTCTGGGGGCGATGTGGCAGAATAGTTTGGGGGTAGCCGTTCTAGGTGGGACCTCATACAGCGACCCATAAGAAGCTCAGCAGGGCTTCTCCCGGTGGTGGCGCTAGGAGTAATTTGTTGGATTAGTAAATAGTGATCAACCCGTGTTTGCCAATCACCCGGGCCCATTCTGGTTAGGGCCTCTTTTGCTGAGCACACCATTTGTTCCACCTGTCCATTTGAGGCCGGATGGAATGGCGCGACTAGGGCATGCCAAATTCCCTGGCTAGCTAGATAGGTCTCGAATTGCATGGCTGTAAATTGTGGCCCGTTGTCGGAGACCAAGACTTCAGGCAGGCCTGGAGAAAAGTCTCCGTAGCACCTTGATGACCGCCTCTGCGGTGGTAGAGGTCATCAGGGCTATCTCTAACCATTTCGAATATGCGTCCACAACTATTAGGAACGTTTGGCCATGAACGGGGCCTGCAAAATCTATGTGCACCCTAGACCAGGGTGCCTGAGGGCGCTCCCACTCCTTAGCGGGCGCCTCTGGGGGAGCTGGTCTGGATTCCTGACACGGAGCGCAAGTGGACATCCACTCTTCTATCTCCCTGTCCATGTTAGGCCACCAGACGTAGCTCCTAGCCAGTGCCTTCATCCTGATGATGCCAGGATGCCCCACATGCAATGCATCTAATACTGCTTGTCGCAGTTTGCTTGGAATAACCACCCGACCCCCCCACAGTAAACATCCCTTAAGAACCGACAGCTCATCACGCTTTGCATAAAACATTTTAAATTTGGCCCCAACAAGCCCCTTGGGCCACCCCCTCCATACCCAGTTAAGCACTTGCTTAATTACATTGTCCTTCGCGGAAAGGTGGGCAACATCAGGAGAGGAGACAGGTCCAGAATCCAAACAGTCAATCAATAGGACCGGTGTCTCAGGAGTGGGATCAGCCAACAGGTTAGGTAAGGGACAGCGGCTCAAGGTGTCAGCGTGTCCCAGCGTGGAGCTGGGCGGTGCACGAGTTTGTAAGTGTAGGCAGTCAGGAAAACAGTCCACCTGGTCATGAATGGAGAAAGGGACACCGGGGTGAGTCTGTCCCCAGCCAGCAGCCCCAGCAACGGCTTGTGGTCCATCACAAGTTCGAAATCGCGGCCGTAGAGGTACTCGTGGAAAAGCTTGACTCCCGCTACAGCAGCCAAAGCATCTCTGTCCAGTTGGCTATAGTTCCGTTCAGCGGGAGACAAGGTTCTTGAGTAGAAGGCGATAGGGGCTTCAGCGCCATTGGGCATGCAGTGGCTGAGGACGGCACCGATGCCGAAAGGTGAAGTGTCGCATGTCAAAACCAGTGGCAGGGTTTGGCTGTACTGGACCAGCAGGGAGTTGGCTGTGAGTAGGCGCTTTACTCCGGCGAATGTGGCAGCCTCGGCTCTTCCCCAGGTCCATTTGGTGTTTTTGGCTAGTAGTCGATGTAAGGGCTCAGCGACGGTTGCTTTCTGCCTGAGAAAGATGCTGTAGAAGTTAAGGAGCCTGAGGAAAGCTTGCAGTCTGATTGCGAGGTGTAGGAGCGTCCTGGATTGCTTTAATTTTTTGGGATGTCAGGTGGATCCCAGAACCATCAATCATGTACCCTAGGAATTCTACCCTGGGCACATTAATTTTACATTTTTCTTTTTTGAGGCAGAAGCCTTTTTCCCGAATTCTGGTCAAAACAGCCCTAACACGTTTTAAAAGTTGTGCCTCGTTTGCAGTTGATACCAAGATGTCGTTGAAATAGGGGACGACTCCTGGTATCCCCTGCAAAAGCAGTTCCATGACACTTTGGAACAGTCCAGGGGCGATACTAACTCCAAATTGCAGGCGATGGCATTTGAATGCACCCCTGTGCATGTCTACCTCCGCACCCGGGGCAGTTTGTTTGGGGGAGACTCTTACCCTGCTGACCTCTGGCTTCCTCCGTCTTTAAGCGATGTACATCATCGTTTCCGCCAGTGCCGGCCTCACCGAAAACATCTTCGTGGTGAACTCGGTATGCTTGCCCGCTGCCGGCAGCTTTGAGAAGCCTTGTATTTCGTCAGTGGATTTGTTTGACAGCTCCACTGCCCTAGCCTCATCCAGAGCCACCTGCAAGTCCAGCTCAGGTTTGGCTAACAGGCGGCGCTGAATACAGAGGTCTCTAACCCCCACACACACAATTTGGTCTGTGAGTGCCTCATCCAGATCTTTGAATTTACAATGGAGAGCCGCTGCCCTTAATGCAGCCACGTATTCATTAATAGACTCTCCCTCATGTTGGAACCTTCTATAAAATGCAAACCTACGCATTGTGCGAGACGGGGTAGGGGCGTAGTGATTTTTTAATTTGGCTATCAGCTCGTCCCAAGACACTGTGTGGACTGAATGAGGGGCCATTAAGGTTCCCGCCAAATTAAACATTTCTGTTCCGCATAGGTTTAAGAAACACGACTTCTTATGTTGCTCAGACAGTCCAGTGTAGTCGTTGGCTTCTAAAAAGCACTCGAAACGGGAGATATAAGAGTCCCAAGTTTCTGTGGGTCCATTAAACACGGCCAGTGTATTCATTCAAGTCATCCTGAGGCAATTCTTCTTCCCGTGGGGGGTAATCAGAGGCCCTCTTCTTGGTGACTCGCTTGACCTCTCGTTGAGTGATTTCCTTGAGGGAAATTTCAGCTCTGTGACTCAGCTCAGCTCAGTGACTTTCAACAGCTCTGCCTGGGCTCCTCCTCTGTTATCCCACCTTCATCGCCAATGTTCTAGCTGGGAGAACGCGGGTGGACAGATAGGAGGCGAGCCAGGACTTCAAGCAGCTAACAGCTTTAATGAATAACAGGTTGCCAAACGCGGCAGTTCACAATTCGCTAACTCAGCTAACTGGCAACAACTGAGCCCTGCTTTGACAGCCTTTATATATGCTGGCTGTCAAACAGGGAACCAATCAGCAACGAGCACAGCACCCTCTAGTGGAACGGACCAGAGGGAAAACTATAATACAAAACAACTTCCACTCTTTATTCCTACTTTCCTCAGCCTACAGGTTATTTAGGGGGTGGGGGAAAGTGCCCCTTGGTTGCCCCTCCAAGAAGATCACCGCATATCCTCCATGGATGGGAGGTTGAAGGAGTGACCACAGGTGAAGAGCGCCAAGGGGTTTTGGCAGCGAGAGAGAAAGACTTCAAATCAGTGGAGGTGGTGTGTGGCTGGTGTGCCTTGTTCTGACTTTCCCCGGTTTCAAAATGCTTTAAAAAATAAAGTTTTAGGGGTTTTTTTGGGGGGGGGGGTTGTAAAGCATTAGGGATACAAGGGTCTTGTCACTTGACAGCTTTAAGACTTGCATGTTTCAAATGCCAGAGTTCCTCAGCCAACATGACTGGAGGAGGAATTCTGGGAGTCCACAGTCTTAAAGCTGTCAAGTTTGAACATCCCTGGGTTTTTTTTTCTATAAGGTTAGAATACAAGGGTCTTGTAACTTGACATCTTTAAGACTTGCACACTTCAAATGCCAGAGTTTCTGAGTCAACATTTTGGTTGCTAAGTAAGAGCATTGTTAAGTGAGTTTCACCACATTTTATAAGTAGGACATACCCACCTGATCACATGACCGCCAAGCCGCTCCAATCCGGTCACATGACCCCCAAGCCACTCCCACAAAACAGGCCACACCTACAGAATAGTTTCTAAAAAAATTGGAAACTCACCACTGGTAACGTGTTATAAATTGAGTCCTTGTAGAAGATGTCGTATAGTAGGACTTGAGCTTTCAATGTGCCTCGTCCAGCTTTTATGTTATTCAGCCAGCATTCCTAAGTGTGGAAACATATCCTAAACCAGGATTATGAAAACAGGTTTTACTATTATAATACATTATTAGGATAGGCAAATGGTAGCACCTAGTTAACAATATCCTAGGATGGGAATAGTCAAAAACATTAGGAATTTCTTAGACAAAGAATAGGGAAAGCGATGACAAGTCATTATACTAGAATAAATTATTAATTTTCTATCTACCTCCTACTGGCCCCCTGTGGTCATTAGATCATGAGTCACAGAACATTTATATTTTTAATTCCTTCTCTATCCTATTAAATTTCGATATAATTACAATTTGTATAGTTAGCTTTTAACTTTGAATCTTTCTCTGTTCTGACTATTGAGGTCTAGATTTCATACTTCATATTCTCTGTTATTATTTATGCCTTTATTACTTTACTATCTCCCTGTTTTCTCTCCATTTACAGAATTTCTTGCTTGGTATTTCCAGTATCTGCAGGTCCCTGAAATGATGGACTCCATAACCATGAATTCCTTTCAGAGGAATTCTGAAATCTCATGGTGTCCTCTCCAGGGAAACAGATGCTGGTCTTCCTTTGAAGCAAAAATAATTCTTTTTTTTTTTCATGATACCTTCATGATATTTTCCTCCCTCACTTCTGTGTCTGGTGCATATCAGCCTTTTTCTGTGTATTTACTGTGTGAGTGCTAGATTAGCTCATTAACCATATTGTTATTATGGTCCTTGTGGATTCCAGTTAGGTGCTATCTTGCTCTTCCCTGAGCCCCTTCTGATGGATCAACTGCCTGGCCCATAGCAATTGCTGGCCAGATTGAGAAACACTTGTTTACTGAAAAAGAAATGGAGTTTAGAGTACTATGAAGCCTTTGCTTAGTACGAGGATGTTAACATTTCTTTTGTTTTGCAGGCCACAATTGTGGAGAAGTTGGGTGTTGGACACTTTATGGATGTTATAAATCTGTACACAATGGTTGAATATACACCACCTACATCTGATGAAAAAGTCATTGTAACAGACACAGAATTTAGCCATGTTCCAGTACGT
Organism: Natrix helvetica; assembly: GCF_964273705.1. Lineage (NCBI taxonomy): Eukaryota > Metazoa > Chordata > Lepidosauria > Squamata > Natricidae > Natrix > Natrix helvetica. The sequence continues at coordinate 29,463,332 of NC_138551.1, read as the reverse complement.
CTTTACATTCCTACAAAGCAGTCAGATGTCTTGAAAAGAGCAGTGATTTTCATCCATGGAGGTGGATGGTGTATAGGATCAGCAAGTAAGCATAAGTATTTTATTCTTTACATTCCTACAAAGCAGTCAGATGTCTTGAAAAGAGCAGTGATTTTCATCCATGGAGATGGATGGTTATAGGCTCAGCAAGTAAACATAAGTATTTATCCCACTACTATGGGTCTCAAATAAAAATGTATCTGTTTCTTCTGATATCCAAGAGCTTTCATTGAAGTATAACAGAGATATGAATGAAAAAGAATGGAAAAAAATCAAATAATTCCTAAAACACCTAAACTCCACAGAGTAATGATAAAAATAGTTATATTATAGTCATTGATGAATAAGATTGGAACATACTGAAGTTTTCAAGATATCTTTTGGTAGCAAGTGTAATAATATATCTTTCAGTATTTTATTTGCAATTTTCTTCAAAAGTCATTAGTGTAGAAAATTGCCAGATTATAAATACTGTAAAAACATATCAGTTAAGGTTTTTCCCTTAAAATTTTGAATAAAAAAGATAAAAAATGGTCATATTACAAAATAAGAAACATATTAAATAGTCGATCTTTCACAGGAAAAATATTTCTAATAAATACTTTTCTAGCTTCTAGATGACCTTCTAGATGACTTTTCTAGCTTCTAGATGACCCTGACGTCAGAACTCAATTCAAGATTCAAGCTTTATTGTATCCTGTTCTTCAGAGTATTGATCTGGAATTGCCATCCTATCAGGATAATAAAAACATGCCAATTCTGCCTAAAACAGTAGTAATCAGATTCATCAGTGAATATATTACATCTGATGATTCTCCAAAGCTTTAGAGACCAACCAACATGTTCCTGCAGGGTTCAACCATTTTTTTAAATTTGTAAACTGGAGTAAGTGACTACCTGAAAGATTTAAAAAAGACCACATTTACACTAACCCATCACATAGAAATTCCAAAACTGGACACAAATATCCAGGTTTAGTGGATCCAAGGCTGGCACCCCTTTTAGTTGAAGACATCAAGCTTCAGGGCTTACCACTTACATATATCATGACTTGTCAATATGATGTCTTGAGGGATGATGGAATCATGTATGTTTCCCATCTTAGGGGGGCAGGAGTTCAAGTAGCACACGAACATGTTGACAATTTTTTTCATGGTGTTGTAACATTTATTACAGGCCCTTTTACCTTAAATATAAGACACAGAACGGCTAACAACTACATTGAGTGGTTGAATAAGAACCTGTGAAAATACACCTATACCACCTGAAGATGGTTGACCTGGATTCTTCTGGTTTCCTTCAATTTATATTATTTGTTTCAGGGACATTATCCTTTGGGTCAATATGTTTGACACCGTAATTCTGCAGTTATTATACTTGATATAGAATCTCTTGTTTCCTGCTGTTTGAATAAGTATGAGAAGCTTGGTAGAATATGTGAGGGACTTGTATAACCATTAAATGATTAATAATTTAAAATGAAAAATAAAGCTTTTGACCATTTCATGTGTGAAATTATAGACTTGGAACTTGATGTTATTCAGGATTGCTTTAAAAGTCATGATTCATTTCTATACACTTTTGGCACCAGTGAAATGTGATCCAGTGGGCTTTTTAAGGTAACTTGTTCCTTTTGGGAAGCAACCAGTGTGAATATCTGGCTGCAGACCATTGTAAGTTCTTGAGTAGCATTTATGAATAAAACCTCTTGTTTTCTCTTGATTGGATTTTGCATGGATTTTGTCAAAGGAAATGGGTTTGATAGTGCCTATAAATTCATCTTTGATTCAGGGTGACTTGTTGATTCAGAAAAAGATGAATAAAATGTAAAAAGTATATTATGCCACAAATGTACATATCCAAACTACTTCCTATGGTGAGCTGCTGGATTAGTTAGGTAGATATGCTCCTGAGGAGGATTCCTTTGATCCAACTTATTTAATAAATCTCCAATTTTCTCTTTTTAGGAGAGACAATCCAAAAATGGTGGGACTGCAAGTAGAGCACTGTAGAGGAACTAGATTATCTAGATCCATTTCAGATAGGTTTCTGACGTGGGTATATGCTAAAGATTCTTTTAAAAACCATATTCAATTAGATTGACCCAAACTCAAGAGAGATAAAAAGAAGTGCTGGATTTTGGATGTGTAAGACAAATATGTGTGCAACCTATTCTTCATGGTATCAATGTGAGAGTCTAAGATGGGGTTATTCTAGCCTGCTAGATCATTAACTGAATTGAAAGTCTGAAGACATGCCTCCTTGGTAATGGTCCTCAGTCTTTCAATTCAGTCTCAGCCCACAGGACTAGTTTCTCGTGAGCTCCCAGCTCAGGAGTTTAAAGATTTATTCTAATATTTTCTGGATTTTTTTTTTTTTGGCTTTGGTAAGGAAAACAATACAAGGTACCTTCATTGCACTGTGAGTTTAGCACTGCGGGCACTTCTGTGGGGCTCCATTAGCCCAGTTTCTAGCACTCCAAGGCTTCGTGCCATTTGAGCTCCAGACTTTCTCTCCTTAGTGATTACCAGAAGTAGCAGCTGAATATAGTTGTGACAGATAAATCATTGCAGTTTCAATTTCAACCGTAGGTCCATTAGGCTCCAGAGACAATGTGCACCACTTTTTTAGAACTGCGATAATGGAGCAGTTATTAAATCAAACTTTTTCTTTTGACAGCTCTACTCGCTTTTCAAATTAGCAGTTTTGGCATTTTTTAACATAGGTGGCAGTGAGGCTTAGGAGTCCAGTGATAAATTTGACCGTTTGCAGGCTCTCTGCTCCTGTAAAGTGTGACTCTAAGGTCTCCATTGACTTCCATTGTCCCAAAGGTTTTTCCTACCTCTTCATTTTGGCATGCAGACAGTTGTCCCAGACTCCGGACAACAGCGGTAGCCATTTTGTTTTCCTACGGTGGCCATTTTGTTCACGTCAGCTGGACAGAACCATTTAAAATTATATCAGCACTGTTTCTGCTTTCCACAGGATTTACTGGAGTCTGAATAAACACAGGGAAAGGGTCATCTGGGCCAGCCCTGTGTTTTGTAATCGCTGCTTCTTTACAGGCTGTTGGGTCATCTGGGCCTAACCTGTATTGTGAATTGCCACAGCAACATTGTAACAACTAAAACTCCTTTATTTTTGCTGAATCGCTGACTGCCATTAACAGCATAACTTTGCCTGATTGCTGTTGACAACTGCACTTGCCTTTATCCAGCTGACCAATGATATGACTCAGGACAGGACAGTTTTGGGCCCAGCCCAGGCTGAGTTATCACCTCTGGTGTCCGAATCTAATATAAGGGGGCTCAGTAAGCCTAGATTAATTAGCCTAGCTGTGGCAGCCAAAATTAAGGCCAAGACTAGGCTCAGAAGAAAGCTTCTCGAGCCAAGGAAAAAGTGACCAAACAGAGACAGAAAGCATTAGATTGGGAAATTACCAGGGCCAGCAAACAATCTGGCAATCATACGTGATCTAAACCTAAGATATCAGATGAATCTCCATTAAGTGTAGTAACTGACAACGCTGGTCTTCGAGATCTTTAGGATCCTGTCCTACACCTACAGCTTGGTCACCTGAGGCTCTTAGTGAGCAGGGAGAGAACGTAGTGCTGATTAGACCGGTTGCCCCATCTACTTCACAACATTCCGTCAGACCACCGGAGACAATCTTTATTCCTACTGAGGCAGGGACCCCTACACTGGACCTGGCAGAGCAGGAGATGCCTGCCTTTTTCAGGAAGTGGATTTCTCAGACTATTAGGCAAGAGATAGCCAGATTCCACAAAAGTCAAGTGTCTAGGCCTCAGACTAGTTGAGATCTACAGCAAGATAGCATGTACTATGTTGGGGGGGGGGCATCCCACAGGTTACCAGGGACCATGGCTTGAACCATCTTCTCTGGGCCTTCAGCTCAGAGTCAATCTCCTTTATCTGAAGGGAAAATTCTGGGGGAGGGTGAGCTTTCTGAAGGAGAAGGAGAACAGCTGGCCTTGCCAGTCTTAAAGGGCCTGTTTAATCCTTCTCTCTTTAAATCCCTGCTGTCAAAGGTGAAGACAACTGCCTGCCTAGGGAAGGACTCAGCTGTTGCAGATTTTGCCCAAAGTTTGGTGGTAGAGGATGACTTTCTTTTCATAGAAAAGATGGCCACATCTGATAATATTCCCATACCAGGAATGTTTCTGGATGTGATTAAGAGGCAGTGGACTGCTCTGGCTACACTCTCTAGGTCTAGTACTTCTGAAAAGTAAAAGGGGAGACATGATAGCAGTGTTCCAATATCTCAGGGGTTGCCACAAAGAAGAGGGAGTCAAACTATTCTCCAAGGCACCTGAGGGTAGAACAAGAAGTAATGGGTGGAAACTAATCAAGGAGAGAAGCAACTTAGAACTGAGGAGAAACTTCCTGACAGTTAGAACAGTTAATCAGTGGAACAGCTTGCCTCCAGAAGTTGTGAATGCCCCAACACTGGAAGTCTTTAAGAAGATGTTGGATAGCCATCTGTCTGAAACGGTATAGGGTTTGCTGCCTAGGCAGGGGGTTGGACTAGAAGACCTCCAAGGTCCCTTCCAACTCTACTATTGTATTGTATTGTATTGTATTGTATTGTATTGTATTGTATTGTATTGTATTGTATTGTATTGTATTGAAAAGTCTGTTCAGTTGAATCTGACCTTTGACTCTAGTGCAGGTACCTAAGTTGGATGCCCCGGTGGCTGCTTTGACTTCATCTTCAGTGCTGCCCCCCAATGCTGAGGATGCCTTGAAGGCTGAGAAGAGAAGGAAGGAGATCGCTCTGCATAGACCCATCAGTCTGATTCCTGGGTCATTTGGGCCACTACTGCTGCTTCTTTTTTTACCAGGGCATCTTTGCAGCTGCAAGGCAGGATTCTAGCAGACAACTTCCATGCACACCAGGACATTTCTAAGATCATGGCTTTAGCAGAGTTCACTGCAGACGCATTGCTGAATACAGCTAAGTATGCGGCTGGAGCCATGGTTTCAAATGTTACGGCCCGTTGTATGCTCTGGCTGTATCATTGGTGTATGGATGCTAAGCATAAGTGGAAGTTGCCATCTTCTCCTTTTGTGGGAGGACAGCTTTTGGGGGATTATTTGGTGTCCTTCCTGATTGAGACCACGGATAAGATAAAGGTTCTTCCTTATCAGGGCAGGAGGGCAGATTTTCATCCCTCATTGTACTTTAAGTGGTCTTCCTTTTGACAGAGCAGGATCTAATTTTACCTGTCAGTGGCCATTTCTTGGACACTCTAATTACCAATCCGATAGATCTGGATTTGGGAACGGGGCCAGAGGTAGACAGTAGTTACAGGGCAAGCGGCCCTTTTGTGTCAGGGGCAATAAGCCCTACAGAAGTTAGAAATGACTTGGAGGGGTCCTATCCTATAGGGGTCAGCTAGCATTCTCCTACAGATGAGGGTAGATCACAACAAACACCTGGGTTCTGGAGACCGTAAAATCAGGTCTCTTCCTGGTATTTCACTCCCTTCCTCCAAGGTTCTTCCTCCACTGTATCCAGGGACCCCGCAAGAAGAGGACTCATGGAATTGGCAATCCAACATTTGCTGGATATTTGGGCCATTCAACTGGTTCTGCTAGAACAGTGGGGACAGGGATTCTATTCAATCCTCTTCATAATACTGAAGGCCTTGGGAGGGTGGAGGCAATTCTCAATCTAAGGGGTCTAAACAGGCATCTGGTTTACAGAAGATTCAAGATGTATTCCTTTCAGTCTGTTCTGGAAGGAATATGGCACGGGGACCTTTTGATTTCAGTAGATGTGATGGAGGCTTACTCCATATTTCTATACATCTATATTGCCCATCTGAATCCAGGACTTACTGATTCAGGCATTGTCCCCCCCCCCGGCGGAAAGCGACCTTCATACCACCCTTCAGGTTCTAAGAGACCATGGGTTTTATGTAAATCTGGACAAATGTCATCTAGTCCCCTCTATGAGACTGTAGTACTTAGGGGCACTTATAGACACTCTTACCACGCATGTTTTCTTTTCCCAAGAGTGACAGGACAGCATCAAGGTACTCACAGCCCAGATTCTGGCAGACAAGGTGGTTCCATTGGCACTGCTGTCCCGGCTTCTATATACATAGATAACTATCTATCTTTAAGAATGGTCCATACTTTAACTTAATAGAACTCTATTAGAGTTCTTCAACTGAAACAGAAATTGCATGTTTGCTTTTGTTGTTGGTTCTTTACTTGAGCGTTATTTTATACATCTCTTTCTCTCTCATTTAATAATGAAAAATTGAAAGTTTATCTCATGATAAAATTGTATGGGCGGATAGGATAGGATGCAATAATTTGCTTCTTTTTAAAGAGATAGTAACAACTGCAAAGCTTTTCTTCTGCATGCAATTAAAGACTGTTTATTTTTTTAAAGAATAACTAGTAATTGCATTTTTATGTGAATTATCACCTTTTCATTTCCCCTTTTACCACTTTGATTTGTGAAAAATAACTAAGCAGGGATATAGAATGTTGAGATATCTAAAGTATCATAGAAAGTCAAGATAACTCTTTATCATCTCAGAGTACTGACAGCAGTGTAATGGTCTTAATTTGGAGAAACTAAATTTCTGATTAAATGTTAGAGGAAAAATTCTTAATATAAAAGCAATTCAGTCATGAAACCAACTGCAATGCAAAGAGTGGGTTGCCTTTCATTGGCTGTGTTCAGAAAGAAGTCATAATACTATCTCTTGAGAATGCTTTCATTTGAACTCCTGCACTCGACTGTGGACTTGATTCTATAGCCTAAATATTCTTCTACAATTCTAAGCTTGTATGTTTAATGAACATAAGCACAAATCTTCAATTGTACTCTATCCTGCTCAATGAAATCCGTGCTCCTGGCTCCAACATTCCACATTCTTCTTTGCTGTCCTTGTATTGCCTTGCATTGCCAAGGCTGGCACACTTCATTAATTTACAAATGAGATAACTATCCAATGTGATGAATTGTACAAGCCTTATCCCTGGAAAATCTGTTTTTCCATATGGACATTTTCTGTAGAAAATTCTAATTCTAATCACCATCTATTGTCTGTTCTAGAACATGGAATTCTGGGTATGTGCAGACCAATGTTCACAAAGAGTTTGGCTTGGCCACCAATCTGCATTTAACATCATTCGTAGCCTCCCAGGCCCCATGATCATTTGAACTTTCCTGTGGCTGGCGATTGGAGCTGCTGGCTGGAAGGGGGGAAGCACAGAGAATCATATGTCCATAAACCAAAATAGTAATAATACATTCTGGATTAGTGCGCTTGAAATTGTTATTTTATTTTATTTCAAAATGACTGGTTTAGTTCAATGTAATAGCTGTCTTGCATCTGTCTTTCGCAGTACTCTTTTCAAATTTGGATACTGCCCCCTTGGTAAACAAATTACTAGTCTACATAGACAGATTACCTATCTAGAATCTCTAATCTTTGCTGTCCAAGCAGAAATTAGGTGTCCAATTCGGCTATTCCACTCTATGGAGATGCCACGCTATCAGCCCCCTCTACCACAAAGATCCTGCAGGAGAAGAGCAGTCTGGACAACCGTGGGATCTGGCACAGTGAGAGCTGTGAACCATAAACAAAAAGCTTTTGCTGTGACCCAGCATAATAGATATAGCACCCTTGCTGATCCTAATGGGGACACTAAAGAGACAGGTCAAGGTGGTTGTGATAATAATGACTCCAATAAGCAGGGGATCATGGTCCAAAATGAAGAACTTACTTTGAAAAGGCACAAATATTTAATCGTACTCTCTCCTGCTCAATGAAATTCGTGCTCCTGGCTCCAACATTCCACATTCTTCTTTGCTGTCTTTGTATTGCCTTGCATTGCCAAGGCTGGCACACTTCATTAATTTACAAATGAGATAACTATCTAATGTGATGAATTGTACAAGCCTTATCCCTGGAAAATCTGTTTTTCCATATGGACATTTTCTGTAGAAAATTCTAATTCTAATCACCATCTATTGTCTGTTCTAGAACATGGAATTCTGGGTATCTGCAGAACAATGTTCACAAAGAGTTTGGCTTGGCCACCAATCTGCAGACAAAGGCTTTGCTTAACAACCACAACCTTCACTTAACAACCATGGTAATGATCACATTAACAAATATAATAAAATCAGGTCAGTCATGTGATGACCCTCTTAATGACTGGCATGAATTACAACCATAATTCTGATCCCAATTATGATCATAAATTGAGGACTATGCATAGAGATAGTTTGTGGATCATCTTGGATATCTGAATTAAATATTAAATGGAACTCAGAATTAACTATTCCAATGCCAGCTAGTGTAATGGGTGGTGAGAATAATTTTGGGGATCAGGAGGAACCAGCCAAAACCAAATCTAAGTCTGAACCAAAGAGGAAGTTTGAGAAAATGTTGCAGACTTGACCCTCTCAAGTTCTCTTATATATAAAGGCAATGAGGGGAAGGGAGAGAGTTACTTGCAGACTTTCAAGATGGATGTCAGTCATTTAAGACACATCTGTAAACCAAACTGATGGATGCTAAAACTATTCTTCGTATAAGGTTACAATAACAGAATTTTGTCTTTATTGCTGGTAGTATTAAGTAACAGAATTATGAAAGCTTGCCAAAGTTAATCTATTTTAATTACTGTATTTTTTGAAGTATAAGACAAACTTTTTTTCCTCAAAAAAGAGGCTGAAAATCTGGGTGTGTCTTATACATCGCATACAACATTTTTTGCCTCCTGAAACCCCGCCCCTTCACCAAAATGGCTGCGCATACCCTTCTCTTAGTCTTAGGTGCTGCAGATTGTCAGTGATTTCCTTCTCCAGCACATGGATAAATACACCTGGAAACATCTCCCTACCTACCTACTGTATTTCTCTCCCTCTCTCCCCCTCTCTCTTTCTCTCTCTATCCCTCTACCTACAAACATACCTATTCTCTCTCTCCCTATCTATCTACTGTATTTATCTCCATCTCTCTCTATTTGTCTCTCTGTCCCTCTACTTACCAAACTACAGTACCTACTCTCTCTCTCCCCCCTATCTTCTGTATTTCTCTCTCTCTTTCTATTTCTCTCTCTCTCCCTCTACCTACCTACACCCACTCTCTCTCTCTTCCTATCTACCTACTGTATTTCTCTCTCTCTCTCTTTATTTCTCTCTCTCTATCCCTTTATCTACCTACCTACCTATCTACCTACCTATCTACCTATCTACCTATCTAATTACTCTCTCTCCCTACCGACCTACTGTATTTCTCTCTCTTTCTCTCCCTCACTATCCCTCTATCTACCTACCTACATTTTTTAAAAAATTGCCTCTTCAAAACCTTGGTGCATCTTATACTCCAAAAAATATGGTAATCCATATTGTAATTAATGTATGGGATTATTCCAAGTTTCTTTCTCAGCTTTCCTTCTGTTCCCTAGTGTCAGGGAAGCTTTTCTGTAACAGCGCTGCTTCCTTCTAAAATGGTTGTGTATTGGTGTCCTTATTCACAGGATCTGTTAACATCCTATCACAACCTTCCCTGGATGATGGTGTTTCTTAGAGAGACTATGCTGTTCCTTACAGCTTCCAGAAGTAAATCTTCTGAACTTGAGGTGTTTGTGCTGTCCTGGACATGAAAGGGTATAGAATATTGTAGGCTTTTCTGGACATTTAAGGAAGTGGTTAAGATGTTGGTCTAGAAACCAAGAGACTGTGAGTTCTAATCCCACTTTAGGCATGAAAAATGGAAAGCTGAAATTACTTATTATTAAAGGTGAGATAAAAATCAAATAAACATTCCACTCCTGAATCAGTGAGCTTGCATAGTTTTGGGAGTAAGATTTTAAAAAGTGAGAAACATGGGAATGTCTACTAGTCAGTCTAGAGATCTAGGCATTCTGATTGTAAAGGTTGTAAATGGCAATTGTCACCATGGGACCAGTCATAAGTACCACTCTTTCAGCACTGCTGTAAGTTCAAACAGTAGCTAAAGAAGTGGTCATTAAATGAGGATTATCTATGTTAAGGATATAATTTTACCCTTTGTAATTAATGATGATGGATTGTGGCTTTTCCTGGAAGTATATTTCTAAATAAGCAAAAATAAACCCAAAGCATGATCTAATAAAAACACTTTAATATAAAAGAAAGTAAAAATACAAACTTGCTAACTGAATTAATTACATCTTGGCAAGAGCTATATGCCCACCTCCTTTGGTAGGTGAACAAAAGATCAGAAGAGAAAGTTAAGAAGGAATGTGAAAATGCATGCGCTGTAAATCATTTGCAGATAAGAACTGTGACCTGCGCAATAAATCTTCAGCACAGCTAGCAAACCAATTAACGCAGTGACCATCTATAATTGTAAACTTCATTAAGAACTAATATATGACAGCATAGAATAAAACTGATGGATACAAGACTAAAAAGAAAAGGAGTGCAGTGAATATGCCATCTAAAATGAAGACTGCGTAAAACTGAAATTGTGTTTGAATAAAATTGAGATTTTATTGCCCAATTTTCTTCCAAAGCAAGATTTTTCTTGCTTCCAAAGTTTATTCCAACATATAAATAACAAGAAAAAAATCAAGGAAACAGTTGCTCCACTAAAGAGAGAAGATAGCAAGGAAGTAACAGGCAACAGAGAGAAAGCAGAGTTGCTTAACTCATTATTTCCATCAGTCTTCACACAAAAAGAAACTATAGCGCAGCCTACCAGAAACATACCTGTAAAAAAGGAAATAAAAGTTAAAATAAGCAACAAAAAAAATCCAGTAAGAGAACAACTGTCTGATCTTGATGAGTATAAATCACCAGGATGTGATGGATTACATCCCAAAGTTCTAAAGGAGCTGGCAGATGTTATCTCAGAACCACTGCACCACTGCATCTTTTAAAAATCCTGGAACATCGGGGATCTACCAGAGGACTGGAAAAGAGCTGATGTGATTCCCATCTTCAAAACAAAAAAACAAAACCAGACACAGGAAATTACAGACCAATCAGCCTAAGGTCAATATACTGGAAAAGATAATAAAAAAACATATCTGCCAACACCTAGAAACAAGTAAAGTAATAACTAGCAGCCAGCATGGATTTGTTAAAAACAGATCATGCTGAACCAATCTTATTTCATTCTTCAACATAGTGACTAAATTAGTAGACCAGTGAAATACTGTGGACATAATATACATAGACTTCAGCAAGGCATTCGACAAAGTAGACCACACCTACTTCTTCGTAAGCTAGAAAAAAGTGGATAGATAGCTTCACCAACAGATGGATTTGCAACTGGCTGACAAACCGTACTCAACCGGTAGTTCTTAATGGGTCTATGTCTACATGGAGAGAAGTAAGCAGAGGGGTACCACAAGGTTCCATCTTAGGCCGAGTACTCTTCAATATCTTCATAAACGACTTAGATGAGGGAATAGAAGGGGAACTTAACAAATTTGCAGAGGATACTAAGCTGGCAAGAATCGCTAACACCCTAGAACTGTGATGGAGACCCTACGGCACACGGAGCCACATTTGCCTCCATGGCAGCCCTCAGCAGCCCCCGGCAATCCTCGGCAGCCCTCGGCAGCCCTCAGCTACTCAGCTGATTTTCAGCCTTCCGCAGAGCCAGGGGAGGCCGTTTTCGCCCTCCCCAGGCTTCAGGAAAACCTCTGGAGCCTAGTGAGGGCGAAAAACATGCCCAACAGGTCAATCGGAAGTTCCCGTTGGGCCTGTTTTTCACCCTCCAAGCTCCAGAGGCTTTCCTGAAGCCCAGGGAAAGCGAAAATTCCCCCCAGGCAGAAGTTGCACACACATGTGTGTGGGGTTAGCTCGCACATGCACAGAGGGGTGGGATCTTGACAGACTTGAACACTGGGCTCTATCTAACAAACTGAAATTCAATATAGACGAAAGAAAGTCTTACACTTAAGTAAGAAAAACCAAAAATACACATATAAACTGAGTGAAACCAATCTTAGCAGTGATTGTGAGAGGGATCTTGGTGGACAACCAGTTAAATATGAGCCAGCAGTGTGCAGCAGCAGCAGCCAAAAAAACCAGCAATCCTAGATTGCATTAACAGAAGGATACAATCAAGGTCAAGTGAGGTACTAATACTACTCTATAAAACCCTAGTAAGATGACACCTAGAGTACTGCATCCAGTTTTGGTCACCACACTAGAATAGAATAGAATTCTTTATTGGCCAAGTGTGATTGGACACACAAGGAATTTGTCTTTGGTGCATATGCTCTCAGTGTCCATAAAAAGACAAGATATATTTGTCAAGAATCATAAGGTAAAGCACTTAATGATAGTCATGGGGTACAAACAAGTAATCGGGAAACAATCAATATCAATATAAATTGTAAGAATACAAGCAACAAAGTTACAGTCCTGCAGTCATAAGTGGGAGGAGACGGGTGATAGGAATGATGAGAAGACTAATAATAATAGTAATGCAGCCTTGAATTGTTTGACAGTTGTGAGGGAATTATTCATTTAGCATAGTGATGGCGTTGGGAAAAAAACTGTTCTTGTATCTAGTTGTCTTGGTGTGCAGTGCTCTATAGCATCATTTTAAGGGTAGGAGTTGAAACAGTTTATGTCTATAATGTGAGGTGTCTGTAAATATTTTCACGGCCCTTTTTTGACTTGTGTAGTGTACAGATCCTCAATGGAAGGCAGGTTGGCAGTAATTGTTTTTTTTGCAGTTCTGATTATCCTCTGACGTCTGTGTCTGTCTTGTTGGTTTGAAGAACCAAACCAGACAGTTATAGAGGTGCAGATAACAGACTCAATAATTCCTCGGTAGAACTGTATCAGCAGCTCCTTGGCAGTTTGATACTGTCTAGTATTGTAAGAGGTGGTAGTATGGTAGGGTTTCTCCTAAAGTCTACCACCATTTCTACGATTTTGAGTGTGTTCAGTTCCAGATTGTTCCTGTCGAACCACAAGTCTAGTTGTTAAATCGCCCGTCTCATCGTTGTCTTGAATGAGACCAATCACTATTGTATCATCAGCAAACTTCAGTAGTTCAACAGATGGATCGTTTGAGATGCAGTCATTGGTATATAAAGAGAAGAGAAGTGGAGAGAGCACACAGCCCTGGGAGGCTCCTGTGCTAATTGTACAGGTATCTGATGTGATTTTGCATAGCTTCACCTGCTGCTTCCTCTCTTTTAGGATGCTTGTGATCCACTTACAAGTGTGCTCAGGTACCGCTAGCTGATTTAGTTTATTTAGAAGAATGTCCTGTATGATGGTGTTGACTGCTGAACTAAAGTCTACAAAGAGGACCTTTGCGTCGGTCTTTGGAGATTCAAGATGTTGTAGGATGTAGTGCAGAGCCATATTAACAGCATCACCTGTTGATCTATTTGCTCGGTATGCAAATTGCAGGGAGTCTAACAGCGGATCTGTGATGTCTTTCAAGTGGGACATCGCTAGCCTTTCAAAGGTTTTCATAGCTACAGATGTTACTGTTCTGTAGTCATTCAGTTCCTTAATGGAGGGCTTCTTCGGCACTGGGATGACAGTCGAGCATTTGAAGCAAGAAGGAACATGACACATCTCTAATGATTTGTTGAAGATTTGGGTGAAAATGATCAGCGCAGACCTTTAAGCAAGAAGGAGTTATCTTGTCTGGGCCTGTGCTTTTCCTGGCTTCTGTTTGTGAAATAGATCTTGCACTTCCTGTTCCGTGAGTTGCGAAGCCAATGGGATGGGGTTAGTTGTAGGAGTTGTAGGAGCTTTGGGTGTTGTTGGTGTGTCTGGGATGGGGATTGTGGAGATAGGTGGCTGTAGTTTCCTTTCAAAACTGCAGTAAAACATGTTCAGGTCATCAGCCAGTTGTTGATTTCCTTCAGCCTGGGAAGGAGGTTTGCTGTAAGCGGTGATATTTTTAACAGTTTTCCACATGTTTGCTGGTTCATTTGTTAAAAACTGATTCCTTAGCTTTTCAGAGTAGCTTCTTTTTCCTGCTCTGATCTTCCTTGTTAATACGTTTCTGGCCTGATTTTACAGCAGTCTATCACCTTTTCTGTAGTGTTTGGAATGACGTAGCTGCTTAAGTTTAGCTGTGAAGCAAGATTTATTGTTACTGTATATTCACAAGTTCCTGTTCGGTACACATAGGTCTTCACAAAGCTGACATATAATTTTACAGTATCTGTAAGTTCATCCAGGTCTGCAGAGGTTTCTGCAAAAATATTCCATTTAGTGCAGTCAAAGCATGCTTCTAGCTTTAACTTTGCCTCCTCAGTCCAGGTTTTCACTGATTTAATTGTTGGTTTCATGGCTTTAAGTCTTTGTCTGTAGGTAGGTACAAGGTGAAACATGCAATGGTCAGAGTGTCCCACAACTGCTCGTGGTAGGGAACGATAAGCATCTTTTAGTGTTGTGTAGCAATGGTCTAAAGGATTCTTATCTCTTTGGCAAGCATTCACATGCTGAAAATATTTTGAAAGCTCCTTCCTTAAGTTACCTTTGTTGAAATCACCTAGAATAATGGCCAGTGTATATGGGTATTTGGCTTCAGCCTCTCTAATCTGATCATCTAGAGTTCGTAATGCCTCTTTACACAAGCTTGTAGAGGCACAAACACAGCAATTAGGAGAAATGAGGACAACTCTCATGGAGAATAAAAAAGGTTTGCAGTTAATGAGTAAAATTCTAAGTTTTCTTCACATAATTTATGGAAAAAAGATGTTGAGACTCTAGAAAAAGTGCGAAGAAGAGCAACCAGGATGGTAAGGGGACTGGAGACCAAAACATATGAAGAACTGTTACAGGAACTTGGCATGGCTAGTCTAGTAAAGAGAAGGACCAGGGAGACATAATAACAGTGATCCAATATTTGAGGGACTGCCAAGCTATTTTCCAAAGCACCTGAAAGCTAGACAAGGAATAATGGATTATTACCTTACCTTCCGAAGTTGTGGGAGCTTCATCATTTGAGACTTTCAAGAAGAGATTGGACTGCCATTTGTCAGAAATGGTGTAGGGTCTCCTGCGTCAGTGGGGGATTGGACTAGATGACCTACAAGGTCCCTTCCAATTCTGTAAATCTGTATAAATCTGTACATTTGACAAAATTTATGTCAATCACAAAAGGCACTTTGCTTGAATCGATGCATATACTATGCCAATATGTATTAACTTCCTAGCTCCTTGGGAGGAAGTCAATATGAATAAAAATCCACACCAGCTAAAGAACTATTAGTGGTGATTTCACATAACTTTGAATCATCATCATCCTCAATCCTCATCAATCATTATCATCATTATTCAACCAAAATAAATTTGCTCTTAACTAGTCTTGTTTAGCTAGCAGAATGCAGAGGCTATCCTAAAACATATTATTAAATATACTTGAGTAATATATTTTCAACACACACACACACACACACACACACACACACACACACTGTATATAATTTATTAAAGAGAAGAGAAGTGTGATGGCATCTTTATTTTATTATTCTGAATCATAGGATTTTTCTAATTGCTTTCTCCTTTGTAAATACACCAATTCTACTTTCTCTCCAGCAACTTTGCCACTTATAATTTCAGTCCTGCAATTCAAAGGTAATTTCTAAGGCAAAGTGAAGAAAGTGTGTTGCAATCCTTAAATATTTGAATATAATAAAATTTCCCTGAAAAACTACGTTTTTAATAGTGAAGAACTGTCTCACCCTGTAATCACCAAAGCAAAATGTGTTCTATCAACTGAAAATTGGTGAATATTTAACAAAATGCCTCTGGCACTAATTTTAATATTGAGATCAAGGAAATGCTTGATCAGCTGACTTGTCAGTATTGCAATCGTCCTGAGATTAGCCAGTGAAAGCAAGAGTTGAATAAAGTAGACAGAGTACAAGATGGGAGGAAAATTCGTCTACTTTCTGGTAGCTTCATCTTTGATGGCCTATTACATCTACAGGCCTTTACCAGAAAATGTGGAGGAACCCTGGAAGCTGATGCTTTTAGATGCTTGCTTTAGAAGCCTAATTCATGCGGTAAGTTGAGACATTTATTTTCCATGCTTATGCCTGAGAATGCTTGAAGATGAAAGTTGTGCTTTTAGGGACATCAGATAATGCCGGAGAAAACAACAACCAAAAAATAAGAACATTAACAATCTGTAAAATGCCTTCGTCATACTGAAGGCAGATCCTGAATATTATGGTTTATCCATAGGAAGAGCTATGGAATTTATGTATTTTTCTACACTTTTTCTGGATATAATCTTAAAAATATAATAAAACCAGGAGAAACTTGCTTTCTATATTTTAGAAACTTATCCTTTTACAAAATATTTTCTTCCGGGACATTAGACCCTGAGCAGGATGCTTTTTCTATATTGGATATAATTTATATTTCAGTCACTCAAGAGAGTTTGGTCCAGTGCTTAAGGCACTAAACTAGAAACCGGGAGAGTGAATTCTAGACCAGCCTTAGGCATGAAAGCCAGCTGTGTGATCAATTCCTGCTGTAACTAAATGGATCAATTCTTGGTTGTTCAAAAAACAAACAAACCCCCAGACACTGCACTTGAGAGAAAATGCTAGGGGAAAAAAAGAAAGAAAGAAAGAAGGAAGTTGAGACATTTATTTCCCGTGCTTATGCCTGAGAATGCTTGAAGGTGAAAGTTGTGCTTTTAGGGACCTCAGATAATGCAAGAGAAAACAACAGAACCAGTTTGGGGGAATGGCAGGCATAGGTCACTGCCAGTTCCAGCGACCCAGGATGCCAAACTACTACTGGTTCAAACTGGTCCAAACTGGTAGGAATCCACCACTGTCCCTTTCTCTCCATCTCTGTCTCCCCCTCTTTCTGTGTCTCTCTATGTCTCTCTTTCCCCCTCTCCCTCTGTGTCTCTCTTCTCTTGCTTCTTTCTGTATCTCTCTCTCTCTCTCTCTCTCTCTCTCTCTCTCTCTCTCTCTCTCTCTCTCCCTCTGTTTTTTTCTCTCTCTCTTCCTTCTCTCTCTCTCAGAAAGCCAAGACTGGGCCAACTGAGCAAGCTGTCCTTGGGGCTCTTCGCTGCTCCTTTTCTTTTTTCTTGGCAACTTTTGGAAATCCAATCTGGCGGAGGAATAAGGAATGAGCTCAAGCGGTGGCAGAGGCTTCCCCAAAGATGATCCTTCTTCTCCTCTCACAATCCCCTGGCTGGCTGTGGTGGGCCAGAAGTTTCAGCATGAGTGGGAAGACCCTCCTTAAGTGGGGGCTGGGCTCAGCTAAAGTGAAGCAAAGGTGCATGGGGCGCATGAGTTGACCAGCTGACGGGCAAGGGTCTTTGACAAGGGTTCTCCAGCTCTCCCAGCCAGGCCCCAGTGGTGGGTGTGTAAGGTGTGATGGGGCCAGCCCCCCTTTCCAACTGCCCTGAGCATCTTTACGTTTTCAGCGGATAGGTGCCCCCAGCGGCTTTGATTGAAAAGTGTCCTCTGGGTGGTGAAAGTCCCAGGTAAGGTTTAAAGCTGAGGGCCCCTTTCTGTCATCCCTTCCTGGATCCCATTCCAACTCCACCAGCTGTTGTGTTAGTGAGGCCAGCATTGGTCACAGTTGGATGGGCCCAGTGTCTCAGGGTGGCATCTCCCCAAGTGACCAAGACACCCAGCACCAACAAGGGCAAGAAGAAGGACCAGCCAGAGAGAAAGTGTTGGAGAATCAGCCCTGACCACTTCTCCATCCTCCGCCATCACCCTTACCTTCTCAAGCCAGGCGAAGAGTGACTGGGAGAGGTGGGTGAGGGGTAAGGCCAGCCATTGGTGAGATCACCTGACAGGGAGCTACAGCGAAGGGGCAAAAGAGCCACGTGCAGCTCCAGAGCCATGGATTGGAAACCCTGTACTAGTTCAAATTACCTCTCAGGTCAGCATTTCTCCTTTACCTTAAACACCTGTCATGTTATAGGAGATAATGAGAATAACACATAAAAGGAAGCCAGGAAAAAAAGTAGAATAGAGTCATTTGTCAGACAAGGAAGAAAGATACCATTCAAAGGGAAAATAAGTGGGAATAGAGTAAAGGAAAGTAATTTGTGCTGCGAAATGTAAACAAAGGCTTGATGATTAAAATAATTAAAATCTGGAGAAAATTGTTTTGTGGATAAGCTGAATGAACATATAACATGTGCTTTGGAGCAGCTGTGCTATTGGGGGCTGATTATCCCAGTGCTTAGTACTATGCTGTATACCTAACTTCTAAGTTCCAAAAGTCAGCTAAAGTTAAGGTAATAGATTTAGACAATATTCAAAACCACACTTGTCCATGGAGGTCACGTCATAACCAGTCACTCACTCTTAATTCAGAGGGGTGTTGTGAGGAAAACACAAGGAGGGACACCCATGTTACCTATCTTTCAGGGGGGGGGGAAACCTTGAATTAAAAATGTAATAATTCCTGGACGTCCAAAGGTTCTATCTGTGCTTGTCAGCATTGCTAAGTATTCAATCGATTTTTATTATGGTCACAGATGAACGTTAAAAACAACAGCAATAATAGTAAAAAATAAAAATATAGGCAGACAGAATAATATATTAGATTGGTGCTGGATTAACAGTGGACTGTTTGCCTAATTCTACATACAGGATAGTGGAATTTGGCCACGTTAAGAGACACTACTTCACATTGATCTGATAGCCGTAGTTGCACTTGAAAAAGGTCACTATTTCCCAGATATTTTATTAGCTAAGGTGTTATAAATTGAGTCCTTGTAGAAGATGCCATATAGTAGACTTGAGCTACAGTTTCAATGGCCCCTTGTCCACAAGGGCAGTCCCAGCTCAAATGGTATTCAGCCAGAATTCCTAAGTGTGGAAACCTGACCTAAGACAGGATTAGTAAAACAGGTTTTACTGTTATAATATGTTATTAGGAGAGGCAAAGGATAGCACCTACTTAACCATATCCTATCGTGGGAATATACAAATATATTAGCAATTTCTTTGACAAAAATAGGGAAAGTGATGGGAAATCAGTATTCTAGCGTAAATTATTAATCTTTTGTATTCCTCCCTGTGGTCATTAGACCATGAATCACTGAACAGTTATACTTTTAATCCCTTCTCTATCCTATCCTATCAGTATCTCATGCAGTATCTCCAAGGCAACAGATGCTGGTATTTCGTTCAGCCCCCCCCCCCCCCAAAAAAAGGATGTTAATATTTGTTTTGCAGGCCGCAATTGTGGAGAAGTTGGGTCTTGGACACTATATGGATGTTATAAATCTGTACGTAATGGTTGATTATACAGCACCTACATCTGATGAAAACGTTATTGTAACAGACACAGCATTTAGCCATGTTCCAGTACGTCTTTACATTCCTACAAAGCAGTCAGATGTCTTGAAAAGAGCAGTGATTTTCATCCATGGAGGTGGATGGTGTTTAGGATCAGCAAGTAAGCATAATTATTTTATTCCATTACTTTGGGTCTCAAATAAAAATGTATCTGTTTCTTCTGATATCCAAGGGCTTTCACTGAGGTATAACAGAGATATCAACCTTCTTGAGTTGCTGGTTAATTAATTGATTTTTTAAAACCATCCTGATGATTGTCACAAAATGAATCACATAGAAGGTACAAGATTCACAATTGTCAAAAGGTAAATTGATGAGGTTGCACCTTCCAACCTCTCTAAATCTTGCCAGTTTATCTGCTTGCCAATTTTAATTTACAATATAATCTGAGCAGTAGGGGAAAATGAAGTACTAAGTTGCTATTATCCCATTATTTTCATTGGGACGGTTCAAAACCCATTTTAAAAGATCTTCACATCCTGTTGACTACTTGCTTCTCTTCTTTGGTAGTCTTTCTTGGCACCCTCATCAGGAGCCATATTATTCCAAGGGATCACTGAATGGTAGAGATTTGAGTAGTTTTTCCCTTCCTCAATAATGTTATGATGCGGGGAGAAGGAGCCAACGTCGCAACGGTACGGACATGTGGTCTCGATGCTCCGAGACCGCCGCTGATACTTTTGGCGCTTGGTGGTCCAGTCGGAACTTAACCATCCAAAGAGATGGTGAACAGGAAGACTACGTCTTGCTTATCTCAGGGACCCCGCGAAATCGATGCTCCGAGACCGCCGCTGATACTTTTGCCGCTGGGTGATCCAATTGGACCTAAACAATCTAAAGAGATAGTGAACAGGAAGACTACGTCTTACTGATCTCAGGGACCCAGTGAAGTCCCTGATTGATCCATAGAATGTTTTAAAGCTGGTAACAAAAGGCATTCCTGTTTCTCCTTTGATCTCACTGTCGTTGTATTTCAAAGTTCCATAATTAAAAGTGATAAGAGCCAAGGGCACAAAGTGTTTACACAACTGTCCTTTGACAGCCTTATCGGCACTGGGAGAGGGGGAGGGGAAATGGAACCTCTTTACAAATGATTTTGTGTTATATATATATATATGTTATATATATATATATTGTAGATTTTCACGGGTGTAGGTATGCTGGTTTTGTTGTATTCGGGTCTTTTCCCGTGTAAGGTTGAGATTGTCTTTGCAACGTTTCGGCAGGATCTCACCTGCCATCTTCAAGCATGGGCTCAAAATGTGGGCTTAAAATGGGAACGGAGCTGCCATCTTTCTGTAAGTCTTGGTGGGAGGGGATGGGGTGCTGGCTTTGTTTCAGTAAGTGGAATGATTGGTTGTGTGGTTGTATCATGATTGGTAGGTTGGTGCTGATTGGTGCAGGCTGTGTGTGCATTGTTATTTTGTATTGTAATGGCTTGGGTGGTGGGTGGTGTTCGTTTTTTGGTTAGGGCTGGTTTCCAGATGTTTGGTAGGCGGGAGGTATCATCACGTTTGTTCATGCTGTGGGGGTGTTTCTCTATTTCGATGGCTTCCATGATTATTCTCTTGTGGAGGTGTTCTGTTTTGGAGATTAACCTGGCTCCTTCAAAGTTGATTTCATGTCCTGTAGCTTTAAGGTGCTGGAAAAGGGAAGAAGTTTTTTCTTTTTTTCTTACTGCGTTTTTGTGTTCTGTGATGCGTGCATTTATTCTCCTGTTTGTTTGTCCTATGTATATTGCTGGGCAGATTTTGCATGGTATTTCGTAGACTCCTTGGTTTTCTAGCTGGATTTTGTCTTTGGGGTTTCTTAAGATGTTGGCTATTTTTTGATCAGTGGTGAAGGCTGTCCTGATATTGTGCTTGTGGAGAATTTTGCTGATTTTATCTGTGGTGCCTTTGATGTAAGGGAGGAGGGCGATGCCATGGTCCTGTTCTGTATCTTGGTTTTTTTTGGGAGTCTCCTTTTGGATTAGGTTGGTGATTGTTTTTCTTTGGAATCCATTGGAGATTAATACATTCGTGAGTTTGTGTAATTCAGTTTTCAGGTGGTCTTTGTCGGCTAGGCGTTTGGTTCTGGAGATGAGGGTCTTGGCTACAGAGTTGATCTGTGCAGGGTGGTGATGGGATTGTGCATTTAAGTAGCGGTTGGTGTGTGTTTTTTTCTGGTAGATGGTGTGTCCTAGGGAGCCATTGGGTTTTTTGTAGATTAGGACATCCAGAAAGGGAAGTTGGTTGTTTGCTTCTATTTCCATGGTGAATTGTATTTTGGGGTGTAGGTTGTTGAGATGTGTGAGGAAGTTGTCCAGTTTTTCTTTTCCATGTGGCCAAATCATGAAAGTGTCATCAACATATCTAAGCCAGAGTTTGGGTTTGTGTTCAGATTTGTCTAAGGCGTTGGTTTCAAAATGTTCCATGTATAAGTTTGAATGACAGGTGAGAGGGGTGATCCCATGGGTGCTCCTTCTATCTGTTTGTATCTTTGTCCATTATGGATGAAGTATGTGTTGGTTAGGCAGTGGTTGGTCAGGTCCAGGATGTGTTTAGGGGGGGTTGTGTTTTTTCTGGATGGCTGTCAAGGCTTCTTTTATGGGCACTTGGGTGAAGAGGGATATGACATCGAAACTCACAAGTAGGTCACTGGGTTGTAAGTTTTGTTTCTTTATTGTTTCTATGAAGTGGAGTGAGTTTTGTACGTGTGAGGTGATGGATTCTGCGTAGGGTTGGAGTTGTTTGGCGAGGAATTTGGCAAGGTTCTGTAGAGGTGAGCCTATGGAGCTGACTATGGGTCTGAGTGGTGTTCCTTCTTTGTGTATCTTGGGGAGTCCATAGAGTTTGGGGCATCTGGAAGATTTCTCTCTTGGGATGATTCTTTGTTGGATCTCTTCACTGATGGCAGAGGCTTTTATTTTGGATTTGGTGGTTTTTTCCAGGTAGGTGGTGGGGTCTGTGTTTATAGGTTTGTAAGCAGGGTCTTGGAGTAGGTTGGATAGTTTGGCTTGGTAGTCAGATGTGTTCATCACCACTGTGGCGTTTCCTTTGTCTGCTGGGAGAATGATTATGTTGTTGTCTTTCCTCAGGTTGGAGAGTGCTTTTTCTTCTTGTTGCTGTAAGTTGCTTCTGGGTGGATTGCTGGAGCAAAGGACGTTGCTGACTGCAAGTCTGATTTTATTGGCTTCATCTGGGTTGATTTTGATGAGTGTAGCTTCAACTCCGCATATGATGTCTTCAGTGGGGATGCGTTTAGTGGCAACTGCAAAGTTGAATCCTCTGGAAAGGACATTGGTTTCAGCTGTGGTGAGGGTTCTGTCTGATATGTTGTGTACTGTTTGTTTCATGAGTTGCTGAAGAGGGGGTTTAGGCTTCTGTCATTTTTCTAGTCTGTAGAGTTTGTTGGAGTGTTTTTCTGTCTTATAGAAGGTTTCTTTTTCTGCTCTCCAAAGGGCTAGTTGTTTGAATTTGTCCCAGAGTGCTGGGTGGATTTTGTTGCTGAGTTTGAGGTGAAGAGTGAGTAGGTCCCGGTTGGTTTGGTCTAGTAGGAATCTTTTCCTGTGGAGTTCATTTCTGATTAGGGCTAATTCAGTTCTTTTCAGGATCTTTTCGGTGGCTGAGGTTTGTGAATGGAATTTTAGTTGGAAGCATGTGGGGATCAGGCTTTTGTCTCGGCAGTTGCGTAGGAATGTTAGGTCACATAAGATGGTGGCTCTCCGGACTTCAGCCAATCAGCACCAATCTACCAATCATGATACAACCACACAACCAATCATTCCACTTACTGAAACAAAGCCAGCACCCCATCCCCTCCCACCAAGACTTACAGAAAGACGGCAGCTCCGTTCCCATTTTAAGCCCACATTTTGAGCCCACGCTTGAAGATGGCAGGTGAGATCCTGCCGAAACGTTGCAAAGACAATCTCAACCTTACACGGGAAAAGACCCGAATACAACAAAACCAGCATATATATATATATATATATATATATATATATATATATATATATATATGTGTGTGTGTGTGTGTGTGTGTGTGTGTGTGTGTGTGTGTGTGTGTGTGTGTGTGTGTGTGTACACACACACACACATATTTAGTTTAAACACAAAATCATATATATATATATATATATATATATATATATATATATATATATATATATATATATATATATATATATATATATATATATATCTGGAAAGCTAGAGTGGCAGTAATTTACGATTTGGAAATATGGATCAATTTTCAGAAGAGGAAACTTTAATTTACAAAAGATTTGGGATGGAATTCAAAATTTATTGGAGGTAACTCAATTGAGAAAAAGATAGAGTTTATATTAGAAAAAAATGATGGAGATGGAACCCCCAAAATTGAAGAGAAAAATGAATAAGAAAACCAAAGATTTGATTTGTGGAGTGAAAGTGGTTGAAAGCGAAAAAATGGGAGTATGGAAAAGGGAATTTGATGGACTGGAGCTCTACCCCAAAAGGCATAGAAGAAGAAGAAAGGGAAAGAATGATTGTTTTAAGGAGAGAAACCTTACCAGAAGCACGACTGACAATCAAAGATAAATTAATTAAATGGAGGGGGCCGGGATTACCTGAGAGATGCAACAAGTAACAAGGTATGGAGAGATGTCCATAAAAACTTTACCAAAGAAATAAACAGAAGATTAACTCCACAAATGGCAAAAGAAATAAGACTGGAAGGATACACATTTATATATGAAAGTTGATAATAAAAAAGTAGCTAAGTTTGGTGATTAGTAAGTAGGAATTTAGGAATTTTTAGACTGCTTTGTTAAATAAGTAGTTGATAATGGTAAGAAGGTACATATTTGTGTTGGCTAGAGGTGTGGAAGTTGGATATAAGTAGTAAATGAGTTTGTTAACAAATATTAATGATAACAATAATAATGAAATAAGAGATATAGTTAACGACATATATATGTACTGGTTTAACATAAGGAATTTGGATATAAATTACAAACAGTGACTTGGAAAAAAAGGCTCAGAAATTTTGTTAATTAATTCTTATTTTGAATATGTTATAAAGGTGTAATATTATTGGATATATGAAAGTTAATAACAAAAAATTAAATATTATAATTAGTAAGTAATAATTTAGTGTTTATATATATATGTACTACCATAACAAAAGGAACCTGGACACAAATTGTAAACAGTGACTTGGAAAAAAAAAGCTTAGAAACTTGGTCAACTAATCTTTATTTAGAATATGTTACAAAGGCTTAAGGTTATTGGATGATTTTTGTAATAACTAATGAAATGCCATCAGGTGGTTGTGTTTTTAACTATGGATTATTTTAGTCAAAAGGACACTAAAACTTCAGTGAAATGAGAACTATGCTATGTTGATAGTAAGACTCATTAAGAATCTTTGACATTTGATATTAATATAAGTAATGACTGTGGAAGAGATACACAAAAGCTAATTGTAACCAATTGACACACTTTCTACAAGATGTAGTGTAAGATGATGATTTTTTGGTGTTGTTTGTTTAATAAAAATAAAAATTTCTTGCAAAAAAATAATAATGTTATGATGCTCTCAAAATTCATTTCCATTCCCAAAATTCCTCAGCCAGTAGAATTTTGGGAACTGGCATCTACAAATCTTGAAGTTGCCAACATTGGGAAACATTGGATTAGAGATTCATGGAAAGTTTCCAGAAAGTCCCTCCCAAAAGAAACCGAAAACAGCTCATTAGAATTTACAATACAATACAATACAATAGTAGAGTTGGAAGGGACCTTGGAGGTCTTCTAGTCCAACCCCCTGCCTAGGCAGGAAACCCTATACCATTTCAGACAAATAGCTATCCAACATCTTCTTAAAGACTTCCAGGGTTGGGGCATTCACAACTTCTGGAGGCAAGCTGTTCCACTGATTAATTGTTCTAACTGTCAGGAAATTTCTCCTCAGTTCTAAGTTGCTTCTCTCCTTGATTAATTTCCACCCATTGCTTCTTGTTCTGCCCTCAGGTGCCTTGGAAAATAGTTTGACTCCCTCTTCTTTGTGGCAACCCCTGAGATATTGGAACACTGCTATCATGTCTCCCCTAGTCCTTCTTTCTCTTAAGCTAGACATACCCAGTTCCTGCAACCGTTCTTCATATGTTTTAGTCTCCAGTCCCCTAATCATCTTTGTTGCTCTTCTCTGCACTCTTTCTAGAATCTCCACATCTTTTTTACATCGTGGCGACCATTTGTAGGCTTAGGACTTCAAACCTCACATGAACACGAGGCAGGAATATTTCCGCTATTCATAAAATGAGCTTGATGTTTCTTAGCTTTCTATGGTAAGCTCACTCTTGTGGTAGTCTAAAGCCCTTGTTCCATATTATTTTTGATGCATGTATAGTGTATTGGTATTGCAAGAATAATAAAACATGCTTTGCCACTTATTTTTCACAGCCATGAAAGCCTATGACCTCTTATCAAGATGGACATCAGAAAGACTAAATGCTGTTGTGGTGTCAGTCGAGTAAGAATGGGGTTTGAAGGAGACATTTTCATTCATTAATCTTTTACTAAACAAATATAATCTGATTGGAACACGGTATAATAATATTTAAATACATAAAATAAAATGCACAAATCATTTCAAAAAACTAAAATCTTTATTTCAAAATATAAAAATATAGAGATTGTCAGCCTTTTGGAGTAATCCAGACAAACTATTGTATCTTGTATGAAAACTACCCAACACTATGGGTAGTAAGGCTACCTTTATTGCAAAGTTATAGTAACAGAATTTTGCTTTTTTTGCCCCGTTTCCTTTACTTTCAAAGGAACTAGCATGGTCCCTTCTGAGATGCTTTCCATACCCAATTCCTTTTGTGGACTGAGATGTCTCCTATCTCTTATCTGTGGGCTGTGGTTCTTCCTTCTCTTCCTTAAGGATATTTCCACAGATTATTACATCAGTCTTGCTTACCAGCTGCTTTAAAAAAAGCTAATGGTATTTTCCAAAGTTAAAGTTTATTCTGTCTCATATTATTCCACCTAACTCATAGCTTCCATAAAGCATATATTCCAATGAAGCGTAATTATTCTATTGACTAAACAGACCAGAATAGAATGTTGATAAAAGGAAAATAAATTTTATTGCTCATTTAGCACACAAGTAAGAACGGAATTCAAAAAAATTAAGCAAATTCTATATTGAAGAAAATCACCTTTTAAAATCTAGTATGAATAATGTAAATCTAGTGATATATTAATTTTGTTTTACCAACACAAGGAATTTATATATTTCTTTCATTGTGTTTTTAATTAATTCCAAAAAGTTACAGACTAGCTCCAAAATATCAGTTCCCCATTGCATTTGAAGATGTGTACTCAGTATCAAAATACTTTCTACAAAGCAGCATTCTGGAGAAATATAATGTAGATCCAAGCCGCATAGCCATTGCAGGAGACAGCGCAGGAAGTAACTTAGCTGCAGCTGTAACCCAGCAGGTAAGAATTACCCATTTGAAAGTAATAAATCTAAAATGGAATTATACATGTTATTTACCTCTGTTATCTCAAACTATCCCGATACTAGTTTATTTACAATACAATACAATACAATAGTAGAGTTGGAAGGGACCTTGGAGGTCTTCTAGTCCAACCCCCTGCCTAGGCAGGAAACCCTATACCGTTCCAGACAAATGGCTATCCAACATCTTCTTAAAGACTTCCAGTGTTGGGGCATTCACAACTTCTGGAAGCGAGCTGTTCCACTGATTAATTGTTCTAACTGTCAGGAAGTTTCTCCTCAGTTCTAAGTTGCTTCTCTCCTTGATTAGTTTCCACCCATTGCTTCTTGTTCTGTCCACAGGTGCCTTGGAGAATAGCTTGACTCCCTCTTCTTTGTGGCAACCCCTGAGATATTGGAACACGGCTATCATGTCTCCCATAGTCCTTCTTTCTCTTAAGCTAGACATACCCAGTTCCTGCAACCGTTCTTCATATGTTTTAGTCTCCAGTCCCCTAATCATCTTTGTTACTCTTCTCTGCACTCTTTCTAGAGTCTCCACATCTTTTCTACATCGTGGTGTCCAGAACTGAATGCAGCATTCCAAGTGTGGCCTTACCAAGGCATTATAAAGTGGTATTAACACTTCACGTGATCTTGATTCTATCCCTCTGTTGATGCAGCCTAGAACTGTGTTGGCTTTTTTGGCAGCTGCTGCACACTGCTGGCTCATGTTAAATTGGTTGTCCACTAGAACTCCAAGATCCCTCTCACAGTTACTACTATTGAGCACGGTACCACCTATACTGTACCTGTGCATTCCGTTTTTGTTGCCTAAATGTAGAACCTTACTCTTTTCACCATTGAATTTCATTTTATTAGATAGTGCCCAATGTTCAAGTTTGTCAAGATCCTTCTGTATCTTAAGCCTATCTTCTGGAGTGTTGGCTATTCCTGCCATTTACCTTGTGCCTTTTCACACTGTCTACCTAAGAGTAGGAAGTCATAATTTTTAATTACCCTGAAAGATTCAGGATCTTCCAAGGAGTTCAAAATGGAGGATCATAGAATTATGTCTGTTAATTGGACCCCGACTGTCTGATATTATCAAGTAACCTAGTACCTGCAGAAATTAACAATCAGGGCAACTGCTGGGACTTTTCATATTAGAGGTGTAATTCTGGGTTTCTACCATTTTAAAGAAAGTCCTAGATTTTTAGTTTGTTGATTGGCCCAGACCAAGAAGTGACATGCAGGCCATCTACCATGTTTGCAATGAAGCCCAAGACGACAATTGATTCAGGAGGAAATCCAATAGATAACACCTTGTCAATGGTTATTTCATTGTGAAAAATGTAACTTCAGCCCCATTCGAAAAATAAGCATGGTCAACAGACCATCAAAGTAAATGTAACACATTCATGTGAGCTGTGAATGACATTAGACAAACAAACAATTCCGATTCTTACATTTTATTTGATATATTTGCATATTCATGAATTTTCTTAGAGGGGGAAAAGGAGAAATTGCTATGTGTTGTTCTTTTACATACCTTAATTATAAAGTGAGTGAGAGAAATTGTCTCTAGGAAATTGCAATCTGGGTTTTACTCCAGTCCTAAATCTCAAGAGAAGTACAGGTAGTCCTCAATTTATGACCACAATTGAGCCCAACATTTCTGTTGCTAAGCAAGATAATTATTAAATGAGTTTTGCCCCATTTTATGACTTTTCTTGCCAAAGTTGTTAAGTGTTAAGTGAATCACTTAAGTTAGTAACACAATTGTTAAGTGAATCTGGCTTCCCAATTGACTTTGCTTGTCAAAAGATTGCAAAAAGTGATTACATTATCTTGACACAAGAGTTGTATGTGTAAAAAGCAGTCACAAGTCACTTTTTCAGGGCCATTGTAACTTTGAGCAGTCACTAAACAAACTGTTGTAAGTTGAGGACTACCTATATACTTTCCCATGGAGCATTTCCATATTTGGAGCCAATTTCGTTGTATTTAAGTACAATGACATTAAGATTATACTTACTTACAGCGGCTTAAATATAAGTCAAAGATGTAACTTCACTCCCATTGCAAGAATAAAACAAGCTCAACCACACTATCGAAGTAAATTTAACATATTTATATCAGTGGTGAATGACATAAGAAAAACAAACAAAAAATTATCAAGAAAAAATAATTTTTGGGGAATAAGAGGTCACTTTTTAGGACAATGTTAGGATACTGAGTCGGACATGACCTGTATTTTACAAGGAGAAGAATTTTAAATCTCCCCTCACTCTGCTCCTTTTCCCTATCCAGCCTATTTTGACCATGAAAAAGAATGGAAAAAAATCAAATAATTCCTAAAACATCTAAACTCCACAGAGTAATGATAAAAAATAGTTATATTATAGTCATTTATGAATAAGATTGTAAGATACTGAAGTTTTGAAAATATCTTTTGGTGGCAAGTGTAATAATATATCTTTCAGTATTTTATTTGCAATATTCTTCAAAAGTCATTGCTGTAGAAAAGTGCCAGATTACAAATACTGTGAAAAACATATCAGTTAAGGTTTTTCCCTTAAAATTTTGAATAAAAAAGATACATTATGAAATATGAAACATATTAAATAGTCCATCTTTCATAGGAAAAATATTTCTAATAAATTCTTTTCTTTTCTAGATTCTAGATGACCCTGACATCAAAGCTAAATTCAAGATTCAAGCTTTGTTGTATCCTGTTCTTCAGACTATTGATGGGGAAATGCCATCCTATCAGGATAATAAAAACATGCCAATTCTGCCTAAAACAATAGTAATCAGATTCCTCAGTGAATATTTTACATCAGATGACTCTTTTTCCAAAGCTTTAGAGACCAACCAACATGTCCCAGCGGAGTTCAACCATTTGTTTAAATTTGTAAACTGGAGCAAGTGGCTACCTGAAAGATTTAAAAAAGGCCACATTTACACTGACCCATCACATAGAAATTCCAAAACTGAACACAAATATCCAGGTTTAGTCGATCCAAGGCTGGCACCACTTTTAGTTGAGGACATCAAGCTTCAGGGCTTACCACTTACATATGTCCTCACTTGTCAATATGATGTCTTGAGGGATGATGGAATCATTTATGTTTCCCGTCTTAGGGAAGCAGGAGTTCAAGTAGCACATGAACATTTTGACAATGCTTTTCATGGTGGTGTATCATTTATTACAGGCCCTTTTGTCCTAAATATAGGACAGAGAATGGCTAACAACTACATTGTGTGGCTGAATAAGAACCTGTGAAAATACACCTATACCACCTGAAGATGGTTGCTCTGGATTCATTCGGTTTCATTCAATTTATATTATTTTTTTCAGGGACATTATCCTTTGGGTCAATAAATTTGACACTATAATTCTGCAGTTATTATACTTGTTATAGAATCTCTTGTTTCCTGCTGTTTGAATAAGTATGAGAAGTTTGGTAGAGTATGCGGGGGACTTGTATAACTATTAAATGATTAATAATTTAAAATGAAAAATAAAGCTTCTTTTGACCATATCATATGTGAATTTAGAGACTTGAATCTTGATGTTATTCAGGATTGCTTTAAAAGTCATGATTCATTTCTATACACTTTTGGCACCAGTGAAATGTGATCCAGTGGGCTTTTTAAGGTAACTTGTTCCTTTTGGGAAGCAACCAGTGTGAATATCTGGCTGCAGACCATTGTAAGTTCTTGAGTAGCATTTCATGAATAAAACCTCTTGGTTTCTCTTGATTGGATTTTGCATGGATTTTGTCAAAGGAAATGGGTGTGATAGTGCCTATAAATTCATCTTTGATTCAGGGTGACTTGTTAATTCAGAAAAAATGAATAAAACATTCTATGAGATATATTATGCCACAAATGTACAAGCTACTTCAATGCTACTTCCCATCGTGAGCTGCTGGATTAGTTAGATAGATATGCTCCTTAGGAGGCTTCCTTAGAGACAGCTTATTTAATCAGTCTCCAATTTTCACTTTTTAGGAGAGACAATCCAAAAATGGTGGGGTTGCAACTAGAGCACTGTAGAGGAACTAGATTATCTAGCTCCATTTCAGCCGGGTTTCTGACTTGGGTATGTGTTAAAGATTCTTTTTAAAACCATATTCAATTAGATTGACCCAAACTCAAGGGAGATAAAAAGAAGTGCTGGACTTTGGATGTGTAAGACAAATATGTGTGCTTCCTATTCTCCATGGTATCGACGAGAGAGTCTAGAATGGGGTTATTCTACCCTGCTAGCTCATTAAATGAATTGAAAGTGTGAAGACATGCCTCCTTGGTAATGGTCCTCGGTCTTTCAATTCAGTCTCAGCTTGCAAGACTGGTTTCTCTTGAGCTCCCCGCTCAGTGGTTGAAAGATGTGTTCTAATATTATCTGGATTGTTTGTTTTGGGGGGGGTTCGGTAAGGAAGACAATACAAGGTGCCTTCATCGTACTTTTAGTTTACCACCACAGACTCTTCTGTGGGGCTCCATTAACCCAGTTTCTAGTGCGCCATGGCTTCCTGCATTTGAGTTCTGGACTTTGCCTCCTTAATGATAACTGGAGGTAGGAGCTGATTATAGCTGCGGCAGATGAACCATCGTGGTTTCAATTTCAACCGCAGGTCCATTGGGCTCTGGAGACAGTCTGCGCTGCTATTTTAGGAGTACAGCAGTGAGGCAGTAATTAAAGTAAACTTTCCCTTTTGACAATTCTAGCCGCTTTTCAGATTGGCAGTTTCAGCATTTTTTAGCATAGGTGGTGGCGAGGCTAGTGACAAATTTGACCGTTCACAGGATCACTGCTCCTGTAAAGCATGATTCTGAAAGCTCCATGGACATCCACTGTCCCAACGTTTTTCCCCGCCTCTTCATTTTGGTGTGCAGATGGTTGCCTCAGAGTCCTGAAAACAGCAGTGGCCATTTTGTTTTCTTCTGTCAGCCATTTAGTTCACGTCAGCTGGACAGAACCATTTAAAATTGAATTGGCACCAGTTCTTTCCACAGGATTTATTGGAGTCTGAATAAACCGGGGGAAAGGGTCATCTGGTCCTGCCCCGTGTTTTGTTATTGCCTCCAGCTTAAAGAGCATTCGGGTCATCTGGGCCTAACCTGTATTGTGAATTGCCGCAGGAGCATTGTATCGACTAAAACTGCCTCATTTTTGCTGGATTGCTGACTGCCATCAGCATCATAACTTTGCCTGATTGCTGTTGACAACTGCACTTACCTTTATCTGACTGACTGATTGGTAATGATCTGGCGGAGAACAGTATTTATTTATTATTTATTTATTTATTTATTTATTTAAACTTATTAGTCGCCCCCTCTCCCCACAGGGACTCGGGGCGACGTACACAAGCAACGGCCAGCACAGTGTCATACAGAGGAGGTAAAAAATAAATAAATAATTACAATACTTAAAAAGGTTAAAACCCCAATGACATTAACAGTTTAAAAACTAAAATTGACAATTAAAAATGACCTAGGGGTGGAAAAGTTGTCGAATTATGCCAGGCCGGCTAGCCGAAACAGGTGGGTCTTCAGTTTACTGCGGAAGGAGCGGAGATCGGTTGTTGTTCTAATGTCTGGGGGGAGGTCGTTCCAAAGGGTAGGGCCCGCCACAGAGAAGGACCTACTCCTGGGCACCGCCCTCTGACAATCTCTAGAGGACGGCACCCGGAAGAGACCCTCTCTGTGTGAGCGAATGGGTCACAGGGATGTATGGGGCAGGACACGATCCCGCAGGTAACTAGGCCCTATGCCATGGAGCGCTTTGAAGATGGTAACTAACACCTTGAAGCGCACCCGGTAGGTCACAGGAAGCCAGTGCAGCTCGCACAGGAGCGGTGTTATATGGGAGAACCTCGATCTCCCCATAATTACCCGCGCGGCTGCATTCTGGACCAACTGCAGTCTCCGGGTGCACCTCAAGGGGAGCCCCATGTAGAGAGCATTACAGTAGTCCAGGCGAGACGTCACCAGCGCGTGAGTGACTGTGTGCAGGGCCTCCCGGTCCAAAAGGGGTCGCAATTGGCGCACCAGGCGAACCTGGTGGAACGTCCCCCTCGCCACGGCTGCCACATGATCTTCCATAGCCAGCCGGGCATTAAGGAGGACGCCCAAATTGCGTGCCCGTTCCACTGGGGCTAATTGTTCATCCCCAATGGCCAGCGATGGAATGTGCTGGTTGTACCGGGGTGCCGGAAGCCACAGCCACTCTGTCTTGGAGGGGTTGAGCTTGAGCCTGTTGTCACCCATCCAGACCCGCATGGCTTCCAGACAACGGGACATGACTTCAACAGCTCGTTGGAGTGGTTTGGGGTGGAAATATACAGCTGAGTGTCATCAGCGTACAGATGATATCTCATCCCAAAACCACGGATGATCTCACCCAGCGGTTTCATATATGTGTTGAACAGGAGAGGCGAGAGGATCGACCCCTGTAGGACCCCACAAGTGAGGGGCCTCGGGGTCGACCTCTGCTCCCCTGTCAACACACATTGCATCCGGCCAGAGAGGTAGGAGCGGAACCACCGCAATACGGTGCCCCCGATCCCCAACCCCTCCAGACGGCGCAATAGGATACCATGGTCGATGGTATCGAAAGCAGCCGAGAGGTCTAATAGGACAAGGATGGAGGAACAACCCCCATCCTTTGCCCTCCAGAGATCATCCACCAACGCGACCAAGGCCGTCTCCGTGCTGTGACCGGGTCGGAAGCCGGACTGGCGCGGGTCTAGATAATCATCTTCCTCCAGGTGATGCGGGAACTGCTGAGCCACCACACTCTCAACAACCTTCGCTAAAAAAGGAAGGTTGGAGACAGGACGATAATTTGCTAGCTCCATTGGGTCCAGAGAAGGCTTCTTGAGCAGGGGTCTCACCACCGCCTCTTTCAAGGCGGTTGGTAAAAGGCCCTCAACCAACGAAGCGTTCACCAGTCCCGGTAGCCAGCCTCGTGAACCCTCCCAGGAAGCCAGTACCAACCAGGAGGGGCACAGGTCCAATAAACATGTGGTGGCTCGCAGTTGCCCGCGCAACCTGTCCAAATCTTCGGTGACAACAGGGTCAAACTCCTCCCAGCGTGGAATCTCAAGACTAGCCTCGGACGCCCCCCCTGGAGCACTGGAGTGGGTCCACCCCCTCCGGATCTGATCAATTTTATCCTGCAGGTATTCCCCAAACTCCTCTGCCCTGCCCTGCAATGGGGGGTCCTGTTGTCCCTGCGACAGCAGGGAGCGGGTCACCCGAAATAGGGTGGCAGGGCGGTTCTCTGCGGACGCTATAAGGGTGGCACAATATTGACGTTTGGCCACCCTTATTGCCACAAGGTAGGTCCTTAAGTAGGCTCTTACCTGTGTTCGATCGGATTCGGAGCAGGAGGATCTCCACTTGTTCTCTAGGCGTCTCCTGTGGCGTTTCATCACCCTTAGCTCCCCGTTAAACCAGGGAGCCCGAGTCGATCGTTGCCATCGGAGAGGCCGCAAAGGCGCAACCCGATCCAAGGCCCCGGCGGCCGCACTGTTCCACGCGGCTACCAGGTCCTTTGCCCGGGAGCGGGACAGGTCTGCAGGAGGTGGCCCAAGCTCCGCCTGGAACCTATCTGGTTCCATCAGACGCCTGGGGCAGAACCATCTGGGACCATCTGGCTCCGCCTCCCCGCGGCGGGGGATAGCGCCAGGGAAGTCCAGTTGGAGAAGTGAGTGATCTGACCATGACAGGGGCGTGATGACTAAATTCCCTCTTCCCAGATCACTCATCCACTGGTCGGAGACAAAAACAAGATCCAGTATGTGGCCTCTTTCATGTGTGGGGTCCCGAACTACTTGAATCAGATCCATGGCTGTCATGGAAGCCATGAATTCCCGGGCTGCCTCGGATGCCTCTCCCGTCGACGGCAGATTGAAATCCCCCATCACTAATAACTTGGGGGTCTCAACCGCCATCTCCGCGATCAGCTCGAGGAGTCCGGGCAGGGCCGTTGATGTATGGCGGGGAGCCAGGTATACTATCAACAGACCCAACTGACTCCCTGGGCCCCATTTCACGCCCAGAGACTCACAACCAGATGTCTGCGACACAGTGAATTCTCTTGGAGCCAAATCTTCCCGGATGATTATAGCTACCCCACCACCCCTACCCTGGGCCCGTGGCTGATGGAATACCTGGTAACCTGGAGGGCACATTTCCCCGAGGGGCAACCCCCCCTCCGGGCCCAACCAGGTTTCCGTTATTCCTGCAAGGTCCGGCTCCCCCTCTGAGATCAAGTCCCTGATGAGGGGGGCCTTGTTAACCACGGACCTCGTGTTATATAACATCAGCCTAAGGCCCAGGCTCTGCCGATCCTGTCCACCTAGACTGCGGGGGTTGGTACAAGCGACCGGGTGTGTCCAACAGCCCCGGTCTCCCAACCGACCATGCGTTCTTCTGGTGTCGTCGCGCCCGCCCCTCCCTACGACTGTCGCTATCGGAATCCCCCCTATAGGAATACTGTATCCTCTCACCTCCCCCACTCCGCTCCCCTCCGTCCTGATCCCACCTGTTGACCTGGCTGTATCCATACCCCCAGGTTGAATAACCCTCCCCCCCTCCCTGGAACCTCTTAAAATTTTTAAAAAACATTTCGCTAAAAAACCCCTAATCCCCCGCTTCCTCCACCTCTCTGGGTTAATAAACCCTTCATCGAGGTGGGCCCTCACCAGGGCAGGGGGGCATATCTGCGAGAGGGGGACCCTCGCAGTCGTAGAATGTCAGCCCTAGAATAAATTATGCTGTTACTCAGTCCGTGAGTATGGCTATGGCAGGGTTTTCTTTGCAATAAGTCCAAGATGTAGATAAATGTAAAAAGGCCAAGATGTAAATAGATGTAAAAGGTAACTAAAAGGAGAGAGGAAGCCTATATCGCCAAACCACAATAGTCTAACAGTCCACCATCGAGGCCCAGATGTAGTTCTTAAAGTGCTTGTTAAGTTCTTAAAGTGCGTAGAAACCACAAATCGCAGATCCATCCATGGGGGTACTGTTTCAGGCCCAGCCCAGACTGAGTCACCACCTCTGGGTTCTGAATATAATATCAGGGGGCTTAGTAATGCTAGATCAACTAGCCTAGCAGTGACAACCAAAATTAAGGCCAAGGCTAGGGCTCAGAAGAGGGCGTCTTGAGCCGAGTAAAAAGGGGCCAAACAGAGACAAAAAGCATTAGATCGGGCAATTACTAGGGCCAGCAAACAATTTGGCAATCATAAGCAATCTAAACCTAAGACATCAGATGAATCTCTGTTAAGCATAGTAACTGACAATGCTGGTCCTTTGAGGTCTTTAGGACCCCATCTTACACATAGAGCTTGATCTAGGCATAGGAATAGGGAGAGAACGTAGGGCTGACTAGACTGGTTGCCCCATCTACTTCATGAGATTCTGTCAGACCACAGGAGACAATCTTTATTCCCATTGAGGCAGGGATCCCTCCAGTGGACCTGGCAGAGCAGGAGATGCCTGACTGTTTCAGGAGATGGATTTTTCAGGCAATTAGGCAAGAAATGGCTGAATGACTCTATCTATACCCATGCCCAAGATGGTGTCCTGTCATGTTTGAGGATAGCTTCAGGGAGATGATTGTCCTTCTTGGGGCTTGCATCATTGGTTCCAGGTCCAGCTATTAGAACTTCCTGGGACCTCGGGGATACCCTTGAGCTGCGATGTCCTGCCTTGTAGTCAGAATGTCGTGAGTG
This sequence comes from Natrix helvetica, assembly GCF_964273705.1. Taxonomy (NCBI): domain Eukaryota; kingdom Metazoa; phylum Chordata; class Lepidosauria; order Squamata; family Natricidae; genus Natrix; species Natrix helvetica. The sequence goes on along the minus strand of NC_138551.1, from coordinate 29,426,739 downwards.
AAATGGGGTGGTTGGCGGTGAAAGGAAAATGGAGAACATTGGCGGCTGCCAGCATGGGTGTGGTCAGCGGCTGTGGTGGGACGCCCAGCATGGGGTCTCTGCAGCTGGCGTGGGAGTGGTCGGCAGCAGCAGTGGTGGGATGCCTGGCCTGGGATCTCTGCAGCTGCCGCTCCCCACACCGTGGTGTTATCCCGGTTGCTCCCCCCCCCTCCACCTTGCTTATGGACATGATAGATTGAATCAGCAGGGAGTGGCTGAGGCAGCTGGCATGGATATTTATGCCAGTGGAAGATAGCTTCGGTAGTTGGCGTGGGCGCGGTTGGAGTGGGGGTCCTTCGTTGCGGCCCCCTCCGGTATCACCGCCGTTGACTGAGCCACTGTACTGTGCCATTTGGCCCCTCCTCCTGTGACACTATGGACTGGGTCCATGGAGTGCGGCCCTGGCGACGGATATGAGCGTGGCTGGCATGGACAGAGCTTGGCTGTTGGAGTCATTGAAGTTGGAGCAGCCACTGTTGCCTCTGCTGTCCTCACCACCGCCATCATTGGCCGCTTCACCACCTCGCAATCTATCATCTGCTGCGATTTTGACAGCTGGCCATTACTCTTACATACTGTCCTTAGCACCGACCATTTCTATGATGGACACAAGCTACCCCCTTGAACTGCCCCCACCACCATGGACATGTCGTCTCCTCGTTCCATCTCCCCATGATGTCATCCTGTTTGGTTGATCCCACATTCTCCTCTATGTTATAATGCGACAGAACTTTATTCCCTCCGGGAACTCCCCCTTTCCCGGGGATGGCCTTGTTGCCTATCAAGACGCTTCCTTAATGATGGATTTTGGGATCCCGAGAGGTGGCATGCGAAGAAGAGATTTCTTAGGGTTTTTTTACAGGAGTTTTTAAATCAAATTTTAAGGGAGGGGGAGGGGGGTGATTCGGATGGCTGAGACAGGCTTGGGGGGAGTCTACCAGGGCACAGGCCAGAGCTAACTAATGGGCACGGGTCGGGAGTGCTGGGAAGGGTTGGGATTCGGGGGGGAGACATTAAGCCATTCCATTGGGGGCTTTACCATCTCTACTGTTTGTGGGAGAGGCATATATGGTGGGGGCCGAGGGCCAAATTATGTTCAGGGGACGCGAGTTCGCTGTTTAAGAGTGATCACGCATTCCAACCTTCATCGCACTTCTCACACCGCCAGGTGCTCTGGATTAGAGGACCCTGGTCTCTGGCTGGTGTCGCTTAACACCAGGTCTGTGGTGCATAAGGCTCCCCTCGTTTACGACCTCATACAAGAGGGTAGAGCGGACCTGGCGTGCATTACGGAGACCTGGTTGGGCCATGAGGGGGTGTTCCCCTTAGTGAACTATGCCCATCAGGCTTCCTGGCGTTTCACAAGCTGAGAGCCCAGGGCAGGGGCAGGGGGGTGGTGGTGGTTATTAGGGAAATTCTCAGACCTCAGGAGGTCACTGTGCCTCAGATAGGTGAGTCCCTTTTTGTGAAATGGGGCCTTGGAGTTCAGGTGGGCCTTTTTGTTACATACCTGTCTCCCTGCTACGTTTCATCGGACCTGCTGGAGCTGCTGAATGTGTTAGCTGGATTGACGGTTGATTTCAATCTGCCTTCCATTGGCGAGATATCCAAGTCAGCTCGGGAGTTCATGGCTTCCATGACGGCTATGGACCTTGTCACTGCGTTAATTGGTTTGCTAGCTGTGTTGAGATTTATTGTGCATGCTCCAGTCTTATCTGCAAGTGAATTAGTACACATGACATTACCTTCACATTCCTTAACTTTCTCTTCTGATCTTCCGTTCGCCTGCCGAAGGAGACAGGCACATAGCTCTTGCCAAAATGTAGTTAATTGAGTTAGCACTTCTGTATTCTTATTTTCTTTTATATTAAAAATGTTTTTATTAGATCTTGCTTCGGGTTTGTTTCTGCTTATTCAAAGGTATGCTATAAGGAATGCCAAGATCCTCACCTCCTTAATTCAGGGTGGAAATCTCACCCTAAGAGATCTAACTCAATTAATTCAAGACCCCCACCCATAATAGGGGACACACCCTCAACCTGATTTTTGTCTCTGGGCAGTGGATGAATGATCTAGATTTAGGGGATATTTCTATTCGACCCTTGTCATGGTCTGATCATTTCCTCATCAGGCTTGACTTCCATACTGCTACCCCTCAACGTGTAGTCCTCAATGGAACTGCATCTACATGGAGTGGAGTACTCCAGTGGAGTACTCCAAGGCTCTGTTTTGGGCCCAGTACTCTTCAACATCTTCATCAATGATTTGGATGAGGGAATAAATGGGGAACTCATCAAATTTGCAGATGACACCAAGCTGGCAGGAATAGCCAACACTCCAGAAGATAGGCTAAAGATACAGAAGGACCTTGACAAACTTGAACATTGGGCACTATCTAATAAAATGAAATTCAATGGTGAAAAGAGTACGGTTCTACATTTAGGCAACAAAAACAAAATGCACAGGTACAGTATAGGTGGTACCTTGCTCAACAGTAGTAACTGTGAAAGGGATGTTGGAGTCCTAGTGGACAGCCATTTAAATATGAGCCAGCAGTGTGCAGCAGCTGCCAAAAAAGTCAACACAGTTCTAGGCTGCATAAACAGAGGGATAGAATCAAGATCACGTGAAGTATTAATACCACTTTATAATGCCATGGTAAGGCCACACTTGGAATACTGCATTGAGTTCTGGCCACCACAATGTAGAAAAGATGTGGAGACTCTAGAAAGAGTGCAGAGAAGAGCAACAAAGAACGCTTCATTGAGAGAGGGGTACTTTCCCACTACCTTGAAGGAGGCGGTGGTGAGACCCCTCCTTAAGAAGCCTTCCCTGGACCCAGCTTCTTTAGCCAACTATTGTCCGGTCTCCAACCTTCGCTTTGTAGCAAAGATTGTCGAGAGTGTGGTAGCATGTCAGCTTCCCCAGTACCTTGATGAAGGTGTCTACCTGGATCCGTTTCAGTCAGGTTTCAGGCCCAGGTATAGCATGGAGACCACATTGGTCGCATTGGTCAATGATCTCTGGCGGGTCCGGGACAGGGGCTGCTCCTCTGTCCTGGTCCTATTAGACCTCTTGGTGGCTTTCGATACCATCAACCATGGTATCCTACTGTGATGATTCGGGGGGTTGGGAGTGGAGGGCACCGTTTTACAGTGGTTCTCCTCCTACCTGTTGGATCGGTTGCAGTTCGTGTTGACTGGAGGGCAGGGATCAACCCCAAGGCACTCATTTGTGGGGTGCCCCAGGGGTCAGTTCTCTCACCCCTCCTGTTCAACATATATATGAAACGGCTGGGCAAGATCATCCGTGGTTTTGGGGTACGGTATCATCAATATGCTGATGATACCCAACTTTTCATCTCTACCCCAAACCACCTAAATGATGCCATTGACATGATGTCCCGATGCCTGGAGGCTGTGCGGATCTGGATGGGGAGGAACAGGCTGAAGCTCGATCCCTCCAAGACTGAGTGGCTGTGGTTTCCGTCATCCTGATTTGTGCATCTTGTTCCATCTTTGATGATAGGGGGAGAAATTTTAGCCCCCTCAGAGAGGGCCCACAATCTGGGAGTCCTCCAGGACACATGGCTTAGTTTAGAAGAACACCTGATGGCTGTGACCAGGGGGGGGGGCTTTTACCAGTTTTGCCTGGTACATCAGTTGCGCCCCTTCCTGGATTGGGATGCTCTGTGCACAGTCACTCATGCCCTCGTCCTTTCTCGCCTGGACTACTGCAATGCTCTCTACATGGGGCTGTCCTTGAAGAGCACCCAGAGGCTTCAGCTGGTCCAGAATGCAGCTGCACGGGTTATCATGGGGGTACCTAGATGCTCCCATGTTGCACCCCTATTAGGCGGCCTGCACTGGTTGCCGGTTGTTTTCCGAGTGCGATTCAAGGTACTAATTATGACCTTTAAAGCACTCCATGGCTTAGGCCCAGGGTACCTGCGAGACCACCTACTGCCACCAATAGCCTCCCACTGTCCAGTGTGATCCCACAGAGTTGGCCTCCTCAGGGTGCTGTCACCCAGACAGTGTCGGGTAGCGACCCCCAGGGGGAGAGCCTTCTCTGTGGGAGCACCTTCCCTCTTGAATGAGCTTTCCTAGAGCTTTGCATAATCCCCAACCTCTGGTCCTTCCGATGCGCCCTTAAAAGTTGACTTTTCCAGAAAGCCGGCCTGACCTGTTAATTTTATCTAAGTTTTAAAATGTTAGTGTTATATTAATTCGGTTTGTTTCTTGGATTGTTTCTAATTTTCTTTTAAGTTTTGTCATATGTGTTTTGTCCAATAGTTTTGTCCAATAAAACAAACAAACAATTCCATCACACTCAGGAGTCTGGGCCTCAGACTAGTCGAGATCTGCAGCAGGATAGCGTGTACCCTGGGGCGGAGAGATTCCACAGGTTACCAGGGACTATGGTTTAAGGGCCTGTTTAATTCTTCTTTCTTTAAGTCTCTGCTGTCAAAGGTGAAGACAACTGCCCACCTAGGGAAGGACTCAGATTCTACCCAAGCTCGGTGGCAGAGGATGACTTTCTTTTCATGGAAAAGACAGCCAAAGGTGATGCTATTCCCATACTGGAAATGTTCCTGGATGTGATTAAGAGACAGTGGACTGCTCTGGCTACCCTCTCTAGGCCCAGTACTTCTGAAGACTAGTTACGGCCCATCGTATGCTCTGGCTCCGTCATTGGTGCATGGACGCTAAGCATAAGTGGAAGCTGGTGCCTTCTCCTTTTGTGGGAGGACAACTTTGGGGATTCTTTGGTGCCGCTCCTGACTGAGATCAAGGACAAGAGAAAGGTGCTGCCTTCTCAGGGAAGGAGGGTGGATTTTAATTGTAAAATCCATACTTTAGGCAGTCTTTGACAGGGTGAGGCAGGGTCTAATTTTACTTGCCGGCAGTGGCAATTTCTCGGGCGCTCTAATTACTAATTGGATAGACCCAGGAATGGAGGAATGGAGCCAGAGGTAAACAGCAATCAGTGAACAAGTGGCCCTTTTTTAAAAAAGTTTTTTATTGTTTTAATTAAACAAAAACACAAAAAAGAATCATCCCTCATTACATCTTATAGAAAGTGCGTCGATTGGTTACAAATAGTTTTCGCGCGTTTCTACCACAATCATTACATATACTTCCTTCATAATGAATAATACATGAAAATCTGAAATCTTCATGTATTTTAGTATCAATGTACCACCATTCTCATTTGCTATTCACAGCAGAACAGGACTAACACCGTACAAAGTAGTGAGCGGCATGGACTTTGTCACAATGCCTGAGTATCCAAGGGATCCCCCTTCCTCAGTCAGCTCGACTGACTGGATGTCAATGCTAAAAGCAACCTGGGAGAATGTCAAAAAAGCACTAGCTAAAGCAGCAAAAACCTATAAGAAACAGGCAGATAAACACCGAGCTCTGCAATTACCATTCCTGGTGGAAGAGAAGGTTTACCTTTCTATGAAATATTTGAGGTTAAGACTCCCTAGCAAGAAACTGAGACCAAGATTTGTGGGACCATTCCCCATAGTAAAGATCATCAACCCAGTCTCAGTGCAACTGAAACTGCCCCGACTGCTAGGGAAGATACACCCAGTATTCCATAATAGCCTCTTAAAACCCGTGGTCAGATCCATTCTGAGACCACTGCCCTGGAAGCCCCCAGACCCTATGCTCATAGGGGGGCAAACCCATTATGAGGTGCAACACATCCTTGATTCGAGGTGGCATAGGAGGCAACTCCAGTCCTTAATTAAGTCGAAGGTCTATCCCTTGTCAGAGGCATCTTGGGTAAAGAGTAGAAATAACCAGGCTGATCACCTTATAGAGAGATTCCATGAAAAAAATTCTAAACAAGCCTGGAGGGAGGATGTAGCCTTGAAACCTATACTGGTACTCAAATTGTTTTTGCTTGCACAGATTGCCTTTGAAAAGTAAGGGGAGACGGATGTCAACTCTCTGTGTTGACATTCCATGCAGAGTATCGGCGGAGCCGGATCTCAGATTACAGTAGCTGGGTTGAGATGAATGAAATTATTGAATAGCGTGATTTATGACACAGACACGGGCAAAGTTCAGAAGCAGATAAAGAAAGCAAAAAAAGATCGTTGCGAATAAGAAATGCCTAATGAAAAATGTCTAATGAAGCTATTAATAAATCACTGCTTTTTGTATTACAATATCGGGTTGCTTATTATGAAGTAGGCATCGTTAGGGTACATTACATTCACTTTACAACCATGGTGATTTGCTTAATGACCACATCAACAAATATCATAAAATCAGGTTAGTCATGTGATGATCCTCTTAATGACTGGCATGAATTACAACCATAATTCTGGTCTCAACTATGATCAAAGGTGGAGGACTACCTGTATAGAGATGGTTTGTGAATCATCTTGAATATCTGAATTAAATGAGACCCAGAATGAACAATTCAAATGCCAGGTAATGTAATGGGTGGCAAGAATAATTTTGGGAAGTAGGAGAAACCAACCAAAACCAAGTCCAAGAAATCTAAGTCTGAAGCAAAAAGTTAATTTGAGAAAATGTTGCAGACTTGACCCTCTCAACTTCTCTTATAAATAAAGGCAATGAGGGCAAAGGGGAGAGGTACTTGAAGACTTGCAAGATGGATATTCAATTCTTTAAGACAGAACAGATCTGTAAACCAAAGGGTTGGATGCTAAAACTACTCTTCTTATAGGGTTACAATAACAAAATCTTGTCTTTATTGCTGGTAGTATAAAGTAACAGAATTTTGAAAGCTTGCCAAAGTTAATATATTTTAATTAATCCCTATTGTAACTAATGTGTTGGATTATTCCACGTTTCTTTCTCAGCTTTTCCCCTCTTCCTTGGGGTCAGGGAAGTTTTTCTGTAAAAAGCTCTGCTTCCTTCTGAAATGGTCGTGATTTTGTGTCCATATTCATAGGGTTTGTTCCTCCTTATTTTGAGTTTGGAGTTTTTTGGAGGAGGAGCTTCCGGCGATGGCGGTCGCCTGTTTGAGCTCCTAGCTTACCGCGGAGCGCCCAACAGGGGTAGGAGGTTGCCGCCAGCCCCCATGGCATCGGGGGGGCTGAGATTCGGATAGCCCGACCACCCTGGCGTGTTTGGGGCTTGTTTTAGCCCACCAGGGGTGGTCGGAGAAGCTTGGAGGCAAAAGGAGCGGAGCGGAGCGGAGCTGAGAAGCTGAGAAGCCGAGGAAGGAAGCCATGCGGCAATGGCGGCGGCGTGTCGCAACCGCGCAGCACGGCGCGAAGTTTGAAAGAGGAAAGAGGAAAGGGGAAAAGGCAAGCCAGCGGCACCAGAGAGGACGGGGAGGCGATGGAAGCTCTGGAGCCGCCTTACAACGCCAAAGGACACCAGAGGACACTGAGTGGTGAGCAGAAAGGGGAGGCAGCAGGGAACGGCATTGGGAGATGGCTGCGGTATTGGGTGTGTGGAAAGAACCGCAGCCAGGGACTCCCCCATAACAGCTGGCCGTATCCTGGCTGCTCCCAGGCTCCCGGGAATTTGCTCTGGTGTCTGGATAATTTTGGAAGCTTTTCCCCAAACTGCTGCGAATGTTAAGAGAACTGAGAACTGAGACACCGAATGGGGGGTCAAGGTGAGGATGCTGGGAACCAGTAGGAGAAGAAGAAGACCTTAAATAATGGTTGGGGATGGCCTGGAACCAGACTGCCCAGACCAGACTAAGACTAAGAACAGCTGGGCTTAGAAGGCCACCCCCCATTTACTATGGAACCCACATCTGTAACTACATCTACTTTCAACCACCTTGGACTGTCCCCCATTTTATGATATCTCCACCTGCTTCACCTTCACGTTCTGGAAATATTGGGAATATTTTCCCCTCCAGCTCCCCTTTAACATCTTCGCCTCTGGCTATTAACTATTAACTATTACCATCTGCACCCTTACCCAATTGGGTTTTAATATTTCATCAATCTACACAAGGCTAGACCTGCTCCGCCTGCGAGAGGCCCCTCTCTCGCAGGTATGGCCCTTGGCGCTTTCAAGGGCCTGCCTTGATGACGGGTTTGTGAACCCCGAGAGGTGGAAGAAACGGAAGCTGAGGGGCTTTTTATTGAAATATTTTACACTGTTCTTAGGGGGTTCCAGGGAGGGTGGGGGGTGGGTGGGTCAGATCAGGAGCGATGACAGAGCCAGGTCACCAGGTGGGGTCACGAGCAGAAGGAGCGGAGAGGAGGAGGGGGGAGAGGATATCATTTCTATACAGGGCTCTAAAGAATTGATTCCAACAGTCGTAGGGAGGGGCAGATACGAGGACAGATTAACAACTCGCAGTCAGTTGGGAGACCGTGGGTGCTGGTTACACCCGGTCGCTTGTACCAACCCCCGCGTTCTAGGTGGTCAGGAACTGCAGGCCCAGGACCTGAGGCTGTTGTTATGCAATGCGAGGTCCGTTGTCAATAAGGCCCCCCTCATTCATGATCTAATTTTGGAGGGGGAGCCGGACCTCGCGGGAATAACGGAAACCTGGTTGGGCCACGAGGGAGGTTTACCCCTCGTGGAAATGTGCCCACCAGGTTACCAAGCATTTCACCAGCCCCGGGCCCGGTGAAGGGGCGGTGGGGTAGCAGTGATTATCCGGGAGGACTTAGAGCCGAGGGAGTCCACTGTGCCACAGACATCCGGATGTGAATCCCTTGTTGTGAAATGGGGCCCTGGGAGGCAGTTGGGCCTGCTGATAGTATACCTGGCTCCCCGCCATACATCAGCGACCCTGCCTGAGCTCCTCGAGCTGATCGCATCGGTGGCGGTTGAGACCCCCAAACTTCTAGTGATGGGGGATTTTAACCTGCCATCGGTGGGAGAAGCATCAGAGGGGGTTCGGGAGTTCATGGCTTCCATGATAGCCATGGACCTGACTCAAATGATTCAGGGCCCGACACACGAGGGAGGTCACACCTTGGACCTTGTTTTTGTCTCTGGCCAGTGGTTGAGTGATCTGGGAGGAGTGAATTTAACCATCACTCCTCTGTCATGGTCAGATCACTCACTCCTCCGACTTGACTTCCCTGGTGCTACCCCTTGCTGCGGGGAGGCGGAACCAGAAAACACTAGATGGTTCCGCCCCAGGCGCCTGATGGAACCAGATAGGTTCCAGACGGAGCTTGGGCCACCTCCTGCAGCCCTGACCCGCCCTCGGGTAGAGGACCTGGTGGCCGCGTGGAATAATGCGACTACCGGGGCCTTGAACCGGGTGGCGCCTTTGCGGCCTCTCTGGCAGCAACGATCCACCCTGGCTCCTTGGTTTACCGAGGAGCTAAGGGTGATGAAGCGCCGCAAGAGATGCCTAGAGAGTCGTTGGAGATCCTCCCGATCTGAATTTGACCGAGCACAGGTACGAGCCCATTTAAGGACGTACTAGTGGCATTGAGAACGGCCAAACGCCAATATTGTGCCGCTCTCATTGCATCCGCAGAGAACCGCCCTGCCGCCCTGTTTCGGGTGTCCCGCTCCCTTCTGTTTCAGAGGCCACTGGAGGCCCCTTTACAGGGTAGGGCAAAGGAATTTGGGAAATATCTGCAGGATAAAGTCGCTCAAATCCGGAGGGATTGGGTCCCCTTCAGTGGCCCAGTCGAGACGCCAGTGGCGAGTCTTGAGAAACCTTTTTGGGAGGAGTTTGACTTGGTTGTCATCGAGGATTTGGACAGATTGCGTGGACGACTGCGACCTACCACATGTTTACTGGACCCGTGTCCCTCCTGGCTTGTACTGGTATCCTGGGAGGTTACATGCGACTGGCTCCTAGGCCTAGTGAACGCTTCATTGGGTGAGGGGTCTCTTCCGGCCGCCTTGAAAGAGGCGGTGGTGAGACCCTTGCTCAAGAAGCCTTCCCTGGACCCTACGGAGCTGGCCAATTATCGTCCTGTCTCCAACCTTCCCTTTTTGGTGAAGGTTGTAGAGAGTGTGGTGGCTTCTCAGTTCCCACGACATCTGGAGGAGAATGATTATCTAGACCTGCGCCAGTCCGGCTTTCGCCCCGGGCACAGTACAGAGACGGCCTTGGTCGCGTTGGTGGATGATTTCTGGAGGGCCAGAGATAGGGGTTGTTCCTCTATCCTGGTCCTATTAGACCTCTCGGCGGCTTTTGATACCATCGACCATGGTATCCTGTTGCACCGACTGGAGGGGTTGGGGGTCCGGGGCACCGTTTTGCGGTGGTTCGGCTCCTACCTTTCTGGCCGGACGCAACGTGTGTTGGCAGGGGAACAGAGGTCGACCCTAAGCCCCCTTACTTGTGGGGTGCCACAGGGGTCGGTCCTGTTCAACACATACATGAAGCCGCTGGGTGGGATCATCCGTGGTTTCGGGGTGGGATATCATCTGTACGCTGATGACACTTAGCTGTACATTTCCACCCCAAACCACCCCAACGAGGCCGTCGAAGTGATGTCCCGGTGTGTGGAAGCCGTACAGGTCTGGATGGATGACAACTGACTCAAGCTCAACCCTTCCAAGACGGAGTGGCTGTGGGTTCCGGCCCCCCGGTTCAACCAGTTGATCCTATCTCTGGCCATTGGGGGCATTCAACTCGCCCCCATGGAGCGGGCGCGCAATTTGGGCGTCCTCCTGGATGCCAGGCTGTCCATGGATGACCATGTGACAGCCGTGGCCAGGGGGGCGTTCCACCAGGTTCGCCTGGTGCACCAATTGCGCCCCCTATTGGACCGGGACGCCCTACGCACAGTCACCCATGCGCTGGTGACGTCTCGCCTGGACTACTGTAACGCTCTCTACATGGGGCTTCCCTTGAAATGCACTCGGAGACTGCAGTTGGTCCAGAATGCGGCCGCGCGGGTGATTATGGGGAGTACTAAGTACTCCCATGTGACACCTCTCCTGCGCGAGCTGCACTGGCTTCCTGTGGTCTATCGGGTGCGTTTCAAGGTCTTGATTACGATCTTTAAAGCGCTCCATGGCTCAGGACCTAGTTACCTGCGGGATCGTATTCTGCCCCATACATCCCTACGACCCATCTGCTCGCACAGAGAGGGACTTCTCCAGGTACCGTCCACCAGACAGTGCCATGGGGCGGCGCCTAGGAGCAGAGCCTTCTCTGTGGCGGGCCCAGCCCTGTGAAATGACCTCCCCCCAGATATTAGGACCACTACTGACCTCCGCTCCTTCCATGTAAAGCTCAAGACCCACCTATTCCAAATAGCTGGCCTGGCTCAATCATAACTTCATAACTTTCCTGATGGGTTTTTTAATTCAGTAATTTTATTTAATGGGATTTTAAATTGTGTTTTTTAACTGTCTTTCACTTATGAGTCTACCTCCTCCATGCACATGTATATGTCTTTGTTCTTTATGTATGTATGTTTGTCTTTATCTGTATTTTATCTGTTTTGATTGTACGCCGCCCCGAGTCCTTCGGGAGAGGGTTGCGGCTAATCAAATAAAATTATTATTATTATTATTATTATTATTATTATTATTATTATTATTATTATTATTATTATCCTATCACAACCTTCTCTGGAAGATGATGTTCCTTAGATACACTATGTTGTTCCTCACAGCTTCCAGAAGTAAGTCCTCCGAACTGAATGTGAAAGGGATCTTGGAGTTGTGAAAGGGATCTTGGAGTCCTAGTGGACAACCATTTAAATATGAGCCAGCAGTGTGCAGCACCTGCCAAAAAAGCCAACACAGTCCTAGGCTGCATGAACAGAGGGATAGAATCAAGATCACGTGAAGTGTTGATGCCGCCTTATAATGCCTTGGTGAGGCCACACTTGGAATACTGCATTCAGTTCTGGTCGCCACGATGTAAAAAATATGTGGAGACTCTAGAAAGAGTGCAGAGAAGAGCAACAAAGATGATTAGGGGACTGGAGACTAAAACATATGAAGAACGGTTGCAGGAACTGGGTATGTTTAGCTTAAGAGAAAGAAGGACTAGGGGAGACATGATAGCACTGTTCCAATATCTCAGAGGTTGCCACAAAGAAGAGGGAGTCAAACTATTCTCCAAGGCACCTGAGGGTAGAACAAGAAGCAATGGGTGGAAATTAATCAAGGAGAGAAGCAACTTAGAACTGAGGAGAAATTTCCTGACAGTTAGAACAATTAATCAATGGAACAGCTTGCCTCCAGAAGTTGTGAATGCCCCAACACTGGAAGTCTTTAAGAAGATGTTGGATCGCTATTTGTCTGAAATGGTATAGGGTTTCCTGCCTAGGCAGGGGGTTGGACTAGAAGACCTCCAAGGTGCCTTCCAACTCTACTATTGTATTGTATTGAACTCGAGGTGGTTTGTGCTGTCCTGGACATAAAAGGGAATGGAATATTGTAGACCTTTCTGGACATTTAATGTAGTTGTTAAGATGTTGGTCTAGAAACCAAGAGACTTTGAGTTCTAATCCCACTGTAGGAATGAAAGATGGAAAGTTGAAGTTACTTATAAAATATAAGTATTAAAGGCGAGATCAAAGTTAAATAAACATTCCACTAAAGCAGTGGTTCTCAAATAGTGGGGCGCGCCCCCCCTGAGGCTCCGTAAAGGGGGGCGTGAAGGCTCCCTTTCCATCTGGGTGCAACGGCGGTGGCAACAGCACAGCGGCGGCGGCGGACTGGAGTTTCCCGCCAAGGTTGCCTGTCCGACCAGCCCCCGCTGGCTCCTGGCTGAGGGAGGAGCTGCCGCTCCGCCTTCTCCGAGCGGGATCCACGCCCTGCAACTGGCCGTGAGGGGAAGGTTTTGGCCAAAAAACGGGCCATTTTTGCCCATTTGTTGCCAGTAGAATGCTTCTGGAGGTGGGGGGGGGGTGAAAAATGGGGTGCACAGATGCCCCAGGAGGCACAAAAAATGGGCCCCTTTTCAACCCCCCCCCCACCTTCAGAAGATGATAGAGAAAGAGAGAGCTAGTGAGAGGGAGGGAGGGAGAAGTGAGACAGAAAGAGATAGACAGAGAGAGAGACACAGAGAGAGAGAGAGACAGAGAGAGACAGAAGGAGAAAGAGGGACAGAAAGAGAGAGAGAGGAGAGAGAGACCGAGAAAGACAGAGAGAGACAGAGAAAGACAGAGAGAGAGAAGAGAGAGAGACAGAAAGAGAGAGTGAGACACAGAGAGACAGAAAGAGACAGAGAGAGAGGAGACAAAGAGAGAGAGACAGAAAGAGACAGAGAGAGTGAGAGAGAGACAGAGAAAGACAGAGAGAGAAAGAGAGAGGGAGACAGAAAGACAGACAGAAATAGAAGGAGAGACAGAAAGAGAAAGGCAGAGAGAGAGAGAGGGAGAGAGACGAGGGAGAGAGAGAGACAGAGGGAGAGACCACTTGGACTGTCTTCGCATCTGGGATGCATGGGTCTTTCCCATTGAGACGAGCAGGTGTTGTTTCTAGAAATCACTGCATGCAGGAAATATATGTGTGTGTTTGTGTGTGTATGTTACGGTGAAAGACCGAAATTGGTGAATGTCGACATTCACCGATGAATGTCGACATTCACCGATGAATGTCGACATTCACCAATCTCGCTTGGTGAATGTCTGAAATATTTGCTAAATGCCCTTATTTCTGACTTACACCGGTGAATGTCGACATTCACCAAGTACGTTTCCCCCTCTCTTTGGGGAGGAGGAGAGCCAGAGGGTAGCCTCTCTTTGGGGAGGAAAGTACGTTTCCCCCTCTCTTTGGGAAGGAGGAGAGCCAGAGGATCGCCTCTCTTTGGGGAGGAGGAGAGCCAGAGGATCGCTTCTCTTTAATAATAATAATAATAAATTTGGATTTATTAGCCGCTCCCTTTCCAAGTAGGACTCGGGGCGGCGTACAATGGAGCATAAAACATAAAAAATATATAACAACACCAAACGTACATACATACACAACATACCTACATACATACACGGAGGAGGAAACAAATTACATCAATAGACAGTTAAAAATCAACTTTAAAATACCCCAATTGTAAAAACCCAATAAAAATTAATATTTAAGGACAATTTAAAAACAGTTTGGAGGAATGGGAAAATTACGATTGCGATTGAGCCAGGCCGGATAATTGAAAGAGGTGGGTCTTCAGCTGTACACGGAAGGAGCGGAGATCGGAAGTAATCCTGATGTCACGGGGGAGGTCATTCCACAGGGCTGGGCCCATCACAGAGAAGGCTCTGCTCCTGGGTGTCGCCCCCCGACACTGTTTGGCGGACGGCACCCGGAGAAGTCCCTCTCTGTGTGCGCGAATTGGTCGTAGGGATGTGTGGGGCAGGATGCGATCCTGCATATAACTAGGCCCTGTGCCATGGAGCGCTTTAAAGATCATAATCAAAACCTTGAAACGCACTCGGTAGACCACAGGCAGCCAGTGCAGCTCGCGCAGGAGAGGTGTTACAGGGGAGTATCTAGTCCTCCCCATAATCACCCGCGCGGCCGCGTTCTGGACCAACTGTAGTCTCCGAGTGCATCTCAAGGGAAGCCCCATGTAGAGAGCATTGCAGTAATCCAGGCGAGACATCACTAGCGCATGGGTGACTGTGCGTAGGGCATCCCGGTCCAATAAGGGGCGCAATTGGCGCATCAGGCGAACCTGATGGAATGCCCCCCTTGCCACGGCTGTTACATGGTTATCCATGGACAGCCGGGCATCCAGGAGGACGCCCAAATTGCGCACCTGTTCCATGGGGGCTAGTTGGACGCCCCCGATGGCCAGAGATGGAAGCACCTGGTTGAACCGGGAGGCCGGAAGCCACAGCCACTCCGTCTTGGAAGGGTTGAGTTTTAGTCGGTTGCCATCCATCCAGACCCGTACGGCCTCCAGACACCGGGACATCATTTGGGGAGGAAAGTACGTTTCCCCCTCTCTTTGGGGAGGAGGAGAGCCAGAGGATCGCCTCAAAGGATGCCCCAAAGAGAGGCAAAACGTACTTTCCTCCCCAAAGAGAGGCGATCCTCTGGCTCTCCTCCTCCCCAAAGAGAGGGGGAAACGTACTTTCCTCCCCAAAGAGAGGCGATCCTCTGGCTCTCCTCCTCCCCAAAGAGAGGCGATCCTCTGGCTCTCCTCCTCCCCAAAGAGAGGTGATCCTCTGGTTCTCCTCCTCCCCAAAGAGAGGGGGAAACGTACTTTCCTCCCCAAAGAGAGGCGATCCTCTGGCTCTCCTCCTCCCCAAAGAGAGGGGGAAATGTACTTTCCTCCCCAAAGAGAGGCGATCCTCTGGCTCTCCTCCTCCCCAAAGAGAGGGGGAAACGTACTTTCCTCCCCAAAGAGAGGCGATCCTCTGGCTCTCCTCCTCCCCAAAGAGAGGGGGAAACGTACTTTCCTCCCCAAAGAGAGGCGATCCTCTGGCTCTCCTCCTCCCCAAAGAGAGGGGGAAATGTACTTTCCTCCCCAAAGAGAGGCGATCCTCTGGCTCTCCTCCTCCCCAAAGAGAGGCGATCCTCTGGTTCTCCTCCTCCCCAAAGAGAGGGGGAAACGTACTTTCCTCCCCAAAGAGAGGCGATCCTCTGGCTCTCCTCCTCCCCAAAGAGAGGCGGAAACGTACTTTCCTCCCCAAAGAGAGGCGATCCTCTGGCTCTCCTCCTCCCCAAAGAGAGGCGATCCTCTGGCTCTCCTCCTCCCCAAAGAGAGGGGAAAACTTACTTGGTGAATGTCGACATTGTGTAAGTCAGAAATAAGGGCATTTAGCAAATATTTCGGACATTCACCAAGCGAGATTGGTGAATGTCGACATTCACCAGATTTCGGACTTTCACCATGTAACATGTATACATGCACATACAAGTGTCATTTCTTCAGTGTTATCACAGAAGTGAGTACACCCCTTAACATTTTGTAAATATTTAAGTATACTTAAATATTTACAAAATGTTAAGGGGTGTACTCACTTCTGTGATACTCTCTATATAAATATATGTATATATATGTTCTAGCTGTGCTCCTTTAAATCTTTTCTGCTACAGTTAATAAAGCTATTCTTTGTTGTAAATTGATCCACATTTTTCTTTTTTTATTCTCTTATACGTTAATAAGGATACAGTGTTATGCAGAGGTGTACTTATAACAATTTTATAGACAAATGATACTATTTACAGTCACGCGGGGGGGGGCGCGAAATGTTTTCTTCTTCCTAGGGGGGGCATGACAGAAAATAATTGAGAAGCACTGCACTAAAGGAATCAGCGAGATGGTATATTATTAGGAGCAAGGGGAAAAGAAAGTAAAAACCTTTGCCTTTTTTGCTGAGAAACATGGGAATGTTTGCTAGTCAATCTAGAGATCTAGGCATTCTGATGTGTTGTCA
This sequence comes from Natrix helvetica, assembly GCF_964273705.1. NCBI lineage: Eukaryota > Metazoa > Chordata > Lepidosauria > Squamata > Natricidae > Natrix > Natrix helvetica. The sequence continues at coordinate 29,410,424 of NC_138551.1, read as the reverse complement.
GAGGTCAAGTGCCAAGTCATAAGGGGAACAGCTATGAGAGTCCCCCATAGGTGGGGATAGCTGCTGCTGAGCATGGTAGAGTACAAGCAACTTATTGGCGTTGCTTGTAGGAAGATAGCAGGAAGGTTGCAAATGGTGATTGTCACCTTGGGACTTCTGAAACAGCCAGAAGTTTAGGATCAGTCATAAGTACCACTCGTTCAGCACTGCTGTGATTTCAAACAGTTGCTGAAGAAGTGGTCCTTAAATGAGGAATATCTATATTGTAGAGTTCATTAAGAACTAATTTACAATCGCATAGAATAAAACTGACAGACATTACACTGAAAAGAAAATAAGTGCAATAAAGAAACAATATGTATGCCATCTAAAAATTAAGACTGAGTAAAATTGAGACAGAATTTTAATAAAATTGAGATTTTATTGCCCAATTATCTTTCAAAGCAAGATTTTCCAAACCTTCCTTTGGAAGAAAACAATAAAATAAAATCAAAACCTTTACCCCATTTCTCCTCTATTCATTGCATCTAGAAGTCTCTGTGTATTTGTGTGTTTGATTGCTTCCTTCCAAATCTCCTGTTACAATTTGGGTGAACATGTTCATTTTTCATTCTTTTCTTCTGCACAGCTACGGCTGTTCAAGAATAACTTTAAAATATATGATCAGGGATTTGGCCAGCTATCTAAAACTATCAAGGTTGTTTACAGACTATTTAATGAAGTATTAATACAGTTGGGGGAAAAAATCCTGGTTACTGGTTATTTTTGAAATTATGCTGCCTCTTGGTGGTTGAGAGATTATTTTTATTAAATTAGGGACAATACTTGTTATAATTTTTTGAGAAGGAAGGAGGCAATTCCCATTATAAATTCTTCCAACACCTGCAGATATGTGTTTGTGTCTTAGTACATTTCAACAGCTTTTCTTCTATTAGGTGTATTTTTTTAAGATAGAGTGTTAAACTTTTTTTTTCATAAGGAGATAACAGCTAGGGCTATGGGATCAAGACAAGGCAAATATCAGTAGACTAATATTTTATTTATCATCTGGCTGGCTATACAGCAAATGTATTCATTTTGAAATCTATGGCTTTCACCCAAAAATTCACTGGAAGAGCACCAGATCCTTTGGATCCTGTGTGGGTTTGGATAATGTTACGATTGGGAATACAATGTATTCAAATTGCTCTGTGGTTCAGCAGGTGGTATGTCACAGCCTTCAAGCTTTAGAAAAGACCAATCTGCATATTTAATTTTAACATTTTCCTTTATGATTCATTGCCAGGAAGAAATGAGCTTGTTAACATTATTCAATTTCTCGCCAATTAATCTGCCCTTGCCTAAAAAAAAAAACAACCCTTTCATTCAACCATTACTCCCACAATTCATGGTATCATTATCAGCAGGTATTCTTACAATATTGGTTATGAGATCTCTTATGAATGTCTATGGGGTTTCCTTGGAAGAAAGTCATCTCATTTGCCAATTTAAGGCAATGTTTTAATTTTAATCTATGAAGCCACCAATAAAAATGAAGTACAGAGATGTCAATGGCTCAAAAGAATTTTGGGAAGGGAACATGCCAATATTGTATACAGACACCTTATTTAATTAAGGGATATGCAGAATCACTAGGAATGACATTGTGAAAATCTAAGCCTAGTGCTGTGCAAATGCAGGAAATTGCATTCACTGCATATAATCAGTAACATTTAGCATACCAAACAACATTTCCAAGATTATGGGATACTTCATACAATCACTCATATTCCTGCTGGTCTGACTACTGCAATGAGGCTGCCCTTGAACACTACTGGCAAGATGCACATGTCCAGAATGCAGCAGCATAGACATGACTCACTATGCCCACGTAGTGGCCCTCTTTTGTGAGCTGCACTAATTATCAGCTTGTTCCCTTTTATGACTCACAGCCCTTCATGTCATAGAGGTACTACTTCCATCCCATAGAAACTGCTCAATCCTATCTGACAGGGTTGCTTTACTCCAGGTTCCTTCACCTAAACAATGCCATATTTCCAGAATCCAGAATTCTGCCTTCTCTGTAGCAATGCTTACAGTCCACATTCACCCTGAGGTTTGAACATGTCCCATTCTACTGGGGTTTCAAAGTTTTTTGAGGATTTGACACTTTGGGAAAGGTCACTGAATCTCCTTTTGAGTTTCTTTGTTTTCATTGGGTTTGGTCATTCTTGGCATCTTTATCCTTCATTTTTATCTTTTGCTGTTTTCTTCTTTATAACATGTTAAACAATTTGTAAACCATGGAGAGTGACAGGGAGTTGGGAAAACTAATAATAGTATTAATCAAGGTTCAATCAAATCAAGTTTATCAATATGTGGGGGTTTTTAAGTGCCATACCAGAAAGTCTTGGGTGGCACTTAGAATATCTGTACATGTGACAAAAATTATGTCAATCACAAAAAGCACTTTGCTTGAATCGATACATATACTATGCTAATACGTATTGACTTCCTAGGTTCTTGGAAGAAGTCAATAAGAATAAAGATCAACATCGGCTAAAGAAAGATTAATGGTGATTTCACATAACTTTGAATCATCATCATCATTCAACCACAGTAAATTTGTTTTTATCTAGTCTTACTTAGCTAGCAGAATGCAGAGGATATCCTAAGCATATTATTAAATACATTTGAATATTAATTAATTTTAATAATTAATGTTTCAATTGAATATTATTTATTAAAGGCAAGAGAACAGTTCAGAAGAAGGCAGTAACTAATCACTTATTTAAACAAGAAAACTGCTCAGTGTGAGGGCATCTTTATTTTATTAATATGAATTATAGGATTTTTCTATTGATTTGCATTCTGTAAATCCAGAAATTCTATTTTCTCTCCTGCAATATTTCAATTTATAATTTCAGTTCTGCAATTCAAAGGCAACTTCCAGGGCAAAGTGAAGAAAGTGTGCGGTTATCCTTAAATATTTGAATATAGAAACAGTTTTCCTGAAAAAACAAAGCTTTTTAATAATCAAGAACTTTCTCACCCTGTAATCACCAAAGCAAAATGTGTTCTATCAACTGAAAATTGGTGAATATTTAACAAAATGCCTCTGGCACTAATTTTACTATTGAGATCAAGTGAAATGCTTCATCAGCTGACTTGTCAGTAGCGAAATCCTCCTGAGATTAGTCAGTGAAAGCGAGAGTTGAATAAAGTAGACGGAGTAAAAGATGGGAGGAAAATTCTTCTACCTTCTGGTAGCTTCAACTTTGGTAGCCTACTACATCTACCAGCCTTTACCAGAGAATGTGGAGGAACCCTGGAAGCTGATGCTTTTAGATGCTAGCTTTAGAAGCCTAAACCATGCGGTAAGTTGAGACATTTATTTCCTATGCTTATGCCAGAGAATGCTTGTACTTGAAATTTGTGCTTTTAGGGAAATAAGATAATGCCGGAGAAAAAAACAACCAAGAAATAAGAACACTAACAATCTGTAAAATGAAGACTCGTCATACTGAAAGCAGATACTGAATATTAGCGGGGAGGGGATAGAGATATGGAATGTATGTATTTTTCTGCAACTTTTCTGGATATAATTTCATATATTAAAAGTATAATAAAATCAGTAGCAACTTCCTTTCTATATTTTAGAAACATATCCTTTTACAAAATATTTTCTTCCCAAACATTAGACTCTGAGCAGGATGCTTTTTTAAAATATTGGATATAATGTACTTTTCAGACCTTCGAGATAACCAGTTTGATTTAGTGGTTAAGCCACGAAGTTAGAAACTGGGAGAGTGAATTCTAGACCAGCCTTCAGCATGGAAACCAGCTGTGCAATCAATTCCTGCTGTAACTAAATGGATCGATTCTTGGTTGATCCAGAATAAAATAGAATCTGCACTTCCAGGCAAATGCTAGGGGAGAAAAAAGAGAAAGAAGGAAATTTCTTTCACTTCTTATCTTATGTATCTGTCTGCTGAACTGAGTAAATTCTTCCACTCTTTTTCCTCATTATTTTCCGTCTCATTATTTTCAAATGGCAATACTTAACTGGTATTGCAGGTAATGTATTTTGTCTGTGTATTTTATTCTGTGCCTGCATACAGAAAGGGAAATCTTTATTTGTATTTCTTTGGCCTCCACAAGTCATCCCAAATAGGGAAATCTTAGAGTAAATACTCATTGTTTAATATGCATTGTTTCTGCATTTTAGCTGTTCATGTCCACCCAGTGCACTGAAACGGATTAGTCTTTTTGCATGCTGCTACACGAACAGCCTTCTAATTTTCTGTTGAGGTGTGCAAACATCTTTGCTGGGACTGAATCTGGGGCATATCAGTTTTCATCTACCTGTGGGTGCTTGCAAAGGGAAAGAAAACAAGTAGCTTGCCCTTTTCAGCGAGTGATTTGATCTGAGCCAAGTTTATTCTACCTGTTTGGCAAGTGCAATTTATAGAGTAATGTTACAAGTGTAGTCCAATAACAATGTCCCATAGCAATAATACCCTCCCCTTGGTTCTACCCAGAGTACTCTTTGCCTTATCTATTAGTAGAAGATATAGTAGTAGTAAATCATTAGTTCTGCAGGGCTTCTTCCGTCTTTTCGTAATCTTTCTTGAGAGTTCACTTCTGCTTTATCCAACTGCAAAACTTTTTTCTACATTTGTCCTTCCCACCGTCCCCCCGGCCAGGTCAGTGCTTTTTAAGTATAAGCTGAAGCCATTTTACTAGTCCAAAGTATTTCTCAGGTCAGTGTTTCTCCTTTACCCAAAACACTTGTCATGTTGTAGGAGATCATGAGAATAAGGCATAAAAGGAGAGCCAGGATAAAAAGTAGAAGAGAGTCATTTGTCAGAAAGGGAAGAAAGATTCCATTCAAAGTGAGAGTAGGTGGGAATAGAGTAAAGTAAAGTAGTTTGTGCCAAGAAATGTACACAGAGGCTTGATGACTAAAATCATTAAAATCAGAAGAAAATTGTTTTGTGGATAAACTGAATGAACATATAACATGTGCTTTGGGGCGGCTGTGCTGTTGGTGGCTGATTATCCCAGTGCTTAGTACTATGCTGTATACCTAACTTCTAAGTTCCAAAAGTCAGCTAAAGTTAAGGTGATACATTTAGACAATATTCAAATACAATAACCAATCACTCACTCTTAATTCAGAGGGTTGTTGTGAGGATAACACAAGGAGGGACACCCATGTTACCCACCTTTCAGGGGAAACAAAAGATGAATTAAAATGTAATAACTCTTGGAGGTCCAAATGTTCTGTGTGTGCTTGTCAGCATTGCTAAGTATTCAATCTATTTTTATTATGGTCACAGATGAGCATTAAAAACAACAGGAATAATAGTAAAAAATAAAAATAAAGGCAGACAGAATAATATATTGGATTGGTGCTGGATTAACAGTGGACAATTTGCCTACATACCGGATGGTAGAATTTGGCCACATTCAGAGAAACTACTTTATATTGACCTGATAATATTAGTTGCACTTGAAAAAGGTCACTATTTCCCGATATTTTATTAGGTAAGGTGCAAGGGTGGGTTTCATCTGGTTCATACCGGTACGGGCGTACCAGTTGGTGAATTTAGCATACCTTCTCATACCGCTTCTTCCGGAGGCCCCATACCGTAATGCTGCCTTTGCCAGCCTGTCCACCCCACCTCCCGCTCGCTCCCCCCGCCCACCTGGTCATCGCTCGTTTGCTTGCTTGCTTTCCCCAGCCGCCTACACTGTGCCTGCCCTGCCAACCCACTTATTTTGGCCGCCTAGCTGAAGCTCCATGGCTGCAGGTGGCTGTGGAGGAGGGGGGAAATTCTGCCCAACTTCCTGCCCCTTCCAGAAGCAACCAGGCAGGCCCTGGGATGGTCAGCAGCCCACGCACCACTGCCATGTGACTTTTCTGGGAGCACAGCAGCTGCCTGGACAACAGGAAGGGAAGGAGAGGCCATCCAGCAGTGTTCCAAGATCAGTGGGTTGGCAGGGAGGTTGCACGTGGCTGGAGGTAGGAGGGTGACAGGATGTCGAGGCCACCCTGGGTGTCTGCAATGGGACATGGCAGCTGCTAGGCAGCTGTTTCTTTGTGTCCCGTTGCCAGCAGCAGTTGGCTTTCTCCTGCTGATCTTTCCTCTCCAGGAGTCCAGGCAGGCCCTGGGTGATCAGCAGCCCATGCGCCGCCACCATGTGATGCTCTGGGGTGCAGCCAGTTAGAATTACTAGGAGAATGCCAACGGCAGCTGGGAGTGTCTCCAGGTCAGTGGGGTGGTGGGCAGATTGCGCGAGGCTGGACTGGAGATGGCGGGGAGGCAAGGGTCAAGGCTACGCCCCCGTACCGGTGAAAATTTTTTTATCCCACCATATCAGAACTGAGCTGCGAGGTAAGGGAAGCAGGTCTTGGGAGAGACCTTCCCTCCCCCTCCTGAGAGCCCATGCCAAAAGAGAGGAGATGGGCTGGTTTGAATGCGGGTGAACGGGCAGTTAATGGCCCACCTTTTTTGCTAGTTCGGGCAGGTAGAGAAAGGAGCCATTCAATAGACGAGGGAGAAGGTGTTCCCCTTCTCCCTTGATGACGGGGTTGCTTTATCACATGCCTCCTTTCTGTCTCTGCCTGCCCAAATGAATGAAGGAGGTGCTGGCCCCAAACTGCCTACTCTTCCGCATTCAAACCAGCCAGCCCTTTTCTCTCCTGGCATGGGCTCTCTGGAGGGGGAGGGAAGGTTCTTTCCAAAGACCAGCTTCTTTCCTTCCCTCCTGCGGCTGGAAAACAGACATTTTCAGATCGGTGGCAGAAGCACAATTCCTGGCAGTCACTTCCAGCCCTCCCTTCCCCAAGCGGCTCCAGGAGCAACAGGACATGCTTGGGGAAGGGAAATCCGGAACTGACTGACTGGAACTCCCTTCCTCAAGCTTGTCCCATTCCTGCTGGAGCCGCTTTGCTGAATCCGCGCCAGGGGAATGGCAAGAAGTGGCTGCCAGTGAAGCTATCAGGGGGGGGGGGGCTCTCTAGATGGGGAGGGAAGGTCCCTCCCAAAACCTCACTTGTCCTGGCGGCACCCCGGCGATAGCAGCTGAGAAAGGGAAGGAGGAATTCTGGGAGTTGAAGTCCACAACAGGACTTCCTGCCCAAAGCCTGGATTGTGTTTCAGCCACCTAAGCCACTTCCTCTGCTGCTGCAGCCACCAGAAAATGCTTCCTCACTGCTGCTTTGTTTCAGGCCCAGAAGCAGAAAAAAAGAGCACCTCTGTTCTAGCTGGGAGAACGCGGGTGGACAGATAGGAGGCAAGCCAGGACTTCAAGCAGCTAACAGCTTTAATGAATAACAGGTTGCCAAACGTCACCCAGTGGCTTAGTCGGCCAACCTCAAACAGTCCAACCAAGCACTTTGGCGAGAAGCTTGTCCCGGCTCATGTGTGCGGCCACATCAGCTGCTGTAATAGGAAGCTGCATCTCGTTGATCAGCAAAACCTTGGAGGCAGGAGCCAGGTCTGTTACCGTGATGGGCAAGGGGCATCTGCTCAAGGCGTCGGCATGGCAGATGTGTTTCCCGGGCTGGTGGTGCAATGTATAGTTGTACGCAGCCAGGAACACAGTCCACCTTGTGAATCTGGAAGACATAATTTGGGGAGTCTGTTTGTCCCCGGCAATGATGCCCAGCAGGGGCTTGTGATCCATCACTATGCGGAAATGACGGCCGTAAAGATAAGTGTGAAAACGTTTCACGCCAGCCACTATAGCCAAAGCTTAACGATCTAGCTGGCTATAGTTCCTTTCAGGGGGCAACAAGGTGCGAGAAAAGAAAGCAATGGGAGCCTCCCTGAATGAAGGCAGCCAGTGGCTTAGCACAGCTCTGACCCCGTAGGGAGACGCGTCACAAGTCAGAACAACTGGGAGTGATTCAGCGAACTGGAGCAGGGCACTCTCAGATGTTAGAAAGTCTTTTACAGCCTCAAACGCCGAGGCTTCTCTCTTGCCCCAGACCCACTTCGCTGAGCGGTCTAGCAGTCTGTGGAGCGGTTCCACAATGGAAGCCTTGTGCGGGAGGAATATATTATAAAAATTCAGGAGGCCCAGGAAGGCTTGCAGTTCGGCTTTCGTGGTAGGCGGAGGAGCTTGCTTAATAGCCCGCACTTTGTCTGGGGCAGGATGAATGCCGTTGCGGTCAATTAAAAACCCTAAAAATTCGACCTGTGGCACAGCAATCTTGCACTTGGTAGTTTTGAGTTTCAAACCCACGCTTCGGAAACGACGAAGCACGGTACGCAAATGGGCCAGGAGGTCAGTCAGGGAGCAGGCAGATACCAGGACGTCGTCAAAATAAGGCACGACGCCTGGTATACCCTGTAAAAGCCTCTCCATTAAATTTTGGAAAAGTCCAGGTGCCACACTGACTCCAAATTGGAGCTGTTTGCACTTGAACTGCTGATATGCCTGGGCGAGGTCCAACTTTGCAAAAATGGTTCCCTGCCCCAGTGAGTGCAGCAGGTGCTGCACTACGGGCACAGGGTATACGCTCTGCTGAAGGCCACGGTTCAAAGTGCATTTAAAGTCCCCGCAGATGCACACAGACCCATTACCCTTCACTGGGGTCACGATTGGGGTTTCCCAACGGGCGTGGTCTATTGGCTCTAACACCCCTTGGGCCAGCAGCTTATCAATTTCTGCGTCTACCTTGGGTTTTAACGCAAAAGGTACCCTACGTGGCTTCAGCCGTCTTGGAGGAACCTGGGGGTCCAGGTTAAAAGAAATGGGAGTACCTGTGTACTTTCCCAGACCCTCCCCCAAAACTTCAGGGAACTCTTTAGTGAGCATGTCCAAATGTGGATTGCTCTGAATCTGGTTAATGCCTGTAATGGCCAGCCCTAGGGCTTCAAACCATTCCAACCCAAGCAAGTTTGGCCCGGGCCCTTTTACTACAATAAGAGGCAGGCATTTGCTATATTGCTTAAAAGCCACTCTGCACAAATATTTTCCCAGGACAGGGATGGATTTCCCCTGGAAATCCCTCAACCTTAATAGACACGGCGTCAAACTGGCTTTAGAGATAGCAGGCACAATTCTTTTAATTGTTGCTCACAATATAATAGAGACAGCGGAACCCATGTCAATTTCCATTTTGCAGGGTCTGCCTTCCAGTTTAACTGTGAGGAATATTTTTCCCCTTGGACTGTGGACAATCTGATCCACTTCAGACTCTTCCCTGTCTTCCTGAACAGAAAAACAAGAATCCCTTTTTCTAAAATTCTGGGGTCTGCCTGGTCTGGAAGGTTTTCTGCTGTACTGACTGCTGCCCTGAGAGTTGCCTTCCAGCGCGTTCGCACAGGGCACAGCAGCCTGGCAGAATTTTGCTAAATGGCCTCTCTTCCCACAACAGAGGCAGGTCGTATTTTTAAAATGGCACTCCGCCCTGTCATGTCTACCTCCGCACCCAGGGCAGTTTGTTTGGGGGAGACTCTTACCCTGCCGACTTCTGGCTTCCTCCGTCTTTAAGCGATGTACATCATTGTTTCTGCCAGTGCAGGCCTCACCGAAAACATCTTCGTGGTGAACTCGGTATGCTTGCCCGCTGCCGGCAGCTTTGAGAAGCCTTGTATTTCGTCAGTGGATTTGTTTGACAGCTCCACTGCCCTAGCCTCATCCAGAGCCACCTGCAAGTCCAGCTCAGGTTTGGCTAACAGGCGGCGCTGAATACGGAGGTCTCTAACCCCCCCACACACAATTTGGTCTGTGAGTGCCTCATCCAGATCTTTGAATTTACAATGGAGAGCCGCTGCCCTTAATGCAGCCACGTATTCATTAATAGACTCTCCCTCATGTTGGAACCTTCTATAAAACGCAAACCTACGCATTGTGCGAGACGGGGTAGGGGCGTAGTGATTTTTTAATTTGGTTATCAGCTCGTCCCAAGACACTGTGTGGACTGAATGAGGGGCCACTAAGGTTCCTGCCAAATTAAACATTTCTGTGCCGCATAGGTTTAAGAAACACGACTTCTTACGTTGCTCAGACAGTCCAGTGTAGTCGTTGGCTTCTAAAAAGCACTCGAAACGGGAGATAAAAGAGTCCCAAGTTTCTGTGGGTCCATTAAACACGGCCAGTGTATTCATTCAAGTCATCCTGAGGCAATTCTTCTTCCTGTGGGGGGTAATCAGAGGCCCTCTTCTTGGTGAGTGACTCGCTCGACCTCTCGTCGAGTGATTTCCCTGAGGGAAATTTCAGCTCTGTGACTCAGCTCAGCTCAGTGACTTTCAACAGCTCTGCCTGGGCTCCTCCTCTGTTATCCCACCTTTGTCGCCAATGTTCTAGCTGGGAGAATGCGGGTGGACAGATAGGAGGCGAGCCAGGACTTCAAGCAGCTAACAGCTTTAATGAATAACAGGTTGCCAAACGCGGCAGTTCACAATTCGCGCGTCTCAGCTAACTGGCAACAACTGAGCCCTGCTTTGACAGCCTTTATATATGCTGGCTGTCAAACAGGGAACCAATCGGCAACGAGCACAGCACCCTCTAGTGGAATGGACCAGAGGGAAAACTATAATACATAACAACTTCCACTCTTTATTCCTACTTTCCTCAGCCTACGGGTTATTTAGGGGGTGGGGGAAAGTGCCCCTTGGTTGCCCCTCCAAGAAGATCACCGCGTATCCTCCATGAGTGGGAGGTTGAAGGAGCGACCACAGGTGAAGAGCGCCAAGGGGTTTTGGCAGTGAGAGAGAAAGAGTTCAAAGTCAGTGGAGGTGGTGTGTGGCTGGTGTGCCTTGTTCTGACTTTCCCTGGGTTCAAAATGCTTTAAAAAATAAAGTTTTAGGGTTTTTTGCGGGGGTTGTAAAGCATTAGGGATACAAGGGTCTTGTCACTTGACAGCTTTAAGACTTGCATGTTTCAAATGCCAGAGTTCCTCAGCCAACATGACTGGAGGAGGAATTCTGAGAGTCCACAGTCTTAAAGCTGTCAAGTTTGAACATCCCTGGTTTTTTTTTTCTATAAGGTTAGAATGCAAGGGTCTTGTAACTTGACATCTTTAAGATTTGCACACTTCAAATGCCAGAGTTTCTGAGTCAACATTTTGGTTGCTAAGTAAGAGCATTGTTAAGTGAGTTTCACCACATTTTATAAGTAGGCCATACTCACCTGATCACATGACTGCCAAGCCGCTCCAATCCAGTCACATGACCCCCCCAAACCACTCCCACAAAACAGGCCACACCTACAGAACAGTTTCTAAAAAAATTGGAAACTCACCACTGGTAACGTATTATAAATTGAGTCCTTGTAGAAGATGTCATATAGCAGGACTTGAGCTTTCAATGTCCTTCGTCCAGCTCCTATGTTATTCAGCCAGCATTCCTGAGTGTGAAAACCTATCCTAACCCAGGATTATGAAAACAGGTTTTACTATTATAATACCTTATTAGAATAGGCAAATGGTAGCACCTAGTTAACAATATCCTAGGATGGGAATAGTCAAAAACATTGGGAATTTCTTAGACAAAGAATAGGGAAAGTGATGACAAGTCAATATACTAGAATGAATTAATAATTTTCTATCTACTTCCTACTGACCCCCTGTGGTCATTAGATGATGAATCACAGAACAGTTATATTTTTAATTCCTTCTCTATCCTATTAAATTTCGATATAATTACAATTTGTATAGTTAGCTTTTAACTTTCAATCTTTCTCTCTTCTGACTATTGAGGTCTAGATTTCATACTTCATATTCTCCGTTATTATTTATGCCTTTATTACTTTACTATCTCCCTGTTTTCTCTCCATTTACAGAATTTCTTGCTTGGTATTTCCAGTATCTGCAGGTCCCTGAAATGATGGATTCCATAACCATGAATTCCTTTCAGAGGAATTCTGAAATCTCATGGTGTCCTCTCCAGGGAAACAGATGCTGGTCTTTCTTTGAAGCAAAAATAATTCTTTCTTTTTTTGCATGATACTTTCATGATATTTTCCTCCCTCACATCTGTGTCTGGTGCATATCAGCCTTTTTCAGTGTATTTATTGTGTGAGTGCTAGATTAGCTCATTAACCATATTGTTATTATGGTCCTTGTGGATTCCAGTCAGATGCTATCTTGCTCTTCCCTGAGCCCCTTCTGATGGATCACCTGTCTGGCCCATAGCAATTGCTGGCCAGATTGAGAAACATTGTTTACAGAAAAAGAAATGGAGTTTAGAGTACTATGAAGCCTTTGCTTAGTACAAGGATGTTAACATTTATTTTGTTTTGCAGGCCACAATTGTGGAGAAGTTGGGTGTTGGACACTTTATGGATGTTATAAATCTGTACACAATGGTTGAATATACACCACCTACATCTGATGAAAAAGTCATTGTAACAGAGACAGAATTTAGCCATGTTCCAGTACGTCTTTACATTCCTACAAAGCAGTCAGATGTCTTGAAAAGAGCAGTGATTTTCATCCATGGAGATGGATGGTTATAGGCTCAGCAAGTAAACATAAGTATTTATCCCACTACTATGGGTGTCAAATAAAAATGTATCTGTTTCTTCTGATATCCAAGGGCTTTCATTGAGGTATAACAGAGATATCAACCTTCTTGAGTCAGTGGTTAATTAATGAATTTTTAAGACCATCCTGATAATTCTCACAAAATGAATCACATTGTAGGTACAAGATTCACAATTGTCAAAAGGTAAATTGATGAGGTTGTGCATCTCAAATTCTCTAGCTCTTGCCAGTTTATCTGTTTGCCAATTTTAATTTACAATGTAATCTGAGCGATAGGGGAAAACAAAGTACTAAGCTGCTGCAATCCCATTATTTTCATTTCCTAGAGATATTTATGGGATGTAGGGATTCTCAGACATAAAGGAGGCTGTTACCTTGTTTTAGCATGTTAGTTTCCCATTAGAAAAAAAATCCCACTCCTTTCACATCTGATAGAGCATTGAGCTTCACAAAGATGAAGGAAGGCATACACCAGGTACACCAAAAATGCTTAATTGGTGAAAAAGTATTCCTACATCAACTTAAAGATGGGAATGTTTAAAACCCATTTTAAAAAATCTTCACATCCTGTTGACTACTTGCTTCTCTACTTTGGTAGTTTTTCTTGGCAGCCTCAGCAGGAGCCATATCATTCCAAGAGATCCCTGAATGGTAGAGATTAGAACCATTTATCCCTGCCTCAATAATTTTATGATGCTCCCAAACTTAATTTCCACTCCCAAAATTCCTCAAACAGTAAAATTTGGGGAACTGGCATCCACTAATCTTCAAGTTGCCAAGATTGGGAAATATTCAAGTAGAGATTCGTGGAAAGTTTCCAGAAAGTCCCTCCTAAAAGAAACCGAAAACAGCTCATTAGAATTTGTAGCCTTAGGACTTCAAGCCTCACATGAAATGAAGCAGGAATATTTCTGCTATTCATAAAATGAGCTTGATGTTTCTTAGCTTTCTATGGTAACATGCTAGGCTCACTCTTGTGGTAGTCTAAAGCCCTTGTTCCATATTGTTTTTGATGCATGCACTGTGTATTGGTATTGCAAGAGTAATAAAACATGCTTTGCCACTTATTTTTCACAGCCATGAAAGCCTATGACCTCTTATCAAGATGGACATCAGAAAGACTAAATGCTGTTGTGGTGTCAGTCGAGTAAGAATGGTGTTTAAATGAGACATTTTCATTTATTAATCTTTTACTAATCTTTTTCTCTTAACAAAAAATTAATTAATAGTTGGTAATAGCACAAACTGGCACATTGAAAGCCAATATATATTGTTATTGGTTGCTAAATTATACTTCCTTCCGTATGCTGTGCTATAAGTATTATTTTGTATTTATAATGGATAGCTAATATAGTTTTACATTTACTGTCTCATACTTTTTGCAAAGTGTAAACAAATAGATTATGATTGGAAGATGGTATAATAATATTTAAATACATAAAATGAAATGCATAAATCATTTCAACAGACTAAAATCTACATTTTACAATATTTTTGTTATTTTTCAAAGTTAAAGATTATTATGTCTCAGATTATTCCATACAATTTATAGGTTCCATAAATCATAACTTTCTATGAAGCTTAATTATTCTACTAACAAAAGAGACCAGATTAGAATTGGTCGGTAAAAGGGAAAGACATTTTATTGATCATTTAGCACACAAATAACTCAGGAATTCTCCAAAAAATCAAACAAATTCTACATCAAATAAAACCACCTTGGCATCAATAGTGTAAATCTAGTGATAAATTAATTTTGTTTGGGCAACACAGGGAATATATAAATTTCTGTCATTGTCTTTTTAATCAATTCCCAAAAGTTACAGAATAGCTCCAAAATATCGATTCCCCGTTGCATTTGAAGATGTGTACTCAGTATCAAAATACTTTCTACAAAGCAGCATTCTGGAGAAATATAATGTAGATCCAAGCCGCATAACCATTGCAGGAGACAGCGCAGGAGGTAACTTAGCTGCAGCTGTAACCCAGCAGGTAAGAATTACCCATTTGAAAGTAATAAATCTAAAATGGGGCTTTTCACACTGTCTACCTAAGAGTAGGAAGTCATAAATTTTAATAACCATGAAAGATTCAGGTTCTTCTAAGGAATCCAAAATGGAGGGTCATAGAATTATGCATGTTAATTGAACCCCGACTGTCTGAAATTATCATGTAACCTATCACCTTGGGGTATAAATAAGAACTAGCTGCAGCAATTAGCAATCAGGGCAACTGGTGAGCCTTTTTGCATTAGATGGGTAAAACTGGGTATCTACCATTTTAAAAGAAAGTCCAAGATTTTGAGCTTGCTGATTTGCTTAGAGCAAGAAGTCAATATAGCCATCTACCATGGTTGCAACGAAGCCCAAGAAGATAATTGATTCAGGAGGAAATCCACTAGATAGCACCTTCTCAATCGTTATTTCATTGTGAAAAATGTAACTTTAGCCCCATTTCAAGAATAAAAGGAGCTCAACAATAAATCAAAGTAACATATCTTCCAGTATTTTATTTGCAATTTTTCTCAAAAGTCATTGTAGAAAAGTGCCAGATTACAAATACTGTGAAAAACATATCAGTTAGGGGTTTTCCTCTATAATTTTGCTTTGAAATTTTAATGGTGGTTTTGCTTATATTATGAAATACGAAACATATTAAATAGTCCTTCTTTCACAGGAAAAATGAATACTTTTCTTTTCCAGCTTCTAGATGACCCTGACGTCAGAACTCAATTCAAGATTCAAGCTTTATTGTATCCTGTTCTTCAGAGTATTGATCTGGAATTGCCATCCTATCAGGATAATGAAAACATGCCAATTCTGTCCAAAACAATAGAAATCAGAGTGATATATTACATCAGATGACTCTTTTTCCAAAGCTTTAGAGACCAACCAACATGTTCCTGCAGAGTTCAACCATTTGTTTAAATTTGTAAACTGGAGTAAGTGGCTACCTGAAAGATTTAAAAAAGGCCACATTTACACTGACCCATCACATAGAAATTCCAAAACTGAACACAAATATCCAGGTTTAGTGGATCCAAGGCTGGCACCACTTTTAGTTGAGGATATCAAGCTTCGGGGCTTACCACTTACATATATCCTTACTTGTCAATATGATGTCTTGAGGGATGATGGAATCATTTATGTTTCCCGTCTTAGGGAAGCAGGAGTTAAAGTAGCACACGAACATGTTGACAATGCTTTTCATGGTGTTGTATCATTTATTACAGGCCCTTTTGTCCTAAATATAGGACACAGAATGGCTAACAACTACATTGAGTGGCTGAATAAGAACCTGTGAAAATAAACCTCTACCAGCTGAAGACCTGGATTCATTCAGTTTCATTCAATTTATTTTTTTCAGGGACATTATCCTTTTGGATACTATACTTCTGCAGTTATTATACTTGATATAGAATCTCTTGTTTCCTGCTGTTTGAATAAGTATGAGAAGATTGGTAGAATATGTGGGGGACTTGTGTAACCATTAAATGATTAATAATTTAAAATGATTAATAAAGCTTTTCACCATTTTATTTGTGAAGTTATAGACTTGAATCTTGATGTTATTCAGGATTGCTTTAAAAGCCATGATTCATTTCTACACTCTTTTGGCACCAGTCAAATATGTTCCAATGGGATTTTTAAGGTAACTTGTTCCTTTTGGGAAGTATCAGTGTGAATATCTGTCTACAGACAATTGTAAGTTCTTGAGTAGCATTTCATGAATAAAACCTCTTGGTTTCTCTTGATTGGATTTTGCATGGATGGTGTCAAAGGAAATGAGTGTGATAGTGCCTATAAATTCATCTTTGATTCAAGTTGACTTGTTCTATGAGATATGTTATGCCACAAATGTAAAAATAGTACTTCAATACTACTTCCCATTGTGAGTTGCTGGATCACTAATTTTGCATAAAAGATATAAAATGTATAAGCTTTGAATTTTAATGGTTGTTTTGCTTATATTATGAAATACAAAACTTATTAAATAGTCCATGTTTCATAGGAAAAATATTTCTGATAAATACTTTTCTTTTCTAGCTTCTAAATGACCTTGATGTCAGAACTAAATTCAAGATTCAAGCTTTATTGTATCCTGTTCTTCAGAGTATTGATCTGAAATTGCCATCCTATCAGGATAATAAAAACATGCCAATTCTGTCCAAAACAATAGAAATCAGAGTCCTCAGTGAATATATTGCATCAGATGACTCTTTTTCCAAAGCTTTAGAGACCAACCAACATGTTCCTGCAGAGTTCAACCATTTGTTTAAATTTGTAAACTGGAGTAAGTGGCTACCTGAAAGATTTTAAAAAGGCCACATTTACACTGACCCATCACATAGAAATGCTGTTTGAATAAGTATGAAAAGCTTGGTAGAATATGTGGGGGACTTGTGTAACCATTAAATGATTAATAGTTTAAGATGAAAAATAAAACTTTTGACCATTTCATGTTTGAAATTATAGACTTGATGTTATTCCGTTGATGTTATTGCTTTAATAGCCATTATTAATTTCTATACACTTTTGGCACCAGTGAAATGTGTTCCAGTGGGCTTTTTAAGGTAAGTTGTTCCTTTTGGGATGCAACCAGTGTGAATATCTGGCTGCAGATCCATGTAAATTCTTGAGTAGGTTTTGATGAATAAAACCTTTTGTTTTCTCTTGATTGAATTTTGCATGGCTGGTGTCAAAGGAAATGGGTGTGATAGTGCCTATAAATTCATCTTTGATTCAAGTTGAGTCGTTGATTTGGAAAAAATGAATAAAATGTTCTATGAGATATTGTGCCACAAATGTACAAATACTACTTGTAGAAATGTACAAATACTACAAATACTACTTCAATACTACTTCCCATGGTGAGCTGCTGGATCAGTTAGATAGATATGCTCCTGAGGAGGCTTCCTTAGAGACAGCTTATTTAATCAGTCTCCAATTTTCTCTTTTTAGGGGAGACAATCCAAAAACGGTCGGACTGCAACTAGAGCACTGTAGAAGAACTAGATTATCTAGATCCATTTCAGCAGGGGTTCTAACTTGGGTATGTGTTAAAGATTCTTTTTTAAACTATATTCAGTTAGATTGACCCAAACTCAAGAGATATAAAAAAAGTGCTGGACTTTGGATATGTAAGACAAATATATGTGTGCTTCCTATTACCTTTATTCCGTATTTTTATCTATTGCTATTATTTCTATATTATTACCATATATTATTTATATTATTACAATTATATCCATACAAGCCTTCTACTTCTATTATCTCCTATACTATTACCATTGCAACCGTCTCTATTATTATTACTTCTGTATAGATAACTATCTATCTTTAAGAATGGTCCATGCTCTAAATTAATAGAAGTCTATTAAGGTTGTTGAACCGAAGGAGAAATTGCATGTTTCCTTTTGTTGTTGGTTATTTTATGCATATATCTCTCTCATTTAATAATGAAAAATTAAATGTTTATCTTATGATAAAATTGTATGAGCAGCTAGGATAGGATGGGATAATTTGCTTCTTTTTAAAGAGATAATAACTAATGCAAAGCTTTTCTTCTGTATGCAATTAAAGACTGGTTGTTTAACTTGTTTAAGAATAATCAGTAATTTCATTTTCATGTGAATTATCACCATATATATAACTACAGTGTGTGTACACACACACACACACACACACACACACTGTAGTTGTATATATATATATTATATTCATTTTCATAACATATAATCACATGTATTCTATTACATAACCAACATTGTCTTTTATTATTAAATCTTTACATCAATTCAACTTACCATCAACCCCCAAAAACAATTATTGGCTTTTCTGCTCTCCATACACCAATATTTGCACCTTATCCATCACTTTCTTCTCCCTCTCTCCTCCTCCTCCCTACCTCCTTTCTTCCCGCTATCACCCTTTTCTTCTCTACTTCCCCTTCCTTTTTCCTTCTCTCTTCCCTTTCCACTCCTTCTTTATCTCCTCCTCTTCCCCCCCTGCCCTCTCTCCTATCCCTCTCTTCCTCCCTTACCTCTCACCTCTACTTCACACTCTTCATCTCATTTACTTGGTGTATTTCAGCTTCTGAGCAAGACTCAGCATAGGCTAAAGATACAGAAGAATCTTGACAAACTTGAACATTGGGCACTATCTAATAAAATGAAATTCAATGGTGAAAAGAGTTGATGGTATTTATAATTCCTTTTCAATATACATATTTAATTTTAACATATATCTTCCTCCTTCTTTTTTAAAAGAGAAAAAAGTATACATGCATAGTAATTGTATTTTACCCCCCCCCCCAGCCTATATGACCAAGATGTAGACCTGGTTACAATTCCCAGTTATTCTCATCATTATGTTTATATAATTATGCATCCTTAGACACCCCAAATTTGTGATTCTGTAATTGAGATTTATAATCTCAATAATTTCCCATTGTAAGTTTATTTCATGTTCCATCTCCATTTTTCCACATCTTGGCTTAGGTTACATTTAATTGTCTTTAAATAACAATCCTTACTGTTCAATGTTCATTACAATTCCCTTCATCTACTATACAGAATAACAAGTGGTACACCTTCATTATCCCTCCCCCCTTCTTCCTTCAGTTCCTGCTTCTCTGAGTTCAAAATTCTATTTAGACTTGATTTTAGTGATTGTTGCATATTTTTTTTATAATTTCACATAGTTCTTCAAATCCCCACCTTTCCATAATGTCCAGTTCCAAAGTTACAGTTACTTATACAGTTCTTATTTCAGAGTTCTGGTCCACCTTAAATTTAGCTAGTTCAGTTGATGTGGAAAGGAAGAAAGGTGGGACCCATCTTGATCCTTGTTCTTCCTTAATGTCCAGTTCCAAAATTGCAGTTAGTTATACAGTTCTTATTTCAAAGTTCTGCTCCACCTTAAATTTAGCTAATTCAACTAATGTAAAGCAGAAGAGAAGCAGGAACCATCTTGATCTTTTGCAGAGAAAAAAGCTTCATATTTTCCTGGTTCTTGATTTGATTGTTTTTTCCCATGTTACCTTCCACCTCTCGTTGGTTAGAGTTGCTCAAAATATATTAATTGGAACAAACTTGCATACAGCCAAACTCTCTGCATTTTCTTTTCGCCTCCTGCTTTTCCAAGTTCTGATTTATGGCAATTGGTTAATTAAATCTTCCTGCTCAGAGTTTCATATTCCATTTGCAGCAGAGGCAAGATTAGGTTATCAGTGAGAAAATAGTGCTTTGTCTTGATTTTTCCCCTTGTTACATTCCAGCTCTCATTAATTGGAGTTGCTTAAGATACCTTAATTAGAAGAAATTCGAACAAAGCAAATGAGGGAATAAATGAGAAACTCATCAAATTTGCAGATGACACCAAGCTGGCAGGAATAGCCAATACCCCAGAAGATAGGCTAAAGATACAGAAGAATCTTGACAAACTTGAACATTGGGCACTATCTAATAAAATGAAATTCAATGGTGAAAAGAGTAAGGTTCTACATTTAGGCAACAAAATAGAAATGCACAGGTACAGTATAGGTGGTACCTTGCTCAACAGTAGTAAATGTGAATGGGATCTTGGAGTCCTTAGTGGACAACCATTTAAATATGAGCCAGCAGTGTGCAGCAGCTGCCAAAAAATCCAACTCAGTTCTAGGCTGCATCAACAGAGGGATAGAATCAAGATTACATGAAGTGTTAATACCACTTTATAATGCCTTGGTAAGGCCACACTTGGAATATTGCATTCAGTTTTGGTTGCCACGATATAGGAAAGATGTGGAGACTCTAGAAGGCATGCAGAGAAGAGCAACAAAGATGATTAGGGGACTGGAGACTAAAACATATGGAGAACAGTTGCAGGAACTGGTTATGTCTAGTTTAATAGAAAGAAGGACTAGGGGAGACATGATAGCAGTGTTCTAATATCTCAGGGGTTGCCACAAAGAAGAAGGAGTCAAATTATTTTCCAAGGCACATGAGGATAGAACAAGAAGCAATGGGTGGAAACTAATCAAGGAGAGAAGCAACTTAGAACTGAGGAGAATTTTCCTGACAGTTAGAACAATTAATCAGTGGAACAACTTGCCTCCAGAGGTGGTGAATGCTCCAACACTAGAAGTTTTTAAGAAGAGGTTGGATAGCCATTTGTCTGAAACAGTATAGGGTTTCCTGCCTAGGCAGGGGGTTGGACTAGAAGACCTCCAAGGTCCATTCCAACTCTGCTATTGTACTATACTGTACTGTACTGTACTGTATTGTATTGTATTGTATTGTATTGTATTGTATTGTATTGTATTGTATTGTAAATGTTCCAATATTTGAGGGACTGCCAAGCTATTTTCCAAAGCACCTGAAGGCCAGACAAGGAATAATGGATGGAAACTAACCAAGGAGAGATTCAACCTAGAAACAAGGAGGAACTTTCTGACAGTGAGAACAATCAACCAATGGAACAGCATGCCTTCTGAAGTTGTGGGAGCTTCATCACTTGAGACTTTCAAGAAGAGATTGGACTGCCATTTGTCAGAAATGGTGCAGGGTCTCCTGCTTGAGTGACAGGTTGGACTAGATGACCTACAAGGTCCCTTCCAACTCTGTAAATCTGTATAAATCTGTACATTTGACAACATTTATGTCAATCACAAAAGGCACTTTGTTTGAATCGATGCATATACTATGCCAATATGCATTAACTTCCTAGCTTCTTGGGAGGAAGTCAATATGAATAAAGATCCACACCAGCTAAAGAACTATTAGTGGTGATTTCACACAACTTTGAATCATCATCATCCTCAATCCTCATCAGTCATTATCATCATTATTCAACCAAAATAAATTTGCTCTTAACTAGTTTAGCTAGCAGAATGCAGAGAATATCTTAAAACCTATTATTAAATATATTTGAATAATATATTTTCAACACACACACAAACACACACACACACACACACACACACACACACACACAGACATACTGTATATAATTTATTAAAGACAAGAGAAGTGTGATGGCATCTTTATTTTATTAATCTGAATCATAGGATTTTTCTATTGCTTTCTCTTTGTAAATACACCAATTCTACTTTCTCTCCAGCAACTTTGCCACTTATAATTTCAGTTCTGCAGTTCAAAGGTTTTTGACTTTTTCCAAGTCAAAGTGAAGAAAGTGTGTGGCTATCCTTAAATATTTGAATATAGAAAAAATTTCCCTGAAAAACTACTTTTTATTAGTCAAGTACTGTCTATTCCTGTAATTAACAAAGCAAAATAGGTTCTATCAACTGAAAATTGGTGAATATTTAACAAAATGCCTCTGGCACTGATTTTACTTTTGAGATCAAGGAAATGCTTGATCAGCTGACTTGTCAGTATCAAAATCCTCCTGAGATTAGTCAGTGAAAGCGAGTGTTGAATAAAGTAGACGGAGTACAAGATGGGAGGAAAATTATTCTACCTTCTGGTAGCTTCAACTTTGGTAGCCTACTACATCTACCAGCCTTTACCAGAGAATGTGGAGGAACCCTGGAAGCTGATGCTTTTCGATGCTAGCATTAGAAGCCTAAACCATGCGGTAAGTTGAGACATTTATTTCCCGTGCTTATGCCTGAGAATGCTTGAAGATGAAAGTTGTGCTTTTAGGGAAAGAAGATAATGCCAGAGAAAACAACAATCAAAAAATAAGAACACTAACAATCTGTAAAATGCCTTCATCATACTGAAGGCAGATACTGAATATTATGGTTTATCCATAGGAAGAGCTATGGAATTTATGTATTTTTCTACACTTTTTCTGGATGTAATCTTAAAAATATAATAAAATCAGGAACAACTTCCTTTCTATATTTTAGAAACTTATCCTTTTACAAAATATTTTCTTCCCAGACATTAGACTCTGAGCAGGATGCTTTTTTAATATTGGATATAATCTATATTTCAGTCACTCAAGCGAGCCAGTTTGGTCTAGTGGTTAAGACACTAAACTAGAAACCAGGAGAGGGAATTCTAGACCAGCCTTAGGCATGAAAGCCAGCTGTGTGATCAATTCCTGTTGTAACTAAATGGATCAATTCTTGGTTGATCAAAAAAAAAAAGAACAGACACTGCACTTGAAAGAAAAAGAAAGAGAGAAAGGAGGAAGGAAAGATACTTCTTACCTTCTGTATCTGTCCGCTGAACTGAGTAAATTCTTGCACTCTTTTTTCTCACTGTCTCATTATTTCCAGATTGCAATGCTTAACTAGTAATGCAGGTAATGTATTTTGTCTGTTTATTTTATTTTGTGCCTGCATGCAGAAAGAGAAACCCTTATTTGCATTTTATTGGCTTCCACAAATCCCAAATAGGGAAATCTTAGAGTAAATACTCATTGTTTAATGTACATTGTTTCTGCATTTTAGCTGTTCACGTCCACCCAGTGCACTGAAATGGATTAGTCTTTTTGCATGCTGCTGCATGAGGAGCCTTCTGTGTTTCTGTTGTTCAAACATCTTCGCTGGGACTGAATCTGGGGCATATCAGTTTTCATCTACCTGTGGGTGCTTGCAAAGAGAAAGAAAACAAGTACTTTGCCCTTTTCAGCAAATGATTTCATTTGAGCCAAGTTTATTCTACCTGTTTGGCAAGTGCAATTTATAGAGTAATGTTACAAGTGTAGTCCAATAACAATGTCCCATAGCAATAATACCCTCCCCTTGGTCCTACCCAGAGTACTCTTTGCCTTATCTATTAGTAGAAGATATAGTAGTAGTAAATCATTAGTTCTGGAGGGCTTCTTCCATCTTTTCATAATCTTTCTTGAGAGTTCATTTCTGCTTTATCCAACTACAAAACTTTTTTCTACATTTGTGCTTTTTTCTGACTTGGTCAGTGCTTTTTAAGTACAAATTGAAGCCATTTTACTAGGCCAGGGATCTGCAACCTTAAAAACTCAAAGAGCAATTTGGACCCATTTCCCACAGAAAACACCGACATCATTCACCCCCATCGAGTCACATGACTCCCTAGCCATGCCTACGCAACAGGGTATTAGGGTTAAAAAACACTGGGAACCACAAAACCTTTTTGACATCTCTCTCTCTCTCCCACCCCTCTCTATGTCTCTTTCTCTCTTCCTTCCTTCTTCTAAATTATTAATCTTCTATCTACCTCCCTGTGGTCATTAGACCATGAATCACTGAACAGTTATACTCTTAATCCCTTCTCTATCCTATCATATTTCGATATAATTACAATTTCTATAGTTAGCTTTTAACTTTTAACTTTGAATCCTCCTCTGTCTGAGGTCTTCATTTCATATCTCATATTCTCCATTATTATTTATGTCTTTATCATGTTATTACCTCCCTGTTTTCTCTCCCTTTACAGAGTGTCTTGTTTTCTATGTCTAGTATCTGCAGGTAGCTGAAATGATGGGCTCTGTTACCATGAATTCCTTTCAGAATGTCCTTGGATTATCTCATGGAGATAATCTCCATGATTATCAAGGCAACAGATGCTGGTATTTCGTTCAAGCAAAAAAAAAAGGATGCGAACATTTGTTTTGCAGGTCGCAATTGTGGAGAAGTTGGGTCTTGGACACTTTATGGATGTTATAAATCTGTACACAATGGTTGATTATACAGCACCTACATCTGATGAAAACGTTATTGTAACAGACACAGAATTTAGCCATGTTCCAGTACGTCTTTACATTCCTACAAAGCAGTCAGATGTCTTGAAAAGAGGAGTGATTTTCATCCATGGAGGTGGATGGTGTATAGGATCAGCAAGTAAGCATTATTATTTTATTCCACTACTTTGGGTCTCAAATAAAAATGTATCTGTTTCTTCTGATATCCAAGGGCTTTCACTGAGGTATAACAGAGATATCAACCTTCTTGAGTTGCTGGTTAATTAATTGATTTTTTTAAAACCATCCTGATGATTGTCACAAAATGAATCACATAGAAGGTACAAGATTCACAATTGTCAAAAGGTAAATTGATGAGGTTGTACCTTCCAACCTCTCTAACTCTTGCCAGTTTATCTGCTTGCCAATTTTAATTTACAATGTAATCTGAGCAGTAGGGGAAAACGAAGTACTAATTTGCTATCATCCCATTATTTTCATTGGGACTGTTCAAAACCCATTTTAAAAGATCTTCACATCCTGTTGACTACCTGCTTCTCTTCTTTGGTAGTCTTTCTTGGCAGACTCATCAGGAACCATATCATTCCAAGGGATCACTGAATGGTAGAGATTAGAGTAGTTTTTCCCTTCCTCAATAATGTTATGATGCGGGGAGGAGGAGTCAACGTCGCAATGGTACAGATGTGTGGTCTCGATGTCCTGAGACTGCCACAGATACTTTTGCCACTGGTGGTCCAATCGGACCTAAACCATCCCAAAGAGACAGTGAACAGGAAGACTACGTCTTGCTGATCTCAGGGACTCCACAAAGTCCCTGATTGATCCCAGAGAAGGTTTTCAAGCTGGGGACAAAAGGCAGCCTAGGCTGATGAAGTTGGGACGGCTCCGGAACAGAAGGAAATGGAAAGAGAAAGTGTGTCCATCTGGTGAGGAAACCTTTCTGTTTTGAAAAAGACTGCCCCAAAAAACCTTCTTTTTTATGCTAAATTAAATCCTTAAGCAGAAGAAGAGTGAAAGGAAGCAATACTGCCGCTCGGAGGCTAGCTGCTAGAGTTTCTGAAACTATGCATTCATTCCTGTTTCTCCTTTGATTTCTCTGTCTTTGTACTTCAAATTTCCGTAATTACAAGTGATAAGAGCCAAGGGCACAAAGCGTTTACACAACTGTCCTTTGAGAGCCTTATTGGCACTGGGAGAGGGGGAAAATGGAACCTCTTTCTTGTGAAGATTACAAATTTACAATTTGGAAATATGGATCAATTTTCAGAAGAGGAAACTTTAACTTTTCAAAAGATTTGGGATGGAATTCAAAATTTATTGGAGGTAACTGAATTGAGAAGAAGATAGAGTTTATACTAGAAAAAAATGATGGAGATGGAGCCCCCAAAATTGAATAGAAAAATGAATACAAAGATAAGAAAACCAATGATTTGATTTGTGGAGTGAAAGTGGTTGAAAGCGAAAAAATGGGAATATGGAAAAGGGAGTTTGATGGACTGGAGCTCTATCCCAAATTTCAAGACATAGAAGAAGAAAAAAGGGGGGAAACGATGGTTTTAAAGAGAGAAACCTCCTTTATCAGCTGAGCCAGGGAAATAGGTATGTATTTGTCATACCAGGGGTTGTAACACAAATACAAATATATATATGTTACCGTGAAAGACGGAAATTGGTGAATGTCGACTTTCACCGGTGAATATCAACACATACCAAATACGTCGGTGAAAGATCGAATATTTCATTACATTATTTTACATTCGGACCCTTACTGATGTATGTCGACAATCACAGATATGCTCTGGTGGAGGTCAAAAAGAGAGGAGCCGAGGTGTCGAGAGGAGCCAACAAAGAGGTGACTGGCTGTCTCCCGCCAAATCCTTTGTTCTGCTGGGAGTCACGTGAAAGACCGAAATTGGTGAATGTCGACTTTCACCCCTTGGAGGTCGAAAAGAGAGGAGCCGAGGTGTCGAGAGGAGCCGAAAAAGAGGCGACTGGCTGTCTCCCACCAAATCCTTTGTTCTGCTGGGAGTCAGTCAGCTTTGTCCGTGTTATGCAACGTTTGATGGTGCGAGCAATGTTTTCTTAATTTTTTTACGACACCCTAATTTATAATCAATGGATACTGCAGTGAATCGTGATCTTTTTATTGAAAAGTTAAATGCATTAATTGCGGGGAAACGAGAAGACAATTGTTTTTATTTTTCTCAAGAAAAGTACTCTAAAATACTTTCTGAAGTGGTTTCTGCTAAAACTAAGTGCAATACACCTTTGGATTACAGACGATTAAAATGTTTTGATGTTTTAAAAATTAATGATGAAGAGAAGTTAATTGTACCATTAAAACAAGGAGAAACGAATATACAGTATTATGTTACCAATGAGGAATTGTTCAGTATACTATATGAAACTCACACCAGAATAGGCCACGGAGGAAGAACACGTATGCTTAAAGAATTGCAAGTTAAATACAAAAATATTACATATGAAGTTGTAATGTTGTATTTAAATTTATGCAAACAGTGTCAAATGAAACACAGTGCACATAAGAAAGGTATTGTTATGAAACCAATGGTCAGTTATGAGTTAAACTCAAGATGTCAAGTTGATCTGATAGATCTGCAGTCAAACAGCGATGGCGAATATAAGTTCATAATGGTTTATCAAGATCATTTAACTAAGTTTGTCCAGCTACGACCTTTGAAAACTAAGAGAGCTGAAGAAGTAGCGTATCACGTTCTTTCAATATTTTTAACATTTGGTGCTCCAGCAATATTGCAATCAGATAATGGTAGAGAATTCAGTAATCAAGTCATATCCGAACTATGCGCTATGTGTAAAGATGTTAAGATAGTTCATGGAAAGCCTCGTCACGGTCCAACACAAGGCTCAGTTGAAAGGGCCAATCAGGATATACAGAATATGCTATCTGCATGGATGAACGATAACGATACAAATAAATGGTCAGATGGTTTACCCTTTGTTCAATTTGCCAAGAACACTACATACCACGAAGGAATACGCCAAAGTCCTTATGAAGCCATGTTTGGCGTTAAGGCAAAAAGAGGCATAGCAACGTCTTTTTTGCCTAGCGAACAAATCGCAAATATTGAAACCGAAGAACAACTCGAAGAAATTGCCAATACTTGTGAAACCGAAAAACAGCTTGAAGAAACTGTTAATACTTCTGAAAAAAATTTGAGCGGTGGTATAGCATCGTCTTTTTTTCCTAGCGAACAAATCGCAAATATTGAAACCGAAGAACAACTCGAAGAAATTGCCAATACTTGTGAAACCGAAAAACAGCTTGAAGAAACTGTTAATACTTCTGAAAAAAATTTGAGCGGTGGTCATGCGGAAAATCATATTTCAAGGAAAAATATTGAAGAGGACCTGCATTCTACTACGTTTCCACATCAAGTTCTAACTGGAAAACACGAGTTAATTTCAATAAAAAGAGTGGCCGCGAAAGAGAATCTTCTACTGCAAGCAAACAAAATGTTACGCACCTCACAAAAACAATTTCCTCCTGCTCAAATTGGCAATAGTGTACAAATACAAGTCCCTGATGTCGACCGTGGTCGTGCAGATAGCCGAAATGTGTTAGCGGTTGTTGTTGGAATAGAAGACTCCGACTTCTATAAACTGGCAAATAAAAATGGTACCCTCAAGCAGCTTTACACACGTAACCAGTTCGTAATTTGTAAAGAAAAGTTACTTTTCATAAATGAGATTTCGGTTCAAGAAATTTCGCTGAGAGAAGCAGCTGCAGCTAATTCGAGAAGCGGCGGGCAAGGCTATACACGCTGTCATTGCAAAAGGAAGTGTTCCACAAATAAATGCAGTTGCAAAAGCAAGGGACTTCTGTGTAATTCAAAGTGTCATAATAGTTTCAGTTGTTGCAATAAATAAGTTTTTAATCACATAAGTGAATAAGTTTTTTATTAATATTATTTTCTTTTCTTATTTAAAATGTACTGTTTGTTTTAAGTTCTTGGTCACTCCTCTCGCAAAGAGAGGCGAAAAAGTTACGTCACCCTTGTGATATTTTATCGCCACTGAAATATGGAGAAGAAAATATAAATCTCCGACATGTCCAACATTCACCATTAGTACTTGGTGAATGTCGACATTGGCTGGTGTAAGTCATAAATAAGGGTATTTAGCAAATATTTCGGACATACACCAAGTGATTATGTGAATGTTGATATTCACCGGTGAATGTCGACATTCTACAGATTTTGGTCTTTCACTGTAACATATACATAAAATAAAAATAAAAAAATTCTTGCAAAATAATAATGTTATGATGCTCCCAAAATTAATTCCATTCCCAGAATTCCTCAGCCAGTAGAATTTTGGGAACTGGCATCTACAAATCTTGAAGTTGCCAACATTGGGAAACATTGGATTAGAGATGTTAGGGATGTAACCCTAGGCTTGGCTTGGCAATGTATATTAAGCTATGATTATGTTACTGTTACTTTAAATGCTTAAGAGATTAATTTGTTAATTACCTCAAGCAGCCATAAGAGGGAGCCAGAATGGTTGTTAGATCTCTCTCTCTCTGTTAGAAGCTGGTTGGTGTATGGTGAGGTATTGTGGTTTGCAACTGTTTGCTATTTTGTGTGTTAAACTGAGAATATTGATAACTGAATTACTGAACCGTGTATGACTTGGACTGATTACCGGACTCTGAATACTTCTATATTTCTACATAGTAAACTACTATATTTTTATACTATTCAGTGTCTCTGTATGCTGGTTTGTGCGTGTTATTCCATATCACTCTCATTACGCTTCTCTGCATACTCGCTCTTCTAACGGGGAGCTTAATTACTTAACAAGAGATTCATGGAAAGTTTCCAGAAAGTCCCTCCCAAAAGAAACCGAAAACAGCTCATTAGAATTTGTAGGCTTAGGACTTCAAACCTCACATGAACACGAGGCAGGAACATTTCTGCTATTCATAAAATGAGCTTGATGTTTCTTAGCTTTCTATGGTAACATTCTAGGCTCACTCTTGTGATAGTCTAAAGCCCTTGTTCCATAGTATTTTTGAAGCATGTATAGTGTATTGGTATTTCAAGAATAATAAAACATGCTTTGCCACTTATTTTTCACAGCCCTGAAATCCTATGACCTCTTATCAAGATGGACATCAGAAAGACTAAATGCTGTTGTGGTGTCAGTCGAGTAAGAATGGTGTTTGAAGGAGACATTTTCATTCATTGATCTTTTCCTAATCTTTTTCTGTAAACAAAAAATTAATTAATGATTAGTAATAGCACAGACTGGAACATTGAAGCTATATATATTGTTATTAGTTGCTAATTATACTTCCTTGCATATGCTGTGCTATAAGTATTATTTCGTATTTATAATGGATAGCTAATATAGTTCTACATTTATTGTCTTTTATACTTTTTGCTAATTGGAAACAAATATAATATGATTGGAACACAGTATAATAATATTTAAATACATAAAATGAAATGCACAAATCATTTCAAAAAACTAAAATCTTCATTTCAAAATATAAAAATGTAGAGATTGTCAGCCTTTTGGGGTAATCCAGACAAACTATTGTATATTGTATGGAAACTACCCAACACTATGGGTAGCAAGGCTACCTTTATTGTAAAGTTATAGTAACAGAATTTTGCTTTTTTTTTGCCCCGTTTCCTTTACTTTGAAAGGAACCAGCATGGTCCCTTCTGAGATGCTTTCCATACCCAATTCCTTTTGTGGACTGAGATGTCTCCTATCTCTTATCTGTGGGCTGTGGTTCTTCCTTCTCTTCCTTAAGGATATTTCCACAGATGATTACATCAGTCTTGCTTACCAGCTGCTTTAAAAAAAGCTAATGATATTTTCCAAAGTTAAAGATTATTCTGTCTCATATTGTTCCACATAACTCATAGCTTCCATAAAGCATATATTCCAATGAAGCGTAATTATTCTATTGACTAAACAGAGCAGAATAGAATGTTGATAAAAGGAAAATAAATTTTATTGCTCATTTAGCACACAAGTAAGAAAGGAATTCAAAAAAATTAAGCAAATTCTATATCGAAGAAAATCACCTTTTAAAATCTTGTATCAGAAGTGTAAATCTAGGGATAAATTAATTTTGTTTTACCAACACAAGGAATTTATATATTTCTTTCATTGTGTTTTTAATTAATTCCAAAAAGTTACAGACTAGCTCCAAAATATCGGTTCCCCATTGCATTTGAAGATGTGTACTCAGTATCAAAATACTTTCTACAAAGCAGCATTCTGGAGAAATATAATGTAGATCCAAGCCGCATAGCCATTGCAGGAGACAGTGCAGGAGGTAACTTAGCTGCAGCTGTAACCCAGCAGGTAAGAATTACCCATTTGAAAGTAATAAATCCAAAATGGAATTATACATGTTATTTACCTCTGTTATCACAAATCATCCTGCTAGTTTATTTACCTTGGGGCTTTTCACACTGTCTACCTAAGAGTAGGAAGTCATAATTTTTAATTACCTTGAAAGATTCAGGATCTTCTAGGGAGTTCAAAATGGAGGATCATAGAATTATGTCTGTTAATTGGACCCCGACTGTCTGAAATTATCATGTAACATAATACCTGCAGCAATTAACAATCAGGGTACTGCTGGGACTTTTCATATTAGAGGTGTAATACTGGGTATCTACCATTTTAAAAGAAAGTCCTAGATTTTTAGTTTGTTGTTTGGCCCAGACCAAGAAGTGGCATGCAGGCCATCTACCATGTTTGCAATGAAGCCCAAGACGACAACTGATTCAGGAGGAAATCCACTAGATAGAACCTTGTCAATGGTTATTTCATTGTGAAAAATGTAACTTCAGCCCCATTTGAAGAATAAGCAAGCTCAACCCCCTTCAATGTAAATTTAACACATTCATGTGAGCTGTGAATGACATAAGACAAACAAACAATTCTGATTCTTACTTTTTATTTGATATATTTGCATATTCATGAATTTTCTTAGAGGGGAAAAGGAGAAATTGCTATGTGTTGTTCTTTTACATACCTTAATTATAAAGTGATTGAGGAAGGCTGTCTCTAGGAAATTGCAATCTGGGTTTTTCTCTAGTCCTAAATCTCAAGAGAAGTACAGGTAGTCCTCAATTTATGACCACAATTGAGCCCAACATTTCTGTTGCTAAGCAAGATAATTATTAAATGAGTTTTGCCCCATTTTATGACTTTTCTTGCCAAAGTTGTTAAGTGTTAAGTGAATCACTTAAGTTCGTAACACAGTTGTTAAGTGAATCTGGCTTCCCAATTGACTTTGCTTGTCAAAAGATTGCAAAAAGTGATCACATTATCTTGACACAAGAGTTGTATGTGCAAAAAGCAGTCACAAGTCACTTTTTTTCAGGGCCATTGTAACTTTGAGCAGTCACTAAACAAACTGTTGTAAGTTAAAGACTACCTGTATACTTTCCCATGGAGCATTTCCACATTTGAAACCAATTTCGTTGTATTTAAGTACAATGACATTAGGATTATACTTACTTACAGCGACTTCAATATAAGTGAAAGATGTAACTTCACTCCCATTGCAAGAATAAAAAAAGCTCAACAACACTATCAAAGTAAATTTAACATATTTATATGAGTGGTGAATGACATAAGACAAACAAACAAAAATTTATCAAGAAAAAATAATTTTGGGTGAATAAGAGGTCACTTTTTAGGACAATGTTAGTATACTGAGTCGGACATGACCTGTATTTTACAAGGAGAAGAATTTTAAATCTCCCCTCACTCTGCTCCTTTTCCCTATCCAGCCTATTTTGACCATGAAAAAGAATTGAAAAAAATGAAATAACTCCTAAAACACCTAAACTCCACAGAGTAATGATAAAAATAGTTATATTATAGTCATTGATGAATAAGATTGTAACATACTGAAGTTTTCAAGATATCTTTTGGTAGCAAGTATAATAATATATCTTTCAGTATTTTATTTGCAATTTTCTTCAAAAGTCATTAGTGTAGAAAATTGCCAGATTATAAATACTGTAAAAACATATCAGTTAAGGTTTTTCCCTTAAAATTTTGAATAAAAGATAAAAAATGGTTTCTTACAAAATATATTTCCTTACAAAATAAGAAACATATTAAATAGTCAATCTTTCACAGGAAAAATATTTTAATAAATACTTTTCTTTTCTAGCTTCTAGATGACCCTGACGTCAGAACTCAATTCAAGATTCAAGCTTTATTGTATCCTGTTCTTCAGAGTATTGATCTGGAATTGCCATCCTATCAGGATAATAAAAACATGCCAATTCTGCCTAAAACAATAGTAATCAGATTCATCAGTGAATATATTACATCTGATGATTCTTTCTCCAAAGCTTTAGAGACAAACCAACATGTTCCTGCAGAGTTCAACCATTTTTTTAAATTTGTAAACTGGAGTAAGTGGCTACCTGAAAGATTTAAAAAAGGCCACGTTTACACTGACCCATCACATAGAAATTCCAAAACTGGACACAAATATCCAGGTTTAGTGGATCCAAGGATGGCACCCCTTTTAGTTGAAGACATCAAGCTTCAGGGCTTACCACTTACATATATCATGACTTGTCAATATGATGTCGTGAGGGATGATGGAATCATGTATGTTTTCCGTCTTAGGGAAGCAGGAGTTCAAGTAGCACACGAACATGTTGACAATGCTTTTCATGGTGTTGCAACATTTATTACGGGCCCTTTTGCCTTCAATATAGGACACAGAATGGCTAACAACTACATTGAGTGGCTGAATAAGAACCTGTGAAACTACACCTCTACCACCTGAAGATGGTTGCTCTGGATTCATTTAGTTTCATTCAATTTTTTTTTTCAGGGACATTATCCTTTGGGTCAATAAATTTGACACTATAATTCTGCAGTTATTATACTTGATATAGAATCTCTTGTTCCCTGCTGTTTGAATAAGTATGAGAAGCTTGGTAGAATATGCGGGGGACTTTTATAACCATTTAATGATTAATAATTTAAAATGAAAAATAAAGCTTCTTTTGACCATATCATATGTGAATTTAGAGACTTGAATCTTGATGTTATTCAGGATTGCTTTAAAAGTCATGATTCATTTCTATACACTTTTGGCACCAGTGAAATGTGATCCAGTGGGCTTTTTAAGGTAACTTTTTCCTTTTGGGAAGCAACCAGTGTGAATATATTGCTGCAGACCATTGTAAGTTCTTGAGTAGCATTTCATGAATAAAACCTCTTGGTTTCTCTTGATTGGATTTTGTATGGACTTTGTCAAAGGAAATGGGTGTGATAGTGCCTATAAATTCATCTTTGATTCAGGGTGACTTGTTGATTCAGAAAAAAATGAATAAAATGTTCTATGAGATACATTATGCCACAAATGCACAAGCTACTTCAATGCTACTTCCCATGGTGAGCTGCTGGATTAGTTAGATAGATATGCTCCTTAGGAGGCTTCCTTAGATCTAGCTTATTTAATCAGTCTCCAATTTTCACTTTTTAGGAGAGACAATCCAAAAATGGTGGGGTTGCAACTAGAGCACTGTAGAGGAACTAGATTATCTAGCTCCATTTCAGCCGGGTTTCTGACTTGGGTATGTGTTAAAGATTCTTTTTAAAACCATATTCAATTAGATTGACCCAAACTCAAGAGAGATAAAAAGAAGTGCTGGACTTTGGATCTGTAAGACAAATATATGTTTGCTTCCTATTCTCCATGATATCGACGAGGGAGTCCAGAATGGGATTATTCTAGCGTGCTAGCTCATTAAATGAATTGAAAGTGTGAAGACATGCCTCCTTGATAATAGTCCTCGATCTTTCAATTCAGTCTCAGCTCGTGTTGTGGCCCAGCAGCGGCCGGCTGAGCTGTTGGTGGACTCTGACAGCTCAGACCATTATGGGACTGCTCTGGAGGATGAGGAAGACTCTGGAGGGTGTTTGGAGGTAGAGCAGGAACTAGAGAGGCCTTTTGGCCACCAGGTGGCATCTGAGTGAGGCAGCAGTGAGGAGGAACAGAGGGAGGTTGTCCCTGATGTGCGTTTACGTAGGGCTGAGAAGAGAAAGGAACAGGTGTAGAGAAGACGTCATAGAAGGAATTAGTCGTGGCAGACAGCCAGGCCTGTGTCTGCATATTCTTTGGAATCATGGGACAGAACAGTTTGTTTCCTGCCTTTAACAAAAGCCATAACAATCATTACCATGGAGTAGTTGTGTGCCAAAAACATGCAACTTTTGCAACAGGCGGCTATGTTGGTTGCCCAGATGGCACAGCTCCAAGCTCGCCCTGCTCCACCCCCACCTCGGAGGAAATGCCCGCTTGCAGTGCCTAATAAATTTGATGGCAACCAAGCCATGTTTCCAGCTTTCTTGGGACAATGCCAGATATTTATCAGCTTGAGAGCAAAGGATTTTCATACTGACCAAGATAAGGTGGCATTTATGATTAGCTTACTCTCCGGCTCCACAACTCATGGGCGACACCACTGCTGGTCCAGGCTAGCCCGTGCTTGATGACTTCAGGGGGTTTTGTGACCACCTCTGGTTAATGTATGAGGACCCCATTAAGACAGAGATAGCTACCCGATGTCTGAAGACTCTGAAGCAGGGCCAGGGTTCCTTGCAGGAC
Source organism: Natrix helvetica (assembly GCF_964273705.1). Classification (NCBI taxonomy): domain Eukaryota; kingdom Metazoa; phylum Chordata; class Lepidosauria; order Squamata; family Natricidae; genus Natrix; species Natrix helvetica. The sequence continues at coordinate 29,375,647 of NC_138551.1, read as the reverse complement.
TATATCAGTGAATTTAGGTTACTAAGCCAGGATTCGGCTTGGAATGAGGCAGCCCTCATGGACACATTTGAGGATGGGTTGTCAGAAGAATTGCAGGATGAGTTAGTGCATGTGGATAGGTCATCGAATTTCAACGCGTTGGTCCACCTGTGTCTCTGGATTGATGCTCAGTTGCAGAGGTGGGGAATTCACCACACGTCCCAGGAAAACATGATGGTTCTGGCCATGCGTGAGAGGAGCCCATGGAATTAAGTGCAGCCAAACCCCGCTCATCGATAATGGAGAAAGACAGACTGTGCTTAGGGGAGTTGTGTTTTTATCGTGGGGAACCTGGCCACATGGCAGCCTTTTGCCCCAAGAAGAGACGAGGGGCGTCAGTTATTGGACCTGCTCCCCCACCCCTGAAGACCTTAGATCGGGAGCGCACCAATTCAGAGCCATGTTCAGAAACAGTGACTTGCGGGCCTCCCCGACACCTGATCCTGGCATCCCAAATAGTCCTGTCCAGTAGCCCGCAGAGGATTCTGACATATTGCGGGACTTTTTGGACAAAAACCTAGCTCGGGGTTTTATCAGACCCTCGTCTTCGCCATTGTCTGCCCCGGTCTTGTTTTCAAAAAGAATAATCTCTAGACAAGATTATTATTTCATTATTATTATCATTATTATTATAGGTAACTAAAAATCATTTACTGTTTATATCACCTCTCCTCTCATCAGACCCAAGAAAGATTACCTCTTTATAACAAAATCTAAACAAAAGTTTGTTAAAAACATTCATAATTTTTTTTCCCAGGTCCCAATTTGCTATTTATATCCAAGTTGCTTTTCCTAGTTAGAGTTATTATTTCATTGTTATTATCATAATGAATTACTTATTAACGAATAAACATTTAGAAACTAATCTAAAAGAATCTACGAAGTACTAAAATTCCTACCTATTAGTCACCAAAAGTTAATTACATTTTTTATCATCAACATTCATTATCAACCTTTATCTTTCCAGTAAGAAAACAGTCTTATCTCTTTTGCCAGTTGTTGTGTCAATCCTCTTATTAGTTCCTTTATAAGATTTTTATGGACTTCTCTCCGCACTTTGTTGCTTGAAAGATCTCTCAGGTAATCTTGTTGCCCTTGAACTAGTATTAAAATGAGCATATCAAACGTATTTCTGAGATGGTTTCTCTTCTTAGCTCCATCATCATCAATTCTCCCCCCCCCATATCTTGAACAGAGGGATAGAGCTCCAAAATATCAAATTCACTTTTCCATATTCCCTTCTTTCCACTTTCACCCATGTTTATCAATAAGTTCATCTCTTATCTTATCTTTATCTTCTCCATCTTCATTCATTTCTTTAATTTTTGGGGCTCCAACCCCATCATCTTTTGCTGTAGGAGACAGTAGTCTATCCAACTTCTTCTCAAATCCCTCAAATCCTTCCAGTATATTTTGAATTCCAACCAAAAAATCTTGAAAACTTAGGGTTTCCTCATCTCAAAATTGATACATGTTTCCAAAAGAGAAAAAAGCAAGGAGAAAAAAGAAAGAAGATGTCTAATGTCCACTGCCACTCTAGCCTTCAAAATCTCTTTTGTATATATAATATGTTTTAAATTGAATTTAACACGAGTTCTTTTATATTCTTCAAAGAGGAAGGGTTCTATCTTTTTCCTTTCCTTCCCTTGCCAACAGTGTTTTTAAAAGGTGCCTGTGAAAACAACCATGCACTTGGCTCCTTATCAGGCTGCACAAGTAATCTGCAAAGGTTTCAGTTACAGAGTCAGTAAGATCAAAGCTTGTGGAAAACAAAAATCTTTAAATGTCTTTAATGGAAATTGAGAAGTAGTAAGGAGAATTGTTAGTATAAAAAAGGTTTTAGTTCAAGCCAACAAATAAGGCAGCAAAGAATAGGAGAAAAAAATAGATTGTTCACTTACGAGGAGAAACAGAAAGGGTTACAGTCACTTCAATCCACAAAACATCGTTAACAAGAAGAAAAAGAAATAAAAACTTTCTAAGGCAGTCCAATAAAGATAAGTTCTGATGCTTTATTCTTTGCTTAAAGGACTAATTTATCTTTAAAAAAAATTCATTTGGACAATCATTCTAAAAAAAAAAAAACCCTCACCAGATGGACTCACTTTCACTGCCTTCTTTCCAGAGCCATCTCCGACTTTGTCAGCACAGGGCTGTCTGTTTATCGCCAGCTTGGAGAGCTTCCCTTGGGTCAATCAGGGACTTTGCGATGTTCCTGAGACCAGCAAGGCTTTGTCTCCCTGTTCACCATCGCTACGGGACAGTTTAGGTCCGTTTGCACTGTGTAGCAATAAAAGTATTAATGGCGGTCTCGGACAGTCGAGACGGCACGTTGTATCATCGCGACATTGGCTCTTCTCTACAACAAGTGGCCCTTTTGTAGTGGGGGCAATAAGCCCTATAGAGGTCAGAAATGACTTGGAAGGGTGCCTTCCTATAGGGCATCGGCTGGCATTCTTCTCCAACAGATGGAGGGAGATCACAACTGACACCTGGGTTCTGGAGACCATAAGATCAGGGCTCTCTCCTGAATTTCGCTCCCCTCCTCTGAGGTTCTTTGTCCACTGTCCCATGTCCAGGGACCCAGCAAGAAGAGGACTCACGGAATTGGCAATCCAACATTTGTTGGATATTCGGACCATTCAACCAGTTCTGCCGGAAGAGTGGGGACAGGGATTCTATTCAATCCTTTTTGTAATCCTGAAGGCCTTAGGGGGTGGGGGTGGAGGACAATTCTCAATCTAAGGAGTCTAAACAGGCATATGGTTTACAGAAGTTTCAAGATGCATTCCCTTCAGTCTATTCTGGCAGGAATATGGCACTGGGACCTTTTCACTTCAGTAGACCTGATGGAGGCTTACCTCCATATTCCTATACATCCAAGGCACAGACAGTATCTGAGATTTGGTTACAAAGGCTGACATTTTCAATATGCAGCCCTTCCTTTCAGCTTTGCTTTGGCCCCAAGGACCTTCACCAAATTTCTAGCAGTGCTTGCTGCTTACCTTTGGACATTGCCCATCTGAATCCAGTGTTACCTAGTGAACTTACTGATTCAGGCATCGTCCTGCCAGCAGGTGGAAAGGGACCTTCATACCAACATTCATGTTCTGAGAGACCATGGGTTTGTTTAATTTGTTTCTGGACAAATGTCATCTAGTCCCTTCTACAAGACTGGTGGACTTAGGGAAATTTATAGACATTCTTACCGGACATGTTTTTCTTTCCCAAGAGTGACAGGACAGAGTGGCATCTGCATCCCATTCTGTTTGTGGAACTGTCAGAATGGTTCAGCCATCCCATACTGGATATCTTAGCCTCTCCAATGAACTCTCACCTTGCCAGGTTCTGTTCAAGGTTTCCAGCTCCAGGAGTGGAAGGAGTAGATGCTCTATGATGTCCATAGCCAAGGGGACTATTGTATGCCTTATCCCCACTGCCTCTGATCCTGGCTGTAGTCAGGGAAATGTTGAGGGAGAGGGCAGAGGTTTTGTTGATGGTTCCCCATTGGCCCAGAAGACCATGGTTCTCCGATTTGGTCAGACTGTTGGTGGCCAGACCATGGACAATTCCCCCAGAGAGGGTCTCCCTCAGTCAGGGGCCCATCACCCATCCAGAGTCCCTATGGTTATGCTTGATGATTTGGTGGTTGAGTGGAAATTGCTGAAAACAGAAAGGTTTTCTAATAAGGTCATAAGGACCATTCATGCAGCTAGACGACCTTCTGCCATCCATATTTACAATTGAACTTGGAAGGTATTTAGTACCTGGTACAGAAGGGGCAGGTAGATCCCATGTTGGTCTATGGTGGCAGATGTACTGGAATGTGAATTATCACCTTTTCATTTTCCCTTTTCCCACTCTGATTTGTGAAAAATAACTGAGCAGGGATACAGAATGTTCAGATATCTAAAGTATCATAGAAGTACAAGATAACTTCTCTATGATCTCAGAATACTGAACACAGTGTAATGGTCTTAATTTGGAAAAACTCAAATTCTGATTAAATGTTAGAGGAAGATTTCTTAGCATTAAAGCAGTTCAGTCCTGGAACCAACTGCAATGCAAAGAGTGGGTTGCCTTTCATTGGGTTTCTTCACGAAGAAGTCATAATACTATCTCTTGAGAATGCTTTCATTTGAACTCCTGCACTCAACTGTGGACTTGATTCTATAACCTAAATATTCTTCTATAACTCTAAGTTTGTATGATTAATTGCAGACAAAAGCTTTGCTTAACAACCATAGCATTCACTGTCAACTCTCTGTGTTGACATTCCATGCAGAGCATCGGCGGAGCCGGATCTCAGATTACAGTAGCTGGGTTGAGATGAATGAAACTATTGGATAATGTGATTTATGACACAGACTGAAGGGAGGACAGGAACATGGGCATTACTGGTGGGAGAGAAGGTTTACCTCTCCATGAAATATTTGAGGTTAAGGCTCCCTAGCAAGAAACTGAAACCAAGATTTGTGGGACCATTCCCCATAGTAAAGGTCATCAACCCAGTCTCAGTGCAACTAAAACTGCCCCGACTGCTAGGGAAGATATACCCAGTATTCCATAATAGCCTCTTAAAACCTGTGGTTGGATCCATTCTGAGACCACTGCCCTGGAAGCCCCCAGGCCCTATGCACATAGGGGCCAAACCCATTATGAGGTGCAATGCATCCTTTTTTTTATTGTCCAAATTTTATTGATTTTAGAAGTTTTACAGGGAAAAAGGATTAAAAGGTTATAGAACATTTTGACAGCTACATCGTGCGGGGGGGGGGAGAAGCCCCCCCAGGTCTCACAACTTTTACAAACAAAAATAGAAAAATATCAACATTTACATAGGTATTAGGAGTTTTGAGTTTAACATGAAATCGTCAGTATGTTTCAATCATTTTGTTTTGTATCACTTCCATAAAGGTACATTGTAACAACAATTGCAATAATGTTCATAGGGAGCCCAATGCTCATAGTGGGGCCAAACCCATTATGAGGTGCAATGCATCCTTGATTCGAGGTGGCACAGGAGGCAACTCCAGTCCTTAATTAAGTGGAAGGGCTATCCCTTGTCAGAGGCATCTTGGGTAAAGAGTAGAAATATCCCGGCTGGTCGCCTTATAGAGATATTCCATGAAAAAAATCTAAACAAATCTGGGGGAAGGGCGTAGCCTTGAATCCTATACTGGTACTCAATTTGTTTTTGCTTGCACAGATTGCTTTTGAAAAGTAAGGGGAGCCGGATGTTAACTCTCTGTGTCGACATTCCATGTAGAGCATTGGTGGAGCCGGATCTCAGATTACAATAGCTGGGTTGAGATGAATGAAATTACTGAATAACGTGATTTATGACACAGTCACGGGCAAAGTTCAGAAGCAGATAAAGAAAGCAAAAAAAGATGGCTGCGAATAAGAAATGCCTAATGAAGAATGCCTAACAAAGCTGTTATTAAATCACTGCTTTTTGTATTACAATATCGGGTTGCTTATTATGAAGCAGGCATCGTTAGGGTACTTTACATTCACTTTACAACCATGGTGATTGCCAGCTACTGTAATGGGTGGCGAGAATAATTTTGGGGAATAGGAGAAATCAGCCAAAACCAAAACCAAGAAATCTAAGTCTGAAGCAAAAAGTTAATTTGAGAAAATGTTGCAGACTTGACCCTTTCAACTTCTCTTATAAATAAAGGCAATGAGGGCAAAGGGGAGAGGTACTTGAAGACTTGCAAGATGGATGTCAATTCTTTAAGACAGAACAGATCTGTAATCCAAAGGGATGGATGCTAAAACTACTCTTCTTATAGGGGTACAATAACAAAATCTTATCTTTATTGCTGGTAGTATAAAGTAACAGAATTTTGAAAGCTTGCCAAAGTTAATCTATTTTAATTCATCCCTATTGTAACTAATGTGTTGGATTATTCCATGTTTCTTTCTCAGCTTTTCCCCTCTTCGTTGGGGGTCAGGGAAGTTTTTCTGTAACAGCTCTGCTTCCTTCTGAAATGGTCGTGATTTTGTGTCCATATTCATAGGGTCTGTTAGACATCCTATCACAACCTTCTCTGGAAGATGATGTTACTTAGTTACACTATGCTGTTCCTCACAGCTTCCAGAAGTAAATCCTCTGAACTCGAGGTGGTTTGTGCTGCCCTGGACATAAAAGGGAATGGAATATTGTAGACCTTTCTGGACATTTAATGTAGTTGTTAAGATGTTTGTCTAGAAACCAAGAGACTTTGAGTTCTAATCCCACTGTAGGAATGAAGATGGAAAGTTGAAGTTACTTATAAAATATTAAAGGCGAGATCAAAGTTAAATAAACATTCCACTAAGGCAGCGGTTCTCAAATAGTGGGGCGCACCCCCCTGGGGGGGCGCGAGGCTCCGTAAAGGGGGGCGCGAAGGCTCCCTTTCCATCTGGGTGCAACGGCGGCGGCGTGGGCGAGGCTTAATATATCCCGCCTGGAAGTGGCAGCACTTCGGACTGTGGATTTTCATTGGAGCCGCGGGCTGGAGCTGTGCAAGAAGCCTGCTCGGGTGGGGGTGGGAGGGAGGGAAGCATGGCTGTCCCAGGCTTCCCTCCCTCCCCCCCCCCAGCCCAAGCAGACTTTTTGCACAGCTCCAGCCCGCGGCTCTGATGAGTCTCTGAGCAGTCCCCAGCGCTGCCACTTCAAGCCGGGATATATTCTGCCATGCCCTCGGCGGCGTCTTTATGCAGGTAGCTCGCCTCCACGCCAGCAGCTCCACCGCTAGCATTCCGTCTGGAAGCGGAAGCGCAACAGCCGCTGTTGGGGAAGGGACAAAGGGGCGGCGGTCGCCCGATCTTGCCACCGCCACCCCTTCGCCCCTGGTAACGGCGACTGTTGTGCTGCTGCTTCCAGCTGGGATGCTGGAGGAGCTGCTGGCAGGGAGGGAGTGAAGAAAGGGAGGAGGGAGTAAGGATAGACAAGCAAGAGGGAAAGAGGAAAGAAGGCAAGCAGGCAGGAAGGAGGCAGAAGGAAGGGGGGAAGAATGGAACTGGAAGGGAGGCAGGGAAGGAGGGAGGGAGAAAGGAAGGATAGGAGGATAGGGAAAGAGGAAAGAAGGCAGGCAGGCAGGGGGAAAGAGGAAGGAGGGAACTGGAAGGGAGGCAGGAAGGAAGGGAAGGAGGAAGGGAGGGTGGAAGGAAGGATAGACAAGCAAGAGGGAAAGAGGAAAGAAGGCAAGCAGGCAGGAAGGAGGCAGAAGGAAGGAGGGAAGAATGGAACTGGAAGGGAGGCAGGGAAGGAGGGAGGGAGAAAGGAAGGATAGGAGGATAGGGAAAGAGGAAAGAAGGCAGGCAGGCAGGGGGAAAGAGGAAGGAGGGAACTGGAAGGGAGGCAGGAAGGAAGGGAAGGAGGAAGGGAGGGTGGAAGGAAGGATAGACAAGTAAGAGGGAAAGAGGAAAGAAAGCATGTGACTACGGTGGGAGATGAGGAAAGACCGGTGTGCTATGTTATGCAGAGGTGTACTTATAACAATTTTATAGACAAATTATACTATTTACAGTCGCGCGGGGGGGGCGTGAAATGTTTTCTTCTTCCTAGGGGGGGCATGACAGAAAATAATTGAGAAGCACTGCACTAAGGGAATCAGTGAGATGGTATATTCTGAGGAACAAGGGGAAAAGAAAGTAAAAACCCTTGCCTTTTTTGCTGAGAAACATGGGAATGTTTGCTAGTCAATCTAGAGATCTAGGCATTCTGATGTGTTGTCAGAGGTCAAGTGCCAAGTCATAAGGGGAACAGCTATGAGAGTTCCCCATAGGTGGAGATAGCTGCTGCTGAGCATGGTAGAGTACAAGCAACTTATTGGCGTTGCTTGTAGGAAGATAGCAGGAAGGTTGCAAATGGTGATTGTCACCTTGGGACTTCTGGAACAGCCAGAAGTTTAGGATCAGTCATAAGTACCATTCGTTCAGCACTGCTGTGATTTCAAACAGTTGCTGGTCATTAAATGAGGATTATCTATAATTGTAGAGTTCATTAAGAACTAACTTATGATGACATAAAATAAAACTGGCAGAGATTACACTGAAAAGAAAAGAAGTGCAATAAAGAAACAATATGTATGCCATCTAAAAATTAAGACTGAGTAAAATTGAGACAGAATTTTAATAAAATTGAGATTTTATTGCCCAATTTTCTTCCAAAGCAAGATTTTCCTTGCTTCCAAAGTAAGGGAAAACCTTCCTTTGGAAGAAAACAATAAAATGAAATCAAAACCTTCACACCACTTCTCCTCTATTCATTTCATCTAGAAGTCTCTGTGTGTTTGTGTGTTTGATTGCTTCCTGCTACCTTACAAATCTCCTGTTACAATTTGGGTGAACGTTCATTTTTCATTCTTTTCTTCTGCACAGCCACTGCTGTTCAAGAATAACTTTAAAATATATGATCAGGGATTTGGCCAGCTATCTAAAACTATCAAGGTTGTTTACAGACTATTTAATGAAGTACTAATACACTTGAAAAAATTCCTTTACATCAGTCAAAGGACAACAGGTTATTTCTGATATTATGCTGCCTCTTGGTGGTTGAGAGATTATTTTTTTATTAATTTAGGGACAATGTTATTAGAATTTTTTTGAGTGGGAAGGAACATTTTCCATTATAAATTCTTCCAACACCTGCAGATACGTGTTTGTGCCTAGTGCATTTCAACAGTTTTTTTTTTCTATTGGGTTTATTTTTTTAAGATAGAGTGTTAAACTTTTTTTTTCATAAGGAGATAACAGCCAGGGCTATAGGATCAAGACAAGGCAAATATCAGTAAGACTAATATTTTATTTATCATCTGGCTGGCTATACAGCAAATGTATTCATTTTGAAATCTATGGCTTTCATCCAAAAATTCACTGGAAGAGCACCAGATCCTTTTGATCCTGTGTGGGTTTGGGGAATGTTAAGGTTGGGAATACAATATATTCAAATTGCTCTGTGGTTCAGCAGGTGGTATGTCACAACCTTCAAGCTTTAGAAAAGACCAATCTGCATATTTAATTTTAATATTTTCCTTTATGATTCATTGCCAAGAAGAAATGAGCTTGTTAACATTATTCAATTTCTCACCAATTAATCTGCCCTTGCCTAAAAAAAAAAACCCTTTCATTTAACCATTACTCCCACAATTCATGGTATCATTATCAGCAGGTATTTTTACAATATTGGTTAGGAGATCTCTTATGAATGTCTATGGGGTTTCCTTGGAAGAAAGTCATCTCATTTGCCAATTTAAGGCAATGTTTTAATTTTAATCTATGAAGCCACAAATAAAAATGAAGTACAGAGATGTCAATGGCTCAAAAGAATTTTGGGAAGGGAACATGCCAATATTGTATACAGACACTTTATTTAATTAAGAGATATGCAGAATGAATCACTAGGAACGACATTGTGAAAATCTAAGCCTAGTACTGTGCAAATGCAGGAAATTGCATTCACTGCATATAATCTGTAACATTTAGCATACCAAACAACATTTCCAAGATTATGGGATACTTCATACAATCACTCATATTCCTGCTGGTCTGACTACTGCAATGAGGCTGCCCTTGAACACTACTGGCAAGATGCACATGTCCAGAATGCAGCAGCATAGACATGCCTCACTATGCCCATGTAATGGCCCTCTTTTGTGAGCTGCACTAATTATCAGCTTGTTCCCTTTTATGACTCACAGCCCTTCATGTCATAGAGGTACTACTTCCATCCCATAGAAACTGCTCAATCCTGTCTGACAGGGTTGCTTTACTCCAGGTTCCTTCACCTAAACAATGTCATATTTCCAGAATCCAGAATTCTGCCTTCTCTGTAGCAATGCTTAGAGTGCACATTTACCCTGAGGTTTGAACATGTCCCATTCTACTGGGCTTTCAAAGTTTTTTGAGGATTTCACACTTTGGGAAAGGTCACTGAATCGCCTTTTGGGTTTCTTTTTTTTTTTGTAAAAAGTTTTATTGGTTTTAAAAACATTTATAGGGAAAAGGTAATAGGGTACATAGAAAATTTTAGTAGCTCCCGTGTTGGCTATAGAAATCCCCCCAAATCTCACACTTTTACAATTTTAAAAATAACATGTAAAGGATAGCATAAACAGAATTCTTACTTTATGTCAACATGTTCAATCATCTCTTTCTTTGTCACTTTCTAGTATATAAACAATTACAATAATATTTCAGATATTTTTATTTTTCTGACCTGAGCCTTTTCGATATTGCTCCCTCCACCCTGCCCCCAGGTGAAGCCGTGCCCCCCCCTCCATATCTTGTACATTGCTGCTTTTTCCCCCACCTCTGCTATCTTCGTCCTCTGGGAGGGAAAGATGTTTTTTAATGAACGCCTCTGCCTCGTCCACTACCTTTATTCTAACTCGACTTCCCTCCCAGAAAATCAACATTCCTTCTGGCAATAACCATCTGAACCAAATTCCTCTATTATATAGTTTTTTTTTTGATAAGGAAGCGTACTTCCTCCTTTTTTCTCTAATCTTATTTGGAATTTGCTTTAGAATGGTAATTTCTTTGTCTTGGTATTTTAAAGGTCCCTCCCTTTGGGCCCCTAGTACCTCATCTCTCATGGTCCTCCTGAGAAATTTAACGTGTACCTCTCTTGGAACATTATGAATTCTGACATATGCTGAATTGATTCTATAGACCAGGTCCATATCCCCCCACATCTACTCTTTATTTCTCTTAAGGTATTCTGCTAAAATTGTGCTCATAATATCTTTAAGATCTTCATTTTCTGTCTCTGGTAGGTTCTGGAGCCTGAGAAAAAAAGACATTATTTCCAATTCTATTTTGGCCATAAAGTTTTCCAGTTCTAAATTTCCCTTTCGGACCTCCTTAACCCTTTCGTCCATCCCAGCTGCGCCTTCCTCAAGTACTACAATTCTCTGTTTATTCTCTGCTGTGTTATGTTGTACCCCTCTGAGTTCATTTTTGAGGTCTGCCACTTCCTTCCTCAGTTCGTTTTGACCTCTCATAATTTCCTGAAACATTTGGTTGACAGACAGTTCTTTTGAACTCTCTCCAGCAGCTTCTGTTTGAAGCAATGAAGTAATCTTCGGCTGCTGGGTACTTGGACTGGAAGCCGCTGAAACTGGGGCTGAAAATGACTTGCCCGTTGGGGGTTTCTTAGGTCCCATTGTCTAAGTTCAGAGATGGTAGATCTTATTCAAAGAAAATGGTGTCGCCGGGGTGCGCAGACGGGCTGGTCCAGGGCAACAGGCAAATCCAAAACTAAAAAGCCAGTTCTTCACTGTTCCAAGACACAGAGGTACAGCAGAAAGGGAAAAACCAAATAATCAAATCCAGAAGGTCCACGAAGCAGAAGAGATCTGGAGCACCCTCGAGGGAGGTATTAATGATGCCAAAAATCATTTCTTTTTTCCCCAGGGTGGTTTCAAAAAGCAGACTTCATTTATAAGTACAGAAACAAGAGCGGAGGGGAGCCATTTCGACTCCTCCTTTCCGCAGGGAGAAGAGCAAAGGTTTTAATTTTTTAAAAACAGCTCAGCAAGCACTCTTGCAACTGTGATTTTAGTCTTTCTCACATAGTTAATTCGAGTGGCAAGTCAGCCTTTGTTCTCTCTCCAATCTAGAGTGGAGAGAGAGAGTTTGAATGCCGCTTTGTCCGAGGGGGGGGGTTAGAAAAGAAAAACTCCCCCCTCCAATCTTCGGTTTAAAATAGATTGAACAAAAACTTACGATAGCCTGCTGCTTATCCATTACCAATAATTGAAGAGATTAGGAAGGATTCTGCACAGCCAACATTTCAGCCACGTTTCCTTTGAATAACTTGTTTCCTCTGGAATCCATTAGACAAAGAGGCAAGCATGCCTCCCCTTCTGCTCCCTGGCCCCCTGGGGCAAAGCTGGAAAAACCCCTGCCGGCTGCCGCCAAGTCTGGGGGCTCCAGTAAGCCGCCCGTACTGCAGGAGTCCCCTCCAAGGTCTCCTGTGTTCCAAAAGGAGCCCACCGAGAAAACAAGCGGCAGACGAAACGTCCATCCCCTGCAGAGACCAGAAGTGTAATTGCCTTTTGAGTTTCTTTGTTTTCATTGGGTTTGGTCATTCTTGGCATCTTTATCCTTCATTTTTATCTTTTGCTGTTTTCTTCTTTATAACATGTTAAACAATTTGTAAACCATGGAGAGTGACAGGGAGTTGGGAAAACTAATAATAATATTAATCAAGGTTCAATCAAATCAAGTTTATCAATATGTGGGGGTTTTTAAGTGCCATACCAGAAAGTCTTGGGTGGCACTTAGAATATCTGTACATGTGACAAAAATTATGTCAATCACAAAAAGCACTTTGCTTGAATCAATACATATACTATGCTAATACGTATTGACTTCCTAGGTTCTTGGAAGTAGTCAATAAGAATAAAGATCAACATCAGCTAAAGAAATATTAATGGTGATTTCACATAACTTTGAATCATCATCATCATTCAACCACAGTACATTTGTTCTTATCTAGTCCTACATAGCTAGCAGAATGCAGAGGATATCCTAAGCATATTATTAAATACATTTCAATATTAATTAATTTTAATAATTAATGTTTCAATTGAATATTATTTATTAAAGGCAAGAGAACAGTTCAGAAGAAGGCAGTAACTAATCACTTATTTAAACAAGAAAACTGCTCAGTGTGATGGCATCTTTATTTTATTAATATGAATTATAGGATTTTTCTATTGATTTGCATTCTGTAAATCCAGAAATTCTATTTTCTCTCCTGCAATGTTTCAATTTATAATTTCAGTTCTGCAATTCAAAGGCAACTTCCAGGGCAAAGTAAAGAAAGTGTGCGGTTATCCTTAAATATTTGAATATAGAAACAGTTTCCCTGAAAAAACAAAGCTTTTTAATAATCAAGAACTTTCTCACCCTGTAATCACCAAAGCAAAATGTGTTCTATCAACTGAAAATTGGTGAATATTTAACAAAATGCCTCTGGCACTAATTTTACTATTTAGATCAAGTGAAATGCTTCATCAGCTGACTTGTCAGTAGCGAAATCCTCCTGAGATTAGTCAGTGAAAGCGAGAGTTGAATAAAGTAGACGGAATAAAAGATGGGAGGAAAATTCTTCTACCTTCTGGTAGCTTCAACTTTGGTAGCCTACTACATCTACCAGCCTTTACCAGAGAATGTGGAGGAACCCTGGAAGCTGATGCTTTTAGATGCTAGCTTTAGAAGCCTAATTCATGTGGTAAGTTGAAACATTTATTTCATATGCTTATGCCTGAGAAAGCTTGAAGGTGAAAGTTGTGCTTTTAGGGAAATAAGATAATGCCGGAGAAAAAAACAACCACGAAATAAGACCACTAATGATCTGTAAAGTGAAGACTCGTCATACTGAAAGCAGATACTGAATATTAGGGGGGAGGGGATAGAGATATGGAATGTATGTATTTTTCTACAACTTTTATGGATATAATTTCATATATTAAAAGTATAATAAAAGCAGTAGCAACTTCCTTTCTATATTTTAGAAACGTATTCTTTTACAAAATATTTTCTTCCCAAACATTAGACTCTGAGCAGGATGCTTTTTTAAATATTGGATATAGTGTACTTTTCAGACTTCCGAGATAACCAGTTTGATTTAGAGGTTAAGCCACTAAGTTAGAAACTGGGAGAGTGAATTCTAGACCAGCCTTCAGCATGGAAACCAGCTGTGCAATCAATTCCTGCTGTAACTAAACGGATCGATTCTAGTGGTTAAGGGACTAAGCTAGAAATCAGGAGAGTGAATTCTAGACCACCCTTAGGCATAGAAACCAGCTGTGCAATCAATTCCTGCTGTAACTAAATGGATCAATTCTTGGTTGATCCAGAATAAAATAGACTCTGCACTTCCAGGCAAATGCTAGGGGGGAAAAAGAGAAAGAAAGAAATTTCTTTCACTTCTTATCTTATGTAACTATTATGCTGAACTGAGTAAATTCTTGCACTCTTTTTCCTCACCGTCTCATTATTTTCAAATGGCAATGCTTAACTGGTAATGCAGGTAATGTATTTTGTCTGTTTGTTTTATTCTGTGCCTGCATACAGAGAGGGAAATCCTTATATGTATTTCTTTGGCTTCCACAAGTCATCCCAAATAGGGAATCTTAGAGTAAATACTCATTGTTTAATATATTTTGTTTCTGCATTTTAGCTGTTCATGTACACCCAGTGCACTGAAACGGGTTAGTCCTTTTGCATGCTGCTACATGATTAGCCTTCTATTTTTCTGTTGAGGTGTGCAAACATCTTCGCTGGGACTGAATCTGGGGCATATCAGTTTTCATCTACCTGTGGGTGGTTGCAAAGGGAAAGAAAACAAGTAGCTTGCCCTTTTCAGCGAGTGATTTGATTTGAGCCAAGTTTATTCTACCTGTTTGGCAAGTGCAATTTATAAAGTAATGTTACAAGGGTAGTCCAATAACAATGTCCCAGAGCAATAATACCCTTCCCTTGGTTCTACCCAGAGTACTCTTTGCCTTATCTATTAGTAGAAGATATAGTAGTAGTAAATCATTAGTTCTGCAGGGATTCTTCCGTCTTTTTGCAATCTTTCTTGAGAGTTCACTTCTGCTTTATCCAACTGCAAAATCTTTTTCTACATTTGTCCTTCCCCCCGTCCCCCCGACCAGGTCAGTGCTTTTTAAGTATAAGCTGAAGCCATTTTACAAGACCAAAGTATTTCTCAGGCCAGTGTTTCTCCCTTACCCAAAACACTTGTCATGTTGTAGGAGATCATGAGAATAAGGCATAAAAGGAGAGCCAGGATAAAAAGTAGAAGAGAGTCATTTGTCAGACAGGGAAGAAAGATACCATTCAAAGTGAGAGTAGGTGGGAATAGAGTAAAGTAAAGTAGTTTGTGCCAAGAAATGTACACAGAGGCTTGATGATTAAAATAATTAAAATCAGGAGAAAATTGTTTTGTGGATAAGCTGAATGAACATATAACATGTGCTTTGGGGCAGCTGTGCTGTTGGTGGCTGATTATCCCAGTGCTTAGTACTATGCTGTATACCTAACTTCTAAGTTCCAAAAGTCAGCTAAAGTTAAGGTGATAGATTTAGACAATATTCAAATACAATAACCAATCACTCACTCTTAATTCAGAGGGTTGTTGTGAGGATAACACAAGGAGGGACACCCATGTTACCCACCTTTCAGGGGAAACAAATCTGAATTAAAATGTAATAATTCTTGCAGGTCCAAAGATTCAAAGGTTCTATGTGTGCTATTCAGCATTGCTAAGTATTCCATCGATTTTTATTATGGTCACAGATGAGCATTAAAAACAAGAGGAATAATAGTAAGAAATAAAAATAAAGGCAGACAGAATAATATATTGCATTGGTGCTGGATTAACAGTGGACAATTTGCCTAACTTTACATACCGGATGGTAGAAGTTGGCCACATTCAGAGAAACTACTTCATATTGACCTGATAATATTAGTTGCACTTGAAAAAGGTCACTATTTCCCCGATATTTTATTAGGTAAGGTGCAGGGGTGGGTTTCATCTAGTTCGCACTGGTACGGGCGTACCAGTTGGTGAAATTTATCATACCTTCCCATACGCCTTCTTCCGGAGGCCTCATACCGGATTGCTGCCTCTGCCAGCCTGCCCACCCCACCTCCCGTTTGCTTCCCCCGCCCACCTGGTCATCACTCGCTTGCTTGCTCACTTGTCCCGGCCATCTAACACTGTGCTTGCCCTGCAAACCCACTTCCTTTGCCTGCCTAGCTGAGGCTCCGTGGCTGCAGGCAGCTGGGGAGGAGGGGGGAAAATCTGCCCATCTTCCTGCCCCTCCAGAAGCAACCAGGCAGGCCCTGGGATGATCAGCAGCCCACGCGCCACCTCCATGTGACTTTTCTGGGGGCACAGCAGCTGCTTGGACATGGCTGCAGCCGGCAACAGGAAGGGAAGGAGAGGCCATCCAGCAGTGTTCCAAGATCAGTGGATTGGTAGGGAGGTTGCGCGTGGCTGGAGGCATCAGGGAGACAGGACATCGTGGCCACCCTGGGTGCCTGCAACGGGACATGGCAGTTGCTGGGCGGCTGCTCCTTTGTGCTCTGTTGCCAGCAGCAGTTGACTTTCTCCTGCTGATCTTTCCTCTCCAGGAGTCCAGGCAGGCCCTGGGTGATCAGCAGCCCGTGCGCCTCCGCCATGTGATGCTCTGGGGTGCAGCCAGGAAGGATTAGTAGGAGAATGCCAAGTGCAGCTGGGAGTGTCCCCAGGTCGGTGGGGTGGTGGGGAGATTGCGCAAGGCTGGACTGGAGGCGGCAGTAAGGCAAGGTTCGAGGCTACGCCCCTGTACCGGTGAAAAAAAGAGTAACACTGTTGGTGCTGGAGCCGCTTTGCTGAATCTGGCACCACGGTGAAGGCAAGAAGTGGCTGCCAGTGAAGCTCTCAGTGATGGCAAGAGTCCTGCTTCCACACCGGATTCAGCAAAAGCGGCTCCAGCAACTACAGGACATGCTTGTGAAATGGAGATCCAGAACTGACTGCCCGGGATTGTGCTTCAGCCACTGGTGTGAAAATGTCTGATTTCCAGCTGCAGGAGGGAAGGAAAGAAGCCCGTCTTTGGAAAGAACCTTCCCTCTCCCTCCAGAGAGCCCATGCTGAAAAACAGGAGGAGGTGGACTGGTTTGAATGTGGGCGAGCATGCGAGTTAGTGGCCTGCCTTCCTTGCTCATTCAGGCAGGCGGAGAAAGAAAGAAGCATGTGATAGCTGAGGGCATGGGCTCTCTGGAGGGGGAGGGAATGTTGTTTTGCCATCGCTGAGTGCTTCTCTGGCAGCCTCTTTTTGCCATTGCCGAAGCACCGGATTCAGCAAAGCGGCTCCAGCACCAACAGTGTTAGATTGGGTAATGGATAGGCACACACAGGCTTAATGGTAACAACAACTCTTTATTAGCTACAACAAATGAGAACAGACCAGCGAAGCTTGAATCTGACAGCAGCCTTTTATAGGGTGCTGTCAGACCCTTTGATCAATAGGATTAAACCTCTGTTCCCGCCGAAACAGAGGACTTTGGTGGAAACCACTGCAGTTAGTACAAGAATCTAATGCCCCTCCCCTTGTAGATGGAACAATCCTACTGGTAACGTAGTGACGAAGGTAGGCAGGCTTTTGGGTAGCTCTGCCTGACCTGCGCAGTTCAGTAGGAGGTGTTTCCTTGGATAGGTCGGACGGACCTGTTTGCTCCACATCTCCACGTGGTAGAAGCTCCTGGAACCTTTCGCAGGTCGTGGCTGGAGCTTCTGGAGCTGGTTCTCTCAGAGCTCGTTGCGGGCCTGCAACAAAACCAGATAAGTTTCCCGGGCTTGAGCTGTCCATGGAAGAAGAGGGTGTTTGCTTTGTTTGGGTAGGGGTTTGGCTAACTCATGCAGGAGTTACCTCTGGTTGTCTAAGGGTGGAGTTGGAGAGGCGGCCACGGAGTTGGTCAATATGCCTTCTCCAATTCCTACCGTCCTTGAGATCTAGGATGTAAGTGCGAGGGCCGGTGATGCCTATCACTGTCAGACCCTTCAACCAATAGGATTAAACGTCTGTTCCTGCCGGAAAAGAGGACCTTGGTGGAAACCACTGCAGTTAGTACAAGTATCTAACAAACGGGACATGCTTGGGGAAGGGGGAGCTGGAACTGACTGTTTGGGATTGTGCTTCTTTTACCAGTGTGAAAATGTCTGTTTTCTAGCCGCAGGAGGGAAGGAAAGAAGCTGGTCTTTGTAAAGAACCTCCCCCCCCCCTTCAGAGAGGCCATGCCCTCGGCTATTGCATGCCTCCTTTCTTTCTCTCCCCTCCTGAATTACCAAGAAGGCAAGCCACTAAACCACCCACTCATCCACATTCAAACCAGCCCTCCCCCTCCTGTCTTTCGGCAGTTTCTGAGTCAACATTTTGGTTACTAAGTAAGAGCCTTGTTAAGTGAGTTTCACCACATTTTATAAGTAGACCATGCCCACCTGATCACATGACTGCCAAGCCACTCCCATATGGTCACATGATCGCCAAAGCACTCCCATCGGGTCACATGACCCCCACCCCAAGCCACTCCCACAAAACAGGCCACACCTACAGAATAGTTTCTAAAAAAAATTGAAACCCACCACTGGTTACGTGTTATAAATTGAGTCCTTGTAGAAGATGTCATATAGCAGGACTTGAGCTTTCAATGTGCCTCGTCCAGCTTTTATGTTATTCAGCCAGAGGAATTCTGAAATCTCATGGTGTCCTCTCCAGGGCAACAGATGCTGGTCTTTCTTTGAAGCAAAAATAATTCTTTTTTTTTTTTTGTATGATACTTTCATGATATTTTCCTCCCTCACATCTGTGTCTGGTGCATATCAGCCTCTTTCAGTGTATTTACTGTGTGAGTGCTAGATTAGCTCATTAACCATATTGTTATTATGGTCCTTGTGGATTCCAGTCAGGTGCTATCTTGCTCTTCCCTGAGCCCCTTCTGATGGATCACCTGTCTGGCCCCTAGCAATTGCTGGACAGATTGAGAAACACTTGTTTACTGAAAAAGAAATGGAGTTTAGAGTACTATGAAGCCTTTGCTTAGTACAAGGATGTTAACATTTCATTTGTTTTGCAGGCCACAATTGTGGAGAAGTTGGGTGTTGGACACTTTATGGATGTTATAAATCTGTACACAATGGTTGAATATACACCATCTACATCTGATGAAAAAGTCATTGTAACAGACACAGCATTTAGCCATGTTCCAGTACGTCTTTACATTCCTACAAAGCAGTCAGATGTCTTGAAAAGAGCAGTGATTTTCATCCATGGAGGTGGATGGTGTATAGGATCAGCAAGTAAGCATAAGTATTTTATTCTTTACATTCCTACAAAGCAGTCAGATGTCTTGAAAAGAGGAGTGATTTTCATCCATGGAGGTGGATGGTGTATAGGATCAACAAGTAAACATAAGTATTTTATCCCACCACTGTGGATCTCTAATAAAAAATGTATCGATTTATTCTGACGTCCCAGGGCTTTCATTGAGGTATAACAGAGATATCAACCTTCTTGAGTCAGTGGTTAATTAATGAATTTTTAAGACCATCCTGATAATTCTCACAAAATGAATCACATTGTAGGTACAAGATTCGCAATTGTCAAAAGGTAAATTGATGAGGTTGTGGCTTCCAAATTCTCTAGCTCTTGCCAGTTTATCTGTTTGCCAATTTTAATTTACAATGTAATCTGAGCGGTAGGGGAAAACGAAGTACTTAGCTGCTGCCATCCCATTATTTTCATTTGCTAGATATAAATTTAGGGGTTGTAGGGATTCTCAGACATAAAGGAGGCTGTTACCTTGTTGTAGCATGTTAGTTTCCCATTAGAAAAAAAAATCCTACTTCTTTCACATCTGATAGAGCATTGAGCTTCACAAAGATGAAGGAAGACATACCCCAGGTACACGAAAACTGCTTAATCGATGAAAAAGTATTCCTACATCAACTTAAAGATGGGAATGTTTAAAACCCATTTAAAAAAATTTTCACATCCTGTTGACTACTTGCTTCTCTACTTTGGTAGTTTTTCTTGGCAGCCTGAGCAGGAGCCATATCATTCCAAGAGATCCCTGAATGGTAGAGATTAGAACCATTTATCCCTGCCTCAATAATTTTATGATGCTCCCAAACTTAATTTCCACTCCCAGAATTCCTCAATCAGTAAAATTTGGGGAACTGGCACTAATCTTCAAGTTGCCAAGATTGGGAAACATTCGAGTAGAGATTCATGGAAAGTTTCCAGAAAGTCCATCCCAAAAGAAACCGAAAACATTAGAATTTGTAGGCTTAGGACTTCAAACCTCACAGGAAATGAAGCAGGAATATTTCTGCTATTCATAAAATGAGCTTGATGTTTCTTAGCTTTCTATGGTAACATGCTAGGCTCACTCTTGTGGTAGTCTAAAGCCCTTGTTCCATATTGTTTTTGATGCATGCACTGTGTATTGGTATTGCAAGAGTAATGAAACATGCTTTGTCACTTATTTTTCACAGCCATGAAAGCCTATGACCTCTTATCAAGGTGGACATCAGAAAGACTAAATGCTGTTGTGGTGTCAGTCGAGTAAGAATGGTCTTTGAAGGAGACATTTTCATTCATTAATCTTTTACTAATCTTCTTCTCTTAACAAAATATTAATTAATAGTTGGTAATAGCACAAACTGGCACATTGAAGGCCAATATATATTGTTATTGGTTGCTAAATTATACTTACTTCCATTTGCTGTGCTATAAGTATTATTTTGTATTTATAATGGATAGCTAATATAGTTTTACATTTACTGCCTCATACTTTTTGCAAAGTGTAAACAAATAGAATATGATTGGAAGATGGTATAATAATATTTAAATACATAAAATGAAATGCACAAATCATTTCTACAGACTAAAATCTACATTTTACAATCTTTTTGGTATTTTTCAAAGTTAAAGATTATTATGTCTCAGATTATTCCATACAATTTATAGCTTCCATAAAGCATAACTTCCTATGAAGCTTAATTATTCTACTAACAAAAGAGACCAGATTAGAATTAGTCGGTAAAAGGGAAATAAATTTTATTGATCATTTAGCACACAAATAAGTCAGGAATTCAAAAAAAAAATCAAATTTTACATCAAATAAAACCACCTTTTTAAATCTGGTATCAATAGTATAAATCTAGTGATAAATTAACTTTGTTTTAGCAATACAGGGAATATATAAATTTCTATCATTGTCTTTTTAATTAATTCCCTAAAGTTACAGACTAGCTCCAAAATATCGGTTCCCCATTGCATTTGAAGATGTGTACTCAGTATCAAAATACTTTCTACAAAGCAGCATTCTGGAGAAATATAATGTAGATCCAAGCCGCATCGCCATTGCAGGAGACAGCGCAGGAGGTAACTTAGCTGCAGCTGTAACCCACCAGGTAAGAATTACCCATTTGAAAGTAATAAACCAAAATGGAATTATACATGTTATTTATCTCTGTTATCTCAAACTATTCCGATACTAGTTTATTTACCTTGGGGCTTTTCACACTGGATACCTAAGAGTAGGAAGTCATAAATTTTAATAACTCTGAAAGATTCAGGATCTTCTAAGGAGTCCAAAATGGTGGATCATAGAATTATGCATGTAAATTGAAACCCGACTGTCTGAAATTATCATGCAGCATATCACCATGGGGTAAAAATAAGAACTAGCTGCAGCAATTAGCAATCAGGGCAACTGCTGGGCCTTTTTGCATTAGATGAGTAAAACTGGGTATCTACTATTTTAAAAGAAAGTCCTAGTTTGCTGATTTGCCCGGAGCAAGAAGTGGCATGCAGGCCATCTACCATGGTTGCAATGAAGCCCAAGAAGACAATTGGTTCAGGAGGAAATCCACTAGATGGCACCTTCACAATGGTTATTTCATTGTGAAAAATGTAACTTTAGCCCCATTTCAAGAATAAAGCGAGCTCAACAATACCAATAAAGTAAAATAACTTCCAGTATTTTATTTGCAATTTTCCTCAAAAGTCATTGCTGTAAAAAAGTGCCAGATTACAAATACTATGAAAAACATATCAGTTAGGGGTTTTCCTCTATAATTTTGCATAAGAGATATAAAATGTATAAGCTTTGAAATTTTAATAGTTATTTTGCTTATATTATGAAATACGAAACATATTAAATAGTCCATCTTTCTCAGGAAAAATATTTCTAATTAATACTTTTCTTTTCTAGCTTTTAGATGACCCTGATGTCAGAACTAGATTCAAGATTCAAGCTTTATTGTATCCTGTTCTTCAGACTATTGATCTGAAATTGCCATCCTATCAGGATAATAAAAACATGCCAATTCTGCCTAAAACATTAACAAACAGATTCCTCAGTGAATACATTATATCAGATGACTCTTTTTCCAAAGCTTTAGAGACCAACCAACATGTTCCTGTGGAGTTCAACCATTTGTTTACATTTGTAAACTGGAGTACGTGGCTACCTGAAAGATTTAAAAAAGGCCACATTTACACTGACCCATCACATAGAAATTCCAAAACTGGACACAAATATCCAGGTTTAGTGGATCCAAGGCTGGCACCACTTTTAGTTGAGGACATCAAGCTCCGGGGCTTACCACTTACATATGTCCTCACTTGTCAATATGATGTCTTAAGGGATGATGGAATCATTTATGTTTCCCGTCTTAGGGAAGCAGGAGTTAAAGTAGCACACGAACATGTTGACAATGCTTTTCATGGTGGTGTATTATTTATTACAGGCCCTTTTGCCCTAAATATAGGACACAGAATGGCTAACAACTACATTGAGTGGCTGAATAAGAACCTGTGAAAATACACCTCTACCACCTGAAAATGGTTGGCCTGGATTCATTCAGTTTCATTCAATTTATTTTTTTCAGGGACATTATCCTTTTGGTCAATAAACTTGACACTCTAATTCCGCAGTTATTATACTTGATATAGGATCTCTTGTTTCCTGCTGTTTGAATAAGTATGAGAAGCTTGGTAGAATATGGGGGGGGGACTTGTGTAACCATTAAATGATTAATAATTTAAAATGAAAAATAAAGCTTTTCACCATTTTATTTGTGAAGTTATAGACTTGAATCTTGATGTTATTCAGGATTGCTTTAAAAGCCATGATTCATTTCTACACTTTTTGGGCACCTGTCAAATGTGTTCCAGTGGGATTTTTAAGGTAACTTGTTCCTTTTGGGAAGTATCAGTGTGAATATCTGGGTGCAGACAATTGTAAGTTCTTGAGTAGCATTTCATGAATAAAACCTCTTGGTTTCTCTTGATTGGATTTTGCATGGATGGTGTCAAAGGAAATGGGTGTGATAGTGCCTATAAATTTATCTTTGATTCAAGTTGACTTGTTCTATGAGATATATTATGCCACAAATGTACAAATAGTACTTCAATACTACTTCCCATTGTGAGTTGCTGGGTAGCTATGCTCCTGAGGAGGCTTCCTTAGAGACAGCTTATTTAATCAATCTCCAATTTTCTCTTTTTAGGAGAGACAATCCAAAAATGGTAGGGCTTTAACTAGAGCACTGTAAAGGAACTAGATTATCTAGATCTATTTCAGATGGGATTGTAATTTGGGTGTGTGTTAAAGATTCTTTTTTAAACCATATTCAATTAGATTGACCCAAACTCAAGAAATATAAAAAAATGTGCTAGACTTTCGATATGACAAATATATGTGTGCTTCCTATTCCTAAGACAAATATATGTGTGCTTCCTATTACCTCTATTCTGTATTTTTATCTATTGCTATTATTTCTATCTTATTACCATATATTATTCTATATTATTACAATTATATCTATACAAGCATTATGCTTCTATTATCTCTGTACTATTACAATTGTTTCTATACTTTATTATTATTACTTATATATAGATAACTGTCTATCTTTAAGAATGGTCAATACTCTAACTTAGTGTCAGGCCTGCAGAGGTTCCTTTAAGAATCTTTGGCCTGCCACACTTTCTTATAATTTCCTATGTGTTTCATTAGTGTAGTAGTTGGGAGGGGGCAATAGAAAGGAGTAGGATTGTGGAATGTATGTTGTCATTCTTTTATAGAAGCCAAGGTCATCTTTTGTCTCCGCACCTCGACACCTGACCGGAAGCAGAGGGGTGTAGATGCCAGCGTGGAAGATGATGATTGGAACATGTGATGAATTATGGGTGTGGGGATAGATCATGAACTTTCAACTGGGTGGAATCCCAGGAAGCAAATCAGATTTGGGATTTCATAGCACAATGCCAACATGTCTGTCTTATTAAATTGGAACTTTAAGGAAGCTTTGTCTTTGATTCTGATTTAATTCTGCATGATATTTGGAACGCTGACACTTAGTTGATGTCAATAAGGGTTCTTAAACTGAAGGAGAAATTGCATGTTTGCTTTTGTTGTTGGTTCTCTACTTGAGTGTTATTTTATACATCTCTCTCTCTCATTTAATAATGAAAAATTAAAAGTTTATCTCATGATAAAATTGTATGAGCAGCTAGGATAGATGGGATATTTTGCTTCTTTTTAAAGAGATAGCAACTATTGCAAAGTTTTTCTTCTGTGCAATTAAAGACTGATTGTTTAATTTGTTTAAGAATAACCAGTAATTGCATTTTTATGTGAATTATCACCTTTTTATTTCCTTTTTCCCCACTCTGATTTGTGAAAAATAGCTGAGCAGGGATATAGAATGTCAAGGTATCTAAAGTATCATAGAAGGTCAAGATAAGTTCTCTACCATTTTAAAGACAGACTGCAGTAAAATGGTCTTAATTTGGAGAATCTAAAATTCTGATTAAATGTTAGAGGAAAAATTCTTAATATAAAGTCAATTCAGTCCTGGAACCAACTGCAATGCAAAGAATGGGTTGCCTTTCATTGGCTGTGTTTAGGAAGAAGTCATAATACTATCTCTTGAGAATCCTTTCATTTGAACTCCTGCACTGAACTGTGGACTCGATTCTATAGCCTAAATATTCTTCTACAACTCTAAGCTTGTATGATTAATTGCAGACAAAGGCTTTGCTTAACAACCATAGTATTCACTCAACAACTATGGCAATTTGGTTAATGACCACATCAACAAATATCATAAAATCAGGTCAGTCATGTGATGATCCTCTTAATGACTGGCATGAATTACAACCATAATTCTGGTCTGAGTTATGATCATAGGTTGAGGACTCCCTGTACAGAGATAGTTTGTAAATCATCTTGAATATCTGAATGAAATGAGACCCAGAATGAACTATTCCAATACCAGCTATTGTTTTAATGGGTGGTGAGAATATTTTTGGGGAATAGGAGGAAGCAGCCAAAACCAAGACCAAGAAATCTAAGTCAGAAGCAAAAAGTTAATTTGAGAAAATATTGCAGATTTTGCCCTCCCAGGTTCTCTTATAAATAAAGGCAGTTGGGATGGGGGGAAGAGAAGTACTTGCAGACTTGCAAGATTGATGTCAATTCTTTAAGACAGAACAGATTTTTAAACCTAAGGGATGGATTCTAAAACTATTCTTCTTATAGGATTAGAATAACAGAATCTTGTCTTTATTGCTGGTAGCATAAAGTAACAGAATTTTGAAAGTTTGCCAAAGTTAATCTATTTTAATTCATCCCTATTGTAACTAATGTGTGGGATTATTCCAAGTTTCTTTCACAGCTTTTCCCCTCTTCCTTGGGGTCAGAGAAGCTTTTCTGTAACAGCTCTGCTTCCTTCTGAAATGGTCATGCTTTGGTGTCCATATTCACAGGATCTGTTAGACATCCTATCACAACCTTCCCTGGTTGATGCTGTTCCTTAGAGACACTATGCCAGTGATGGCGACCCTATGGCAAGGCGCTGTCCTGTCAGATGGCCAGCGCGCATGCACATGCTAGCCAGCTGAGTTCACCCCTTTTAAAGCCATTAAATATGCAGATTGGTCTTTCCTAAAGCTGACACTATGCCAGTGATGGCGAACCTATGGCACGCGTGCCAGAGGTGGCACGCAGAGCCATTTGTCAGAGCACGCAAGGCGCTGTCCTGTCAGCTGGACAGCGCACATACACGCGCTGGCCAGCTAAGTTCACCCTTTTTTAAAGCCATTTTTCGCCCTTCTCAGGCTCCAGAGACTTTATAGGAGCCTGGGTAGGGCGAAAAGAACCCCCGCCCCCCGTAGGCCTTCCGGAGGGTTCAGGGACCATCCGGAGGCTTCCCCGAATCCTTCAGAACGCTTAAAACGAACCTCCGAGCAAACCGGAAGTGACTTCCGGTTTGCTCGGAGGATCCTTTTAAGCACTCTAAAGGCATCAGGGAAGCCTCGGGATGGTCCCTAAAGCCTTCAGAACACTTAAAACGACCCTCCGAGCAAACCAGAAGTCACTTCCAGTTTGCTCGGAGGGTCGTTTTGAGCACTCCAAAGGCATCAGGGAAGCCTCCGGACGGTCCCTGAAGCCTTCGGAGTGCTCAGAACAACCCTCTGACCAAACCAGAAGTCACTTCCAGTTTGCTCGGAGGGTCGTTTTGAGCACTCCAAAGGCATCAGGGAAGCCTCCGGACGGTCCCTGAAGCCTTCGGAGTGCTCAGAACAACCCTCTGACCAAACCAGAAGTCACTTCCAGTTTGCTCAGAGGGTCGTTTTAAGCATTCCAAAGGCTTCAGGAAAGCCTCCGGATGGTCCCTGAAACCTCCAGAGGGCCTCTGGGGAGGGCGGGGGGGCTCTTTCACCCTCCCCAGACTCCTATAAAGCATCTGGAGCCTGGGGAGGGCAAAAAAGAATGTAAAAGTGGGGTGTCGC
The DNA here is from genome assembly GCF_964273705.1 of Natrix helvetica. Taxonomy (NCBI): domain Eukaryota; kingdom Metazoa; phylum Chordata; class Lepidosauria; order Squamata; family Natricidae; genus Natrix; species Natrix helvetica. The sequence continues at coordinate 29,349,242 of NC_138551.1, read as the reverse complement.
GCCTGTAGTGCGTGCATGTGCCCTGGGCGGTCACGTATTGCATTATGGGTGCGGCACGCCTGCACACGACCCCCCTGCGCTTCCCCCACTTGTGGCACGCGAGCCAAAAAGGGTTCGTCATCACTGCACTATGCTGTATGTTAAGTAAGTAAGCTCCCTGTTAGGAGAGCGAGTGTGCAGAGAAGCGTAATATGAGTGGTATGGAAGAACACACACAAACCAGCATACAGTGACACCAAATAGGATAAATAATAGTAGTTTACTACATGGAAATATAGAGGTATTCAGAGTTCAATTTACAGTCCAAGTCATACATGGCTCAGTCAGTCAGTTATCAATATTCTCAGTTAAGGAATGATCCTTCGAACACAGTATCAAATAATCAGTTTACCACACAAAGCAGCTAACAGTAGCAAAAACACAGTAACTTACGATATATCCACCAATCAGCGTCTAACAAACAGTCATTCTGGGCTCCCTCTTATGGCTGCTTGAGGTAACAGCAACCAATCACATTATAGCAGTACTTAAAGCTACAGTACTACCATCTGGTTTTATATATTGCTAACCCAACTGTTAGCTTACATTCCTAACAGCTTCCAGAAATAAATCCTCTGAACTGGAGGTGGTTTGTGCTGTCCTAGACATGAAAGGAAATGGAATATTGTAGACCTTTCTGGACATTTGATGTTAAGATATTGGTCTAGAAATCAAGAGACTTTGAGTTATAATCCCACTGTAGGAATGAAAGATGGAAAGTTGAAGTTACTTATAAAATATTAAAGGCATGATAAAAACAAATAAACATTCCACTCCTGAATCAGTGAGATTGCATATTCTTAGGAGCAAGGTCAAAAGAAGGTAAAATCCCTTGCCTTTTTTGCTGAGAAACACGGGAAACACTAGAGATCTAGGCGTTCTGATGTGCTGTCAGATGTCAAGTGCCAAGACATAGGGAGAATCGCTATGAGAGTCCCCCATATCTACTGCTGAGCATGGCAGAGTACAAGCAACTTATTGGCTTTGCTTGTAGGAATTTATTTTATTTATTTCTTAGATTTTTAGACCGCCCCTCTCCCAGAAAGGGACTCGGGGCGGTGTACAGTCAATACAAATAAAATCAGTCATAATAATAAAATACATTTAAGATACATTTGGAGGGGGAGATAGGCTGTACTAAGAAATAAATATATTCTAATCCTAAAAACATCACAATTAAAACCCCAAACCCAATTAAAATAAAGTAAATCCCCGGGAGGTAAAACTAAGAAAGTGTCAGGCCAGCTGATTGAAATAGGTGAGTCTTTAACTTTTGCCGGAAGGAACGGAGGTCGGTGGTAGTTCGAATGTCTGGGGGGAGGTCATTCCAGAGGGTTGGGCCCATCACAGAGAAGGATCTACTCCTAGGTGTCGCCCGCTGGCATTGCCTAGCAGACGGCACCAGGAGGAGCCCCTCCCTGTGTGAGCGGATAGGTCGCAGGGACGTGTGTGGTAGGATGCGATCCTGCAGATAACTAGGTCCTATGCCATGGAGCGCTTTAAAGATGGTGATCAATACCTTGAAACGCACCCGAAAGGCCACAGGTAGCCAGTGCAGCTCGCGCAGGAGAGGTGTTACGTGGGAGTAACGTGTACTTCCCATAATAACCCGCGCGGCTGCGTTCTGAACTAGCTGCAGTCTCCGGATGCGTCCCAAGGGAAGCCCCATGTAGAGGGCATTGCAGTAGTCCAGGCGAGACGTCACCAGCGCATGAGTGACCGTGCGCAGGGCACTCCGGTCCAGTAGGGGGCGCAATTGGCGCACCAGGCGGACCTGGTGGAACGCCCCCCTTGCCACGGCTGCCACATGGTCCTCCATTGACAGCCGGGCATCGAGGAGGACGCCCAAATTGCGCGCCTGCTCCACGGGGGACAGTTGTTTGCCCCCTATGGCCAGCGATGGAGTCAGCTGGCTGAACCGAGGTGCCGGTACCCACAGCCACTCGGTCTTGGAGGGGTTGAGTTTGAGTCTGTTGTCCCCCATCCAGACCCCGACGGCTTCCAAACACCGGGACATCACTTCGACAGCCTCGTTGGGGTGGTTTGGGGTTGAAATGTACAGCTGAGTATCATCAGCGTAAAGATGGTACTCAACCCCAAAACCACGGATGATCTCACCCAGCGGCTTCACATATGCGTTGAACAGGAGAGGCGAGAGGACCGACCCCTGTGGCACCCCACAAGTGAGTGGCCTCAGGGACGACCTCTGCCCCCCTGTCAACACACATTGCTTCCGGTCGGAGAGGTAGGAGCCGAACCACCGCAAAACGGTGCCTCCGACTCCCATCCCCTCCAACCGGCGCAATAGGATACCATGGTCGATGGTATCAAAAGCCGCCGAGAGGTCTAATAGGACCAGGATAGAGGAACAACCCCTATCTCTGGCCCTCCAGAGATCATCAACCAACGCGACCAAGGCTGTCTCAGTGCTGTGCCCAGGTCGGAAGCCGGACTGGCGTGGGTCTAGATAGTCGGATTCGTCTAGGTGTCATGGAAATTGCTGCGCCACCACATTCTCAACAACCTTCGCCAAGAAGGGGAGGTTGGAGACTGGACGATAATTAGCTAGCTCCATTGGGTCGAGCGAAGGTCTCTTGAGCAAGGGTCTCACCACCGCCTCTTTCAAGGCGGTTGGTAAGTATCCCTCACCCAATGAGGCATTCACCAGGCCCAGGAGCCAGCCTCGTGTCACCTCCCAGGCTGCCAGTACCAGCCAGTAGGGGCACGGGTCCGTTAAACATGTGGTGGGTCGCAGCCGTCCACGCAACCTGTCCAAATCCTCGGGGGCAACAGAGTCAAACTCCTCCCAGAATAGCAGGAAGGTTGCAAATGGCAATTGTCACCATGGGACCAATCATAAGTACCACTCGTTCAGCACTGCTGTGATTTCAAACAGTTGCTGAAGAAGTGGTCATTAAATGAGGAATATCTATAATTGTAGAGTTCATTAAGAACTAATTTATAATCGCATAGAATAAAACTGACGGACAATACACTGAAAAGAAAAGGAGTGCAATAAAGAATCAATATGTATGCCATCTAAAAATTAAGACTGAGCAAAACTGAGATAGAATTTTAATAAAATTGAGATTTTATTGCCCAATTTTTTTTCCAAAGCAAGATTTTCCTTGCTTCCAAAGTAAGGGAAAACCTTGCTTTGGAAGAAAACAATTTAAAAAATTAAAACCTTTACACCACTTCTTCTCTATTCATTTCATCTAGAAGTTTCTCTGTGTTTCTGTGTTTGATTGCTTCCTGCTACCTTACAAATCTCCTGTTACAGTTTGGGTGAACATGTTCATTTTTCATTATTTTCTTCTGCATAGCTATGGCTGTTCAAGAATAACTTTAAAATATATGTTCATGGATTTGGCCAGCTATCTAAAACTATCAAGGTTGTTGACAGACTATTTAATGAAGTATTAATACACTTGAAAAAAAAAATCCTTTGCATCAGTCAAAGGACAACAGGTTATTTCTGATATTATTCTGCCTCTTGGTGGTTGAGAGATTATTTTTTATTAATTTAGGGACAATGTTATTAGAATTTTTTGAGTGGGAAGGAACATTTTCCATTATAAATTATTCCAACACCTGCAGATATGTGTTTGTGTCTTAGTGCATTTCAACAGTTTTTTTTTCTATTGGGTTTATTTTTTTAAGGTAGAGTGTTAAACTTTTTTTTTCATAAGGAGATAACAGCTAGGGCTATGAGATCAAGACAAGGCAAATATCAGTAGACTAATATTTTATTTATCATCTGGCTGGCTATACAGCAAATGTATTCATTTTGAAATCTATGGCTTTCACCCAAAAACTCACTGGAAGAGCACCAGATCCTTTGGATCCTGTGTGGGTTTGGATAATGTTACGATTGGGAGTACAATATATTCAAATTGCTCTGTGCTTCAGCAGGTGGTATGTATTTCAGTCACAACCTTCAAGCTTTAGAAAAGATCAATCTGCATATTTAATTTTAATATTTTTCTTTATAATTCATTGCCAAGAATAATTGAGTTTGCTAACATTATTTCATTTCTCACCAATTAATCTGCCCTTGCCTTTAAAAAAACCCCTTTCATTTAACCATTGCTCCCACAATTCATGGGATCATTATCAGCAGGTATTCTTACAATATTGGTTAGGAGATCTCTTAGGAAAGTCTAAGGGGTTTCCTTGGAAGAAAGTGCTCTCATTTGCCAATTTAAGGCAATGTTTTAATTTTAATCTATGAAGCCACAAATAAAAATGGAGTACAGAGATGTCAATGGCTCAAAATTTTGTTTGGGAAGGGAACATGCCAATATTGTATACAGACATCTTATTTAATTAAGGGATATGCAGAATAAATTACTAGGAACAACATTGTGAAAATCTAAGCCTAGTGCTGTGCAAATGCAGGAAATTGCATTCACTGCATATAATCTGTAACATTTAGCATACCAAACAACATTTCCAAGATTATGGGATACTTCATACAATCATTCATATTCCTGCTGGTCTGACTACTGCAATGAGACTGCCCTTGAACACTACTGGTCAAATCATAGGGTTTTTCTATTGATTTACATTCTGTAAATCCAGAAAATCTATTTTCTCTCCTGCAATTTTTCAATTTATAATTTCAGTTCTGCAATTCAAAGGCAACTTCCAGGGCAAATGGAAGAAAGTGTGCAGCTATCCTTAAATATTTGAATATAGAAACAGTTTCCCTGACAAAACAAAGCTTTTTAATAATCAAGAACTTTCTCACCCTGTAATCACCAAAGCAAAATGTATTTTATCAACTGAAGGTTGGTGAATATTTAACAAAGTGCCTCTGGCACTAATTTTACTATTGAGATCAAGTGAAATGCTTGATCAGCTGACTTCTTAGTTTTGCAATACCCCTGAGATTAGTCAGTGAAAGCAAGAGTTGAATACAGTAGACGGAGTAAAAGATGGGAGGAAAAGTCTTCTACCTTCTGGTAGCTTCAACTTTGGTAGCCTACTACATCTACCAGCCTTTACCAGAGAATGTGGAGGAACCCTGGAAGCTGATGCTTTTAGGTGCTAGCTTTAGAAGCCTAATTCATGTGGTAAGTTGAAACATTTATTTCCTATGCTTATGCCTGAGAATGCTTCAAGGTGAAAGTTGTGCTTTTAAGGAAATAGAAAAAAAGCAACCAAGAAATAAGAACACTAATGATCTGTAAAATGAAGCCTCACCATACTGAAATCAAATACTGAATATTATTGGGGGTGAGAGTTGTAGAGATAGGGAGTGTATGTATTTAGCCTTAGGCATAGAAACCAGCGGTGTGATCAGTTCCTGCTGTAACTAAATGGATCAATTCTTGGTTGATCCAGAATAAAATAGACTCTGCACTTCCAGGCAAATGCTAGGGGGGAAAAAAGAGAAAGAAAGAAATTTCTTTCACTTCTTATCTTATGTATCTGTCTCCTGAACTGAGTAAATTCTTGCACTCTTTCTCCTCACTCCCTCACTATTTCCAAATGGCAATGCTTAACTGGTAATGCAGGTAATGTATTTTGTCTGTTTGTTTTATTCTCTGCCTGCATACAGAAAGGGAAATCTTTATTTGTATTTCTTTGGCCTCCACAGGTCGTCGCAAATAGGGAAATCTTAGAGTAAATACTCATTGTTTAATATACTTTGTTTCTGCATTTTAGCTGTTCATGTCCACCCAGTGCACTGAAACGGATTAGTCTTTTTGCATGCTGCTACACGAACAGCCTTCTAATTTTCTGTTGAGGTGTGCAAACATCTTTGCTGGGACTGAATCTGGGGCATATCAGTTTTCATCTACCTGTGGGTGCTTGCAAAGGGAAAGAAAACAAGTAACTTGCCCTTTTCAGCGAGTGATTTGATTTGAGCCAAGTTTATTCTACCTGTTTCGCAAGTGCAATTTATAGAGTAATGTTACAAGGGTAGTCCAATAACAATGTCCCAGAGCAATAATACCCTCCCCTTGGTTCTACCCAGAGTACTCTTTGCCTTATCTATTAGTAGAAGATATAGTAGTAGTAAATCATTAGTTCTGCAGGGCTTCTTCCGTCTTTTCGTAATCTTTCTTGAGAGTTCACTTCTGCTTTATCCAACTGCAAAACCTTTTTCTATATTTGTCCTTCCCCCTTCCCTCCGACCAGGTCAGTGCTTTTTAAGTATAAGCTGAAGCCATTTTACTAGACCAAAGTATTTCTCAGGTCAGTGTTTCTCCCTTACCCAAAAAACTTGTCATGTTGTAGGAGATCATGAGAGTAAGGCATAAAAGGAGAGCCAGGATAAAAAGTAGAAGAGAGTCATTTGTCAGGAAGGGAAGAAAGATACCATTCAAAGTGAGAGTAGGTGGGAATAGAGTAAAGTAAAGTAGTTTGTGCAAGAAATGTACACAGAGGCTTGATGACTAAAATGATTAAAATCAGGAGAAAATTGTTTTGTGGATAAACTGAATGAACATATAACATGTGCTTTGGGGCAGCTGTGCTATTGGGAGCTGATTATCCCAGTGCTTAGTACTATGCTGTATACCTAACTTCTAAGTTCCAAAAGTCAGCTAAAGTTAAGGTGATAGATTTAGGGAGCGGCGCCTAGGAGCAGAGCCTTCTCTGTGGCGGGCCCAGCCCTGTGGAATGACCTCCCCCCGGATATTAGGACTACCTCTGACCTCCGCTCCTTCCGTGCAAAGCTCAAATCCCACCTTTTCCAAGTAGCTGGCCTGGCTCAACCATAGTTTGTTCATATCGCTCCTGACGGGTTTTTTAATTTCGTAATTTTACTTAGGGGATTTTAAATTGCTATTTTAATTGTTTCCATTTATCTGTCTACCTCCTCCACGTATACGTCTATATTTTTGTGTATGTACTGTCTATATTTGTATTTTAGGTGTTTTTTATTGTACGCCACCCCGAGTCCTTCGGGAGAGGGTGTGGCTAACAAATAAAAAAATATTATTATTATTATTATTATTATTATTATTATTATTATTATTATTATTATTATTATTATTATTATTATTATACAAAATTCAAAATCCCACTTGTCCATGGAGATCACATCATAACCAATCACTCACTCTTAATTCAGAGGGTGGTTGTGAGGATAACACAAGGGTTAGGGTCAGGGGAAACAAAAGTTGAATTAAAATGTAATAACTCTTGGAGGTCCAAATATTCTATGTGTGCTTGTCAGCATTGCTAAGTATTCAATCGATTTTTATTATGGTCACGGATGAGCGTTAAAAACAACAGCAATAATAGTAAAAAATAAAAATAAAGGCAGACAGAATAATATATTGGATTGATGCTGGATTAACAGTGGACAATTTGCCTAACTTTACATACCGGATGGTAGAAGTTGGCCACATTCAGAGAAACTACTTCATATTGACCTGATAATATTAGTTGCACTTGAAAAAGGTCACTATTTCCCAGATATTTTATTAGGTAAGGTGCAGGGGTGGGTTTCATCTTGTTCACACTGGGACGGGCGTACCGGTTAGTGAAATTTATCATACCTTCCCATACCGCTTCTTCCGGAGGCCCCATACCGGAATGCTGCCACTGCCAGCCTGCCCACCCCACCTCCCGTTTGCTCCCCCCACCCACCTGGTCATCGCTCGCTTGCTTGCTCACTTGCCCCGGCCGCCTAACACTGTGCTTGCCCAGCAAACCCACTTCCTTTGCCTGCCTAGCTGAGGCTCCGTGGCTGCAGGCAGCTGGGGAGGAGGGGGAAAATTCTACCCATCTTCCTGCCCCCTCCAGAAGCAACCAGGCAGGCCCTGGGATGGTCAGCAGCCCACGCGCCACTGCCATGTGACTTTTCTGGGGGCACAGCAGCTGCTTGGACGTGGCTGCAGCCGGCAACAGGAAGGGAAGGAGAGGCCATCCAGCAGTGTTCCAAGATCAGTGGATTGGTAGGGAGGTTGCGCGTGGCTGGAGGCAGCAGGGAGACAGGACATCGTGGCCACCCTGGGTGCCTGCAACGGGACATGGCAGTTGCTGGGCGGCTGCTCCTTTGTGCTCTGTTGCCAGCAGCGGTTGGCTTTCTCCTGCTGATCTTTCCTCTCCAGGAGTCCAGGCAGGCCCTGGGTGATCAGCAGCCCGTGTGCCACCGCCATGTGATGCTCTGGGGTGCAGCCAGGAAGGATTACTAGGAGAATGCCTAGTACAGCTGGGAGTGTCCCCAGGTTGGTGGGGTGGTGGGGAGATTGTGCGAGGCTGGACTGGAGGTGGCGGGAAGGCAAGGTTCAAGGCTACCCCCCTGTACCAGCGAAAAAATGAATATCCCGCCATCCCAGAACTGAGCTGCAAGGTAAGGGAAGCGGGTCTTGGGAGAGACTTTCCCTCTCCCTGCAAAGAGGCCATGCCGAAAGAGAGGAGGCGGGTTGGTTTGAATGCAGCTTAACGGGAGGTTAATGGCCCACCTTCTTTGCTAGATTGGGCAGGTGGAGAAAGGAGGCATGCAATAGCCAAGAGAGAAGGTGTTCCCCTTCTCCCTTGATGTGGTCCCCTTCTCCGTTCTCCCTTGGGTGCTTTATCACATGCCTCCTTTCTTTCTCTGCCTGCCCAAATGAGCGAAGGAGGTGCTGGTCCCAAACTGCCCACTCTTCTGTATTCAAACCAGCCAGCCCTCTTTTCTCTCCTGGCATGGGCTCTCTGGAGGGGGAGAGAATGTTCTTCTAAAGACCAGCTTCTTTCTTTCCCTCCTGCAGCTGGAAAACAGACATTTTCACATTGGCGGCAGAAGCACAATTCTGGGCAGTCAGTTCCAGCCCTCCCTTCCCCAAGTATGTCCAGTTCCTGCTGGAGCCGCTTTGCTGAATCTGGCACTATGGCGATGGCAAGAAGTGGCTGCCAGTGAAACTCTCAGTGATGGCAAGAGTCCTGCTTCCACACCGGATTCAGCAAAAGCGGCTCCAGCAACAACAGGACATGCTTGTGGAAAGGAGAGCCAGAACTGACTGCCCGGGATTGTGCTTCTGCCACAATGAAAATGTCTGATTTCCAGCCGCAGGAGGGTAGGAAAGAAGCCGGTCTTTGGAAAGAACCTTCCCTCTCCCTCCAGAGAGCCCATGCTGAAAAACAGGAGGAGGTGGACTGGATTGAATGTGGGTGAGCATGCGATTTAGTGGCCTGCCTTCCTTGCTCATTCAGGCAGGTGGAGAAAGAAAGAAGCATGTGATAGCCGAGGGCATCGGCTCTCTAGAGAGAGAGGGAAGGTTGTTTTGCCATCACTGAGTGCTTCTCTGGCAGCCTCTTTTTGCCATTGCCGAAGCACCGGATTCAGCAAAGCGGCTCCAGCACCAACAGTGTTAGATTGGGTAATGGATAGGCACACACAGGCTTAATGGTAACAACAACTCTTTATTAACTACAACAAATGAGAACAGACCAGCGAAGCTTGAGTCTGACAGCAGGCCTTTTTTTTGTTCTTAAAATTTTTATTGGTTTTAAAAAATTTAACAAGAGAAAAAGGGTAAAAGGTTATGGAACATTTTGACAGCTACATCGTGCGGGGGGGGAGAAGCCCCCCCCCCGGGTCTCGCAACTTTTACAAAAAGAAAAAATAGAAAGCTATAAACATTTACTTCGATATTAGCAGTTTTAAGTTTAACCAAATCATCAATATGTTTCAATCATTTTACTTTTGTCACTTCCTTAAAAATATATTGTAACAACATTTGGAATAGTGTTTCAATTCACTTTTGTGATCTGAGTCTTCTTGTTGTCTCCTCTTCCCCCCCCCATCTACTGGCAGAGCCTCAGCCCCTCCCTGCTTTGTGTCTTGTGTAGGATCCCCCACATCACCTAATACGGCAGTATGTTTTTTCATGAAAGCCTCTGCTTCCACAACTGTGTTAATTCTAATTCTACTGCCCTCCCAAAAGATCAACATGCCTTCTGGTAACAGCCACTTGAACCAGATCCCGTTATTATATAATTTTTTTTTTGCTAAGAAGGTATATTTCCTTCTCTTATCTCTCACTTTCTTTGGGATCTGCTTAAGAATGGCTATTTCTTTATCCTTGTATTTTAGTGGTCCTCCCCTTTGAGCTCCTAGAACCTCATCTCTTGTAGTTTTCCTAAGAAATTTAACATGAACTTCCCTTGGGACATGATGTGTTCTTGCATAGGCTGAATTAATCCTATAGATCAAGTCAATATCCCACCCAAGCTGTTGTTTATCTCTGTTAATATATTCTGCTAACATTGTGGTCATAATCTCTTTAGATTATAGGGAGCTGTCAGACCCTTCGACTAATAGGATTAAACCTCTGTTCCCGCCGGAACAGAGGACCTTGGTGGAAATCACTGCAGTTAGTACAAGTATCTAATGCCCCTCCCCTCATAGATGGAACAATCCTACTGGTAACGTAGTCACGCATGTAAGCAGGCTTTTGGGTAGCTCTGCCTGACCTGTACAGTTCAGTAGAAGGGGTTTCCTTGGATAGGTCGGACGGACCTGTTTGTTCCACAGCTCCGCTTGGTGGAAGCTCCTGGAACCTTTCACAGGCCGTGGCTGGAGCTTCTGGAGCTGGTTCGCTTGGAGCTCATTGCAGCCTGCAACAAAACCAGGTAAGTTTCCCGGGCTTGAGCTGGCCATGGAAGGAGTAGGCGTTTGCTTTGTTTGGGTAGGGGTTTGGCTAACTCATGCAGGAGTTACCTCTGGTTGTCTAAGGGTGGAGTTGAAGAGGCAGCCACGGAGTTGGTCAATATGCCTTTTCCAATTCCTACCGTCCTTGAGCTCTAGGATGTAAGAGCGAGGGCCAGTGATGCCTATCACTGTGGCAGGAATCCACAGAGTTCCCCTGGCATAGTTGTGGGCGTATACTGAGTCCCCTACGCTAAAAGTCCAAATCTTGTTTGTGGAGTCTGGGGGCAATGAGGCAGAATAATTGGGGTGTAGCAGGTCTAAGTGGGACCTTAGCCGGTGACCCATGAGAAACTTGGAGGGGCTTCTCCCAGTAGTGGCACTGGCTGTGATGTGCTGAATTAGCAAGTAATGGTCAACCTGTGTTTGCCAATATCCTGGGCCCATCCTAGAGAAGGCCTCTTTTGCAGATCTCATCATTCTCTCCGCCTGACCATTGGAGGCCAGGTGGAATGGCACGACCAGGGCATGCCTGATTCCCTGAGCTGCTAGGAAGGTCTCAAATTGCCTGGCTGCGAATTGGGGCCCATTTCAGAAAACAAGACGTTGGGCAGGCCATGCGTGGAGAAAAGTCTCCATAGCACCTTTTTTTTTAAAACAAAATTTTATTAAAATAGTCAAGGAAAGGGGTAATGGATAAAGTTACAAATTTTGACAGTTACATTTTGCAGGAAATAGCCCTCTCCCCCATTCTCATAACTTTCATTTATCAACACATTAGATTATTATTACTTAATAGTATTTTGTCAGCATATAAACTTTTATCTTCAAATAATTCCAATCATTTTATATCAAACAGATTTTCTTGTTCATTTTTGTGATCTGAGTTTTCTAAATGTTGCCTCTTCTTCCCCCTCCAGCAGAGCTCCGGCACCTCCCGTGTCCTGTATGTCCGGTGTAGTGTCATCAGGTTTATCTAGGAGGACTTTATTTTTTTCCATGAAAGCCTCAGCCTCCATAGTTGTGTTAATTCTAACTCTCGTGCCCTCCCAGAATATTAGCATACCTTCTGGCAAAAGCCATCTAAACCACACCCCTTTCTGGTATAATTTCTTCACTAACTGCGAATAATTTTTTCTTTTATCTCTAACTTTCTTTGGGATCTGTTTCAGAATGGCTATTTCTCTATCCTTATATTTTAATGCTTGCCCCCTTTGTGCACCCAGAATCTCGTCTCTTGTGGTCTTTCTGATAAATTTAATGTGTACCTCCCTTGGAACATTGTGTGTTCTGGCATATGCAGAGTTTACTCTATAAACCAGGTCCATGTCCCACCCCATCTGTTGTCTGTCTTTTTTCGTATATTCAGCCAATAAATTTCTCATAATATCCCTCAGATCTTCATCATCAGCCTCAATTACATTTTGAAATCTAAGGAAAAAAGACATCCGTTCAAATTCTGTTTTTATCTGGTGGTTCTCAAGTTCTTGATTTCCTTTCTGCACCTCCTTCACCTCTCTCCTCATCTCAGCCGTCCCCTCCTCCAAAAGTTCCAGTCTCTGTGAGTTTTGGATCGCACGTTCTTAATTCTCTCTGAGCTGCTCGTTCATTTCCTTCAATTGATTTTTTAAGTCCTCCTGCCCCTTTAAGAGTTGTTGAAAATCTGTTGAAAGTCCACCTCAGGGGGCTTAGGCTAGAACAGAGAAGTTAGTGTCTGTTGTCCGCTGGGGCTGGACGTCGAAGATGCCGGGGTGGAGCCAGCAAAACCCGGTTTCCCCGGTGGTGGTCTTTTAGGTGGCATTGTGGTAAACAAAGCTCAAAGCTGACAATGTCAATACAGAGAAGAAACAATTGGGAAGGTGGATAGCCAAGAGAGATCACAAGGCAGGGAGTCTAGGCAGAAAAGGACCTTTTCTCAGTTCTAACTCCGGGCAATAAAGCAATAAAATCCTTTGTTCCAAGTCCAGGGTAAAATGTAGCACGAGATTTCTCTGAGTGTCACGGAGACAAAGACAAAATGCCAGCAACTTCTGTGGGTGGAGTCAAGTTTCAAAGTACATAAAGACGACAGAAGTGTGCCATCTTGCCCTGCCAGCTTCGGGATCAGAAGACAACAAGCCAAAAGTTTTCAAAGTTCAAAGAAAACAGATCATCACCTCATTTCACAATTGCAGTAGAAGAAATCTGTTGTTGGCTATGAGGGTGATTCCATTCCAGGGCTCCCTCCCTCCTCCTCTGGGGGCAGAGAGCAAAACAGTTTAAAGCCACTTGTCCGGGGGGGGGGGGAAATCCCCCTCCCTCCAATCAAACTTCCCAGGAACAGGTTGAAAGTTTTTCTAAAAGGCTGACAGTCTTCTGTTTTCCTTCACTCAAAAAGGGGAATGGGGGGGGGGATCTCCATCTCACCGCACTGCAATTGTGTCCTTCAAATCTTGAGTTTTCTTCCAGCTGCCTCAACGCGAAGACGCCACGGCACCTCCCCTCTTGCCTCCTGGTGCCTAGGGCAATGCAGGGAGCCCCCCCACGGCCGCCGCCGACACAGGGGGTCCCCCGCTATGCCGCCCCTTCGGCAGGAGTCCCTCAGGGTGTCCTGTGCCCCCCCCGATCAAAGGGGAGCCCACCAGGAGTGCATGGGGCGAGCAAAGCTTGCCCGTCGCATACCGCAGCCGGAACCGCCCCGAGTCCCTTCAGGGAGAGGGGGCGGTCTATAAATCTAATAAAACTTAAACTTAAACAACTCTTTATTAACTACAACAAGTGAGAACAATCCAGCAAAGGTTGAGTCTGACAGCAGCCATTTATAGAGAGCTGTCAGACCCTTCGACCAATAGGCCGTGGCTGGAGCTTCTGGAGCTGGAACAAAACAAGATAAGTTTCCTGGTACACTCGGGCTTGAGCTGGCCATGGAAGGAATAGGCGTTTGCTGTGTTTGGGTAGGGGTTTGGCTAACTCATGCAGGAGTTACCTCTGGTTGTCTAAGGGTAGAGTTGGAGAGGCGGCCAGGGAGTTGGTCAATATGCCTTCTCCAATTCCTACCGTCCTTGAGCTCTAGGATGTAAGAGCGAGGGCCAGTGATGCCTATCACTGTGGCAGGAATCCACAGAGTTCCCCTGGTGTAGTTGTTGGCGTATACTGAGTCCCCTACGCTAAAAGTCCAAATCTTGTTTGTGGAGTCTGGGGGCAATGAGGCAGAATAATTGGAGTGTAGCAGGTCTAAGTGGGACCTTAGCCGGTGACCCATGAAAAACTTGGAGAGGCTTCTCCCAGTAGTGGCACTGGGTGTGATGTGCTGAATTAGCAAGAAATGGTCAACCTGTGTTTGCCAATCTCCTGGGCCCATCCTAGAGAGGGCCTCTTTTGCAGATCTCATCATTCTCTCCGCCTGACCATTGGAGGCCAGGTGGAATGGCATGACCAGGGCATGCCTGATTCCCTGAGCTGCTAGGAAGATCTCAAATTGCATGGCTGCGAATTGGGGCCCATTTCAGAGACCAAGATGTCGGGCAGGCCGTGCGTGGAGAAAAGTCTACATAGCACCTTGATAACTGCTTCTGCTGTTGTGGAGGTCATCAGGACTACCTCTAACCACTTCGAATAAGCATCCACAACTACCAAGAATGTCTGGCCATGAACTGGGTCAGCAAAGTCAATGTGCACCCTAGACCATGGTGCTTAAGGTCGCTCCCACTCCTTAGCAGGTGCCTCTGGGGCAGCTGGTCTGGACTCCTGGCATAGTGTGCAGGTAGCCACCCATTCTTCAATCTCCCTGTCCACGTTAGGCCACCACACGTAACTCCTCACCAAAGATTTCATCCTGACAATTCCATGATGCCCTACATGTAAAGCCTCTAATACTGCAATGCTCAGTTTGGGTGGAACAACAATCCAGTCCCCCCCACAGTAGACAGCCATTTACCACCGATAACTCATCGTGTTCAGCAAAATACATTTTAAAATCAGCCTCAACAGGCCCCTTGGGCCACCCTCTCCACACCCAGTTCAAAATTTGATTGATTGTGGAGTCCTTTACAGAGTGACGGGCAATGTCAGTGGACAAGACAGGCCCAGTCTCCAGGCAGTCAATACGGAGGACTGGCATCTTGGGGGTAGGGTCAGCAAGAAGTTCAGGCAGTGGGCAGGGTATGAGAGCGTCAGCATGCCCCAAAGTGGAGCCCGGTCAGTGGATGAGGTGATAGGAGTAGGCAGCAAGGAAAATGGTCCATCTGGTCATGCGGGGTGATAAAGACATTGGGGTAGGTCAGTCCCCAACCAGTAATCCCAACAACGGCTTGTGGTCTGTAATCAGTTCAAAGTCCCATCCATAAAGGTACTCGTGGAACATTTTTACTCTGGCCACAGCAGCCAAAGCCTCATGGTCCATCTGGCTGTAGTTCTGCTCTGCAGCAGATAAGGTCCTGGAGTAAAATGCAAGAGGGGCTTTGGTTCCGTTGGGCATGCGGTGGCTGAGGATGGCGCCGACAGCGAATGGTGAAGCATCTCAGGTCAGCACCAACGGCAGGGTCTGGCTGTACTGGAGAAGGAAAGAATCCGCTGATAGGAGTCATTTTACCGCGGCAAATGCAGCAGCCTCAGCTTTTCCCCAGGACCACTTCGCGTTCTTAGCCAGGAGATGGTATAGGGGCTCAGCAAAGGTGGCTTTCTGTTTAAGAAAGATGCTGTAGAAATTAAGGAGCCCAAGGAACGCCTGCAGCTCGGTTTGATTGCGAGGTGTGGGGGCGTTCTGAATTGCTTTGATATTTTGAGTGGTCAGGTGAATCCCAGAGCTGTTGATTAGGTACCCTAGGAATTCAACCCTTGGCACGTTAATTTGGCATTTCTTCTTCTTGAGACAGAGGCCTTTGTCTCTAATTCGAACAAAACTGTTCGTACACATTTTGAAAGTTGTGCCTCATTTGCAGCCAATACCAAGGTGTCATCGAAATAGGGGATGACTCCTGGAATCCCCTCTAAAAGCCGTTCCATGATGCTTTGCAATAGTCCAGGGGTGATACTAACACCGAATTGCAGGTGGTGACATTTGAATGCACCCCTGTGCCTCACAATGATTTGGACCTCTGCTGTAGCGCCATCTACAGGAAATTGTTGGTATGATTGCGCCATGTCTAATTTAGCGAAAATTTTTCCGGGGCCTAATGAATGAAGGAGGTACTGTACAATGGGTACAGGCAAGGCGCTTTGTTGTAGCGCTTTATTAATTGTGCATTTGTAGTCTGCGCAGATGTGGACTGACCTGTCAGATTTGACAGGTGTCAGTATAGAGGTCTCCCAGCATGCGTGATTGACCGGCTCTAGGATTCCCTGGCCTACGAGCTTCTCAATTTCCTTGTCAATTTTGGGGCGGAGAGCAAAAGGTACTCTCCTGGGTTTTAGCCTTATTGGGGCTACGTTGGGGTCCAAATTAAAGGAAATTGGAGTCCCCACATACTTACCCAGACTGGTGCCGAAGACGTCCTCGAGCTCCTGAAACATGGCTTCAGGGTTGTCATCTTTCAAGGTATTGATGACGGTCACCTCTAGGTCCAGGGCTTGGAACCAATCTAGCCCTAGGAGGCTCTGCAGGTTGCAGCTCACCACTGTCACTGGGAGTTTCCCTCTGAACTGTTTGAAGTTCACCTGGAAGGTGCCTTGGCCCACGATGGGGACCTGGTTTCCCTGGTAATAGCATAGGCGGATGTCAGGAGTGCGAAGATGGTGCTTCTTGAGGCTAGGGATAGCCTGTTTCAGGGTAGACCACGGTATGATGGTCAGTGATGACCCGGAGTCAATTTCCATCTCACATGGAGAGTCCTCGATGAGGACTGTGACCTTCAGGTTTTTTGACCACCTGGTGCGGACTTATCCAATTGATGTGTGGTGGGTGACTCTGATGTTGCCCTCTAAAGGCCATGGTGGCTTCTTCCAGACCCCTTGGTTAGGCCTCGGTTGGCGGTTTGGTGCGCTTCTAGGCTGACAGGCAGTGGCAGGGAATTCGCTCTGGCACACCTTGGTGATGTGCCCCTTTCGCTCGCAGCGCTGACATGTTGTGTTGCGGAAACAACAACCCGATCTGGCATGGTCTTCTCCGCAGCTCAGGCAAGGCATGAAACAGTGTTTGAATTTGCACACCGGCTGGGTGCGGCTATTGCGCATGCGGAAGCTGTCATCTTCTTCTCCTTCTGAACTCTCGGGCTCTGTGGCCTCGTGATGTACGCATGTGCTTTTCCATGTGTCTTGGAGCCCGCTTTGGCGCTGCAGAGTCTCAGTCGATTTGATGGCTGATTCTGATGCCTGGGCTTTGTCCAAAGCAATCTGCAGATGAGGTTAGATTTTGCAAGTAACCTCCTCTGTAAGTTAATGTCCCGTATGCCGCATATTATGTGGTCCAAAATCAGCTCTTCTAGGTCTCTGAATTTGCAGTACACTGCGGCCTTGCGGAGCACAGCAACATACTCATTAATCGACTCGCCCTCCTTCTGATTTCTGATGTTGAATTAATGCCGGCGAATGTGCTTGGATGGCTTGGGTGCGTAATGAGTCCTAAGCATCTGCTGGAGCACAGACCAGGCAACTGATTGGAGCGGCATCGGCTCAGAGAGGTGTTTCACAGTTTCGAACACTTCCCTGCCACAGTACCCAAGGAACATGTTCTTCTTGCGACCTTCAGAAAGGCCCATGAGATCGTTTGCCTCGAGGAAAGAGTCAAATCGTAGCATGTACGAGTCCCAGTGTTCAGTGACTGGGTCATATGGAGTCAGTGGGGCGTACATGGCCATTTTGTGTTCATAGGGCATTTTGAGTTTGCCGCTCAAAAATGACTGCTCGAAGCCACGCTGAGCCCCGGGCTGGAGGTACTTCCTGGATTGCTACACTCTTTTCGGTATTCCTAGTTGCTTTCCAATTCCACCTTCGTCACCAGTGTTAGATTGGGTAATGGACCCAATCTAACACACAGGCTTAATGGTAACAACAGCTCTTTATTAGCTACAACAAGTAAGGATAATCCAGCGAAGCTTGAGTCTGACAGCAGCCCTTTTATAGGGAGCTGTCAGACCCTTCAACCAATAGGATTAAACCTCTGTTCCTGCCAGAAACGAGGACCTTGGTGGAAACCACTGCAGTTAGTACAAGTATCTAACAAACGGGACATGCTTGGGGAAGGGGGAGCTAGAACTGACTGTTCGGGATTGTGCTTCTGCTACCGGTGTGAAAATGTCTGTTTTCCAGCCTCAGGAGGGAAGGAAAGAAGCTGGTCTTTGTAAAGAACCTTCCCTCCCCCTCCAGAGAGCCCATGGCCTTGGCTATTGCATGCCTCCTTTCGTTCTCCCCCCGCCTGAATGAGCAAAGAAGGCAGGCCACTAACCGCGCACTCACTCACATTCAAACCAGCCCTCCCCCTTCTGTCTTTCGGCAGTTTCTGAGTCAACATTTTGATTGCTAAGTAAGAGCATTGTTAAGTGAGTTTCACCACTGCCAAGCCACTCCCATATGGTCACATGATCGCCAAAGCACTCCCATCAGGTCATATGACCCCCACCCCAAGCCACTCCCACAAAACAGGCCACACCTACAGAAAAGTTTCTAAAAAAAATTTAAACTCACCACTGGTAACGTGTTATAAATTGAGTCCTTGTAGAAGATGTCGTATAGTAGGAGTCGAGCTTTCAATGTGCCTCGTCCAGCTTTTATGTTATTCAGCCAGCATTCCTAAATGTGGAAACCTAGTTAACAATATCCTAGGATGGGTATAGTCAAAAACATTGGGAATTTCTTAGACAAAGAATAGGGAAAGTGATGACAAGTCATTATTCTAGAATAAATTATTAATTTTCTATCTACCTCCTACTGGCCCCCTGTGGTCATTAGATCATGAATCACAGAACAGTTATTTTTTTAATTCCTTCTCTATCCTATTAAATTTGATATACTTCATATTCTCCATTATTATTTATGCCTTTATTACTTTACTATCTCCCAGTTTTCTCTCCTTTTACAGAATTTCTTGCTTGGTATTTCTAGTATCTGCAGGTCCCTGAAATGATGGACTCCATAACCATGAATTCCTTTTAGAGGAATTCTGAAATCTCATGGTGTCCTCTCCAGGGCAAGAGATACTTGTCTTTCTTTGAAGCAAAAATAAAAAAATTTTTTTGCATGATACTTTCACGATATTTTCCTCCCTCACATCTGTGTCTGGTGCGTATCAGCCTCTTTCGGTGTATTTACTGTGTGAGTGCTAGATTAGCTCATTAACCATATTGTTATTATGGTCCTTGTGGATTCCAGTTAGGTGCTATCTTGCTCTTCCCTGAGCCCCTTCTGATGGATCACCTGTCTGGCCCATAGCAATTGCTGGCCAGATTGAGAAACACTTGTTTACTGAAAAAGAAATGGAGTTTAGAGTACTATGAAGCCTTTGCTTAGTACAAGGATGTTAACATTTCTTTTGTTTTGCAGGCCACAATTGTGGAGAAGTTGGGTGTTGGACACTTTATGGATGTCATAAATCTGTACACAGTGGTTAAATATACACCATCTACATCTGATGAAAAAGTCATTGTAACAGACACACAATTTAGCCATGTTCCAGTACGTCTTTACATTCCAACAAAGCAGTCAGATGTCTTGAAAAGAGCAGTGATTTTCATCCATGGAGGTGGATGGTGTATAGGAGCAGCAAGTAAGCATAAGTATTTTATTCTTTACATTCCTACAAAGCAGTCAGATGTCTTGAAAGGAGCAGTGATGTTCATCCATGGAGGTGGATGGTGTATAGGATCAGCAAGTAAGCATAAGTATTTTATTCCACTACTGTGGGTCTCAAATAAAAAACGTATCTATTTATTCTGACATCCCAGGACTTTCATTGAGGTATAACAGAGATACCCAACATACTTGAGTCAGTGGTTAATTAATGAATTTTTAAGACCATCCTGATAATTCTCACAAAATGAATCACATTGTAGGTACAAGATTCGCAATTGTCAAAAGGTAAATTGATGAGGTTGTGGCTTCCAAATTCTCTAGCTCTTGCCAGTTTATCTTTTTGCCAATTTTAATTTACAATGTAATCTGAACAGTAGGGGAAAACGAAGTACTAAACTGCTGCCATCCCATTATTTTCATTTCCTAGAGATATTTATGGGATGTAGGGATTCTCAGACATAAAGGAGGCTGTTACCTTGTTGTAGCATGTTAGTTTCCCATTAGAAAAAAAAAATCCTACTTCTTTCACATCTGATCGAGCATTGAGCTTCACAAAGATGAAGGAAGACATACCCCAGGTACACTAAAACTGCTTAATCGATGAAAAAGTATTCCTACATCAACTTATAGATGGGAATGTTTAAAACCCATTTAAAAAAATCTTCGCATCCTGTTGACTACTTGCTTATTTACTTTGGTATTTTTTCTTGGCAGCCTCAGCAGGAGCCGTATCATTCCAAGAGATCCCTGAATGGTAGAGATTAGAACCATTTATCCCTGCCCCAATAATTTTATGATGCTCCCAAACTTAATTTCCACTCCCTGAATTCCTCAATCAGTAAAATTTGGGGAACTGGCATCCACTAATCTTCAAGTTGCCAAGATTGGGAAACATTCGAATAGAGATTCATTGAATGTTTCCAGAAAGTCCATCCCAAAAGAAACCGAAAACATTAGAATTTGTAGGCTTAGGACTTCAAACCTCACATGAAATGAAGCAGGAATATTTCTGCTATTCATAAAATGAGCTTGATGTTTCTTAGCTTTCTATGGTAACATGCTAGGCTCACTCTTGTGGTAGTCTAAAGCCCTTGTTCCATATTGTTTTTGATGCATGCACTGTGTATTGGTATTACAAGAGTAATAAAACATGCTTTGTCACTTATTTTTCACAGCCATGAAAGCCTATGACCTCTTATCAAGGTGGACATCAGAAAGACTAAATGCTGTTGTGGTGTCAGTCGAGTAAGAATGGTCTTTGAAGGAGACATTTTCATTCATTAATCTTTTACTAATCTTCTTCTCTTAACAAAATATTAATTAATAGTTGGTAATAGCACAAACTGGCACATTGAAGGCCAATATATATTGTTATTGGTTGCTAAATTATACTTACTTCCATTTGCTGTGCTATAAGTATTATTTTGTATTTATAATGGATAGCTAATATAGTTTTACATTTACTATCTCATACTTTTTGCAAAGTGTAAACAAATAGAATATGATTGGAAGATTGTATAATAATATTTAAATACATAAAATGAAATGCACAAATCATTTCTACAGACTAAAATCTACATTTTACAATCTTTTTGGTATTTTTCAAAGTTAAAGATTATTATGTCTCAGATTATTCCATACAATTTATAGCTTCCATAAAGCATAACTTCCTATGAAGTTTAATTATTCTACTAACAAAAGAGACCAGATTAGAATTAGTTGGTAAAAGGGAAAGAAATTTTATTGATCATTTAGCACACAAATCAGTCAGGAATTCAAAAGAAAGCAAACAAATTCTACATCAAATAAAATCACCTTTTAAAATCTGGTATCAATAGTGTAAATCTAGTGATAAATTAATTTTGTTTTAGCAACACATGGAATATATAAATTTCTATCATTGTCTTTTTAATTCATTCCCTAAAGTTACAGACTAGCTCCAAAATATCGGTTCCCCATTGCATTTGAAGATGTGTACTTAGTATCAAAATACTTTCTACAACGCAGCATTCTGGAGAAATATAATGTAGATCCAAGCCGCATCGCCATTGCAGGAGACAGCGCAGGAGGTAACTTAGCTGCAGCTGTAACCCAGCAGGTAAGAATTACCCATTTGAAAGTAATAAACCAAAATGGAATTATACATGTTATTTAACTATGTTATCTCAAACTATCCCGATACTAGTTTATTTACCTTGGGACTTTTCACACTGGATACCTAAGAGTAGGAAGTCATAAATTTTAATAACTCTGAAAGATTCAGGATCTTCTAAGCAGTCCAAAATGGAAGATCATAGAATTATGCATGTTAATTGAATCCCGACTGTCTGAAATTATCATGCAGCGTATCACCATGGGGTAAAAATAAGAACTAGCTGCAGCAATTAGCAATCAGGGCAACTGCTGGGCCTTTTTGCATTAGATGGGTAAAACTGGGTATCTACCATTTTAAAAGAAAGTCCTAGATTTTTTGTTTGCTGATTTGCCAGGAGCAAGAAGTGGCATGCAGGCCATCTACCATGGTTGCAATGAAGGCCAAGAAGACAATTGATTTAGGAGGAAGTCCACTAGATAGCTCCTTCACAATGGTTATTTCATTGTGAAAAATGTAACTTTAGCCCAGTGGTGGGTTTCAATTTTTTTTGGAACCTACTCTGTGGGTGTGGCCTCCTTTGTGGGAGTGGCTTGCCGGCCATGTGACCTGGTGGGAGTGGCTTGGCAGTCATGTGACCAGGTGGGCATGGCTAACTTGGAAAATGTGGTGAAACTCACTTAACGATGCTCTTGCTTAGCAACCAAAATTTTGGGCTCAATTGTGGTCATAAGTTCTTTTTCTTTCTTTCTTTCATCTCTCTCTCCCACTTTCTTTTTTTCTTTTTCTTTTTCTCTCTCTCTCTGGCTCTTTCTCTCTCTCTCCCTCTCTCCCTCTCTGTCTCCCTCTGTCATTTTCTCTGGGTGTCTATCTGTCTGTCTCTCTCTCTGTATCTCTGTCTCTCTCTCCTCCTTCCCCCATCTCTGTCACTCTGTGTGTGTGTGTCTGTCTGTCTCTCACTCACTCTGTGTGTGTGTGTGTGTCTGTCTCTGTCTCTCCCTCTGTCTCTCTCCCCTCCCTTCCTCTCTCTCTGTCACTCTGTGTATGTGGGTGTGTCTGTCTCTCACTCATTCACTTAATCACTCACTCTGTGTGTGTCTCTCTATCTTTCTCTCCCTCCCTCCCCCTCTCTGTCTGTGTGTGTGTGTGTGTGTGTGTGTGTGTGTCAGTCTCTCTGATTCCCTCCCTCACTCCCTCTCTCTGTCTGTCTGTCTGTCTCACTCACACACACACACTGTGGTCACCTTGTTGAGTGTTCCAATCACATTTGAAACACTCAACAACTGGCTTGCATTTATGGTATTTTGCAGCATTCTGCAGTCATAGGACCAAAATATATGCTTTTAACCATATATTTTGGTCCTATGACTGCAGAATGCTGCAAAATACCATAAATGCAAGCCAGTTGTTGAGTGTTTCAAATGTGATTGGAACACTCAACAAGGTGACCACAGTGTGTGTGTGTGAGTGAGACAGACAGACAGAGAGAGAGAGGAACAGAGAGGGAGTGAGAGAGGGAATCAGAGAGAGACTGACAGAGTCTGACAGAATCAGAGAGGTACTTTTAACTACCTGGCAGCGGCGTTTTTCCTTGGGGGGCTCCTCAGAACATCCTAAGACTTCGGAGGGAAGCCTCCAGCCCGGAGCAGGAGCAAAGCCCCTTTTCCAACTGGCCTTTCCTCGCTTGGAGGGCTTTGGAGGGAAGCTTCTGCATAAGCCCGGCCGAGTGACAACAAGTTCCCACCGTTACGAAGCCTCGGAGGCTGTAATTTTCTGAGCTGTGCGCGCCCGCTTTTTTTCCACGGCGTGGAGCAGCAGCGAGGTTTGTGTGGCCGGCAATCACTCCAAATGCCATCCGGGAAGACGAGGAACGTGAGGGGGGACCGTTGACGGCCTCCGCAATCATCGCTCGCCTCGCAGAGCCTCGTTGCTGCTCCACGCCGTGGAAAACAGGCGTGCGCGCACAGCTCAGAAAATTACAGCCTCCGAGACTTCGTAACGGCGGGAACTTGTTGTCACTCACCCGGGCTTCTGCAGAAGCTTCCCTCCGAAGCGTTCTGAGCCTCGGAGGCTGTAATTTTCTGAGCTGTGCGCGCCCGCCTGTTTTCCACGGCGTGGAGCAGCAGCGAGGTTTGTGTGGCCGGCAATCACTCCAAATGCCATCCGGGAAGACGAGGAACGTGAGGGGGGACCGTTGACGGCCTCCGCAATCATCGCTCGCCTCGCAGAGCCTCGCTGCTGCTCCACGCCGTGGAAAACAGGCGCGCGCGCACAGCTCAGAAAATTACAGCCTCCGAGACTTCGTAACGGCGGGAACTTGTTGTCACTCACCCGGGCTTCTGCAGAAGCTTCCCTCCGAAGCGTTCTGAGCCTCGGAGGCTGTAATTTTCTGAGCTGTGCGCGCCCGCCTGTTTTCCACGGCGTGGAGCAGCAGCGAGGTTTGTGTGGCCGGCAATCACTCCAAATGCCATCCGGGAAGACGAGGAACGTGAGGGGGGACCGTTGACGGCCTCCGCAATCATCGCTCGCCTCGCAGAGCCTCGCTGCTGCTCCACGCCGTGGAAAACAGGCGCGCGCGCACAGCTCAGAAAATTACAGCCTCCGAGACTTCGTAACGGCGGGAACTTGTTGTCACTCACCCGGGCTTCTGCAGAAGCTTCCCTCCGAAGCGTTCTGAGCCTCGGAGGCTGTAATTTTCTGAGCTGTGCGCGCGCGCCTGTTTTCCACGGCGTGGAGCAGCAGCGAGGCTCTGCGAGGCGAGCGATGATTGCGGAGGCCGTCAACGGTCCCCCCTCGCGTTCCTCGTCTCCCCGGATGGCATCCTGAGTCATTGCCGGCCTCGCAGAACCTCGCTGCTGCTCCACGCCGTGGAAAACAGGCGCGCACGCACAGCTCAGAAAATTACAGCCTCCGAGACTTCGTAACGGTGGGAACTTGTTGTCACTCACCCGGGCTTCTGCAGAAGCTTCCCTCCAAAGCCCTCCAAGCGAGGAAAGGCCAGTTGGGAAACGGGCCAGAAGACAAGGAACAGCAGTGGCGGCGGGGAGTCAGCCCCGATGCAAAAAAAACGCCAAGGGGGCGGGGCCGGAAATTACTTCCGGGTTCATTCTTCAACCGGTTCGCACGATCCGGTGCGATCCGGTAGAAACCCACCACTGCTTTAGCCCCATTTCAAGAATAAAGCGAGCTCAACAATACCATCAAAGTAAAATATCTTCCAGTATTTTATTTGAAATTTTCCTCAAAAGTCATTGCTGTAGAAAAGTGCCAGATTACAAATACTGTGAAAAACATATCAGTTAGGGGTTTTCCTCTATAATTTTGAATAAGAGATAGAAAATGTATAAGCTTTGAAATTTTAATGGTTATTTTGCTTATATTATGAAATTCAAAACATATTAAATAGTCCATCTTTCACAGGAAAAATATTTCTAATAAATACTTTTCCTTTCTAGCTTTTAGATGACCATGACATCAGAACTAAATTCAAGATTCAAGCTTTATTGTATCCTGTTCTTCAGAGTATTGATCTGGAATTGCCATCCTATCAGGATAATAAAAACATGCCAATTCTGCCTAAAACATTAATGAACAGATTCTTCAGTGAATACATTACATCAGATGACTCTTTTTCCAAAGCTTTAGAGACCAACCAACATGTTCCTGCGGAGTTCAACCATTTGTTTAAATTTGTAAACTGGAGTATGTGGCTACCTGAAAGATTTAAAAAAGGCCACATTTACACTGACCCATCACATAGAAATTCCAAAACTGGAAACAAATATCCAGGTTTAGTGGATCCAAGGCTGGCACCACTTTTAGTTGAGGACATCAAGCTCCGGGGCTTGCCACTTACATATGTCCTCACTTGTCAATATGATGTCTTGAGGGATGATGGAATCATGTATGTTTCCCGTCTTAGGGAAGCAGGAGTTAAAGTAGCACATGAACATGTTGACAATGCTTTTCATGGTGTTGTAACATTTATTATAAGCCCTTTTGTCCTAAATATAGGACACAGAATGGCTAACAACTACATCGAGTGGCTGAATAAGAACCTGTGAAAATACACCTATACCACCTGAAGATGGTTGCTCTGGATTCATTCGGTTTCATTCAATTTACTTTTTTCAGGGACATTATCCTTTTGGTCAATAAATTTGATACTGTAATTCCGCAGTTATTATACTTGATATAGGATCTCTTGTTTCCTGCTGTTTGAATAAGTATTAGAAGCTTGGTAGAATATGGGGGGGACTTGTGTAACCATTAAATGATTAATAATTTAAAATGAAAAATAAAGCGTTTCACCACTTTATTTATGAAGTTATAGACTTGAATCTTGATGTTATTCAGAATTGCTTTAAAAGTAATGATTCATTTCTACACTCTTTTAGCACCAGTCAAATGTGTTCCAGTGGGATTTTTAAGGTAACTTGTTCCTTTTGGGAAGTATCAGTGTGAATATCTGGGTGCAGACAATTGTAAGTTCTTGAGTAGCATTTCATGAATAAAACTCTTGGTTTCTCTTGATTGGATTTTGCATGGATGGTGTCAAAAGAAATGAGTATGATAGTGCCTATAAATTTATCTTTGATTCAAGGTGACTTGTTCTATGAGATATATTATGCCACAAATGTACAAATAGTACTTCAATACTACTTCCCATTGTGAGTTGCTGGGTAGATATGCTCCTGAGGAGGCTTCCTTAGAGACAGTTTATTTAATCAATCTCCAATTTTCTCTTTTTAGGAGAGACAATCCAAAAATGGTGGGGCTTTAACTAGAGCACTGTAAAGGAACTAGATTATCTAGATCTATTTCAGATGGGATTGTAATTTGGGTGTGTGTTAAAGATTATTTTTTAAACCATATTCAGTTAGATTGACCCAAGCTCAAGAAATATAAAAAAATGTGCTAGACTTTCGATATGACAAATATATGTGTGCTTCCTATTCCTAAGACAAATATATGTGTGCTTCCTATTACCTCTATTCTGTATTTTTATCTATTGCTATTGTTTGTATCTTATTACCATATATTATTCTATATTATTACAATGATATCTATACAAGCATTATTCTTCTATTATCTCTGTACTATTACAATTGTTTCTATACTTTATTATTATTACGTCTATATAGATAACTATCTATCTTTAAGAATGGTCAATACTCCAACTTAGTTGACGTCTATAAGGGTTCTTAAACTGAAGGAGAAATTGCATGTTTGCTTTTGTTGTTGGTTCTTTACTTGAGAGTTATTTTATACATCTCTCTCTCTCATTTAATAATGAAAAATTAAAAGTTTATCTCATGATAAAATTGTATGAGCAGCTAGGATAGATGGGATACTTGGCTTCTTTTTAAAGAGATGGCAACTATTGCAAAGTTTTTCTTCTGTATGCAATTAAAGACTGATTGTTTAATTTGTTTAAGAATAACCAGTAATTGCATTTTTATGTGAATTATCACCTTTTTATTTCCTTTTTCCCCACTCTGATTTGTGAAAAATAGCTGAGCAGGGATATAGAATGTTAAGGTATCTAAAGTATCATAGAAGGTCAAGATAAGTTCTCTACCATTTTAAAGACAGACCGCAGTAAAATGGTCTTAATTTGGAGAATCTAAAATTCTGATTAAATGTTAGAGGAAAAATTCTTAATATAAAGTCAATTCAGTCCTGGAACCAACTGCAATGCAAAGAGTGGGTTGCCTTTCATTGGCTGTGTTCAGGAAGAAGTCATAATACTATCTCTTGAGAATGCTTTCATTTGAACTCCTGCACTCAACTGTGGACTTGATTCTATAGCCTAAATATTCTTCTACAATTCTAAGCTTGTATGATTAATTGCAGACAAAGGCTTTGCTTAACAACCATAGCATTCACTCAACAACTATGGCAATTTGGTTAATGACCACATCAACAAATATCATAAAATCAGGTCAGTCATGTGATGATCCTCTTAATGACTGACATGAATTACAACCATAATTCTGGTCTGAGTTATGATCATAGGTTGAGGACTCCCTGTACAGAGATAGTTTGTAAATCATCTTGAATATCTGAATGAAATGAGACCCAGAATGAACTATTCCAATACCAGCTATTGTTGTAATGGGTGGCAAGAATATTTTTGGGGAATAGGAGGAAGCAGCCAAAACCAAAACCAAGAAATCTAAGTCAGAAGCAAAAAGTTAATTTGAGAAAATGTTGCAGATTTTTCCCTCCCAGGTTCTCTTATAAATAAAGGCAATGGGGGAAAAGGGGAGAGGTACTTGAAGACTTGCAAGATGGATGTCAATTCTTTAAGACAGAATAGATCTGTAATCCAAAGGGATGGATGCTAAAACTACTCTTCTTATAGGGTTACAATAGCAGAATCATGTCTTTATTGCTGGTAGTATAAAGTAACAGAATTTTGAAAGCTTGCCAAAGTTAATCTAT
Organism: Natrix helvetica; assembly: GCF_964273705.1. Lineage (NCBI taxonomy): Eukaryota > Metazoa > Chordata > Lepidosauria > Squamata > Natricidae > Natrix > Natrix helvetica. The sequence goes on along the minus strand of NC_138551.1, from coordinate 29,321,367 downwards.
TTTAATTAATCCCTATTGTAACTAATGTGTTGGATTATTCCAAGTTTCTTTCTCACCTTTTCCCCTTTTCCTTGGGGTCAGAGAAGCTTTTCTGTAACAGCTCTGCTTCCTTCTGAAATGGTCATGTTTTGGTGTCCATATTCACAGGATCTGTTAGACATCCTATCACAACCTTCCCTGGTTGATGCTGTTCCTTAGAGACACTATGCCCGTGATGGCGAACCTATGGCGAGGCACTGTCCTGTCAGATGGCCAGCGTGCAATGCACGTGCTGGCCAGCTGAGTTCACCCTTTTTTAAAGCCATTATAGGAGCCTGGGGAGGGCAAAAAGAGTCTCCCTGCCCCCCCCCGGAGGCCTTCCGGAGGATTAAGGGACCATCCATAGGCTTCCCTGAATCCTTCGGAACGCTTAAAATGACCCTCTGAGCAAACCGGAGGGTCGTTTTAAGCACTCCAAAGGCATCAGGGAAGCCTCCGGATGGTCAAAGGGGGACGGGGAGGCTCTTTTCACCCTCCCCAGGCTCCTATGAAGCATCTGGAACCTGGGGAGGGCGGAAAAAGCATGTAAAAATGGAGGGGTCGCTCCTGTAGTGCATGCAGGCGCACTGGGGGGTCGTGCATTGCATTATGGGTGCGGCATGCCTGCACACGACCCCACTGCGCTCCCCCCACTTGTGGCACGTGAGCCAAAAATGGTTCGCCATCGTTGCACTATGCTGTATGTTAAGTAAGTAAGCTCCCCGTTAGGAGAGCGAGTGTTCAGAGAAGCGTAATGAGAGTGGTATGGAAGAACACGCACAAACCAGCATACAGGGAGAACGAATAGTATAAATAATAGTAGTTTACTATGTGGAAATATAGAGGTATTCAGAGTTCAATTTACAGTCCAAGTCATACATGGCTCAGTCAGTCAGTTATCAATATTCTCAGTTAAGGAATGATCCTTCGAACACAGTATCAAATAATCAGTTTACCACCCAAAGCAGCTAACAGTAGCAAAAACACAGTAACTTATGATACATCCACCGATCAGCGTCTAACAAACAGAGAGCTAACAGTCATTCTGGGCTCCCTCTTATGGCTGCTTGAGGTAACAGCAACCAATCACATTATAGCAGTACTTAAAGCTACAGTACTACCATCTGGGTTTATATATTGCTAACCTAACTGTTACCTTACATTCCTAACAGCTTCCAGAAATAAATCCTCTGAACTGGAGGTGGTTTGTGCTGTCCTGGACATGAAAGGAAATGGAATATTGTAGACCTTTCTGGACATTTGATGTTAAGATATTGGTCTAGAAATCAAGAGACTTTGAGTTATAATCCCACTGTAGGAATGAAAGATGGAAAGTTGAAGTTACTTATAAAATATTAAAGGCAAGATAAAAATCAAATTAACATTCCACTCCTGAATCAGTGAGATTGCATATTCTTAGGAACAAGGTCAAAAGAAGGTAAAAACCCTTGCCTTTTTTACTGAGAAACACGGGAAACTCTAGAGATCTAGGCGTTCTGATGTGTTGTCAGAGGTCAAGTGCCAAGACATAGGGAGAATAGCTATGAGAGTCCCCCATAGCTGCTGCTGAGCATGGCAGAGTACAAGCAACTTATTGGCTTTGCTTGTAGGAAGATAGCAGGAAGGTTGCAAATGGCAATTGTCACCATGGGACCAATCATAAGTACCACTCGTTCAGCACTGCTGTGATTTCAAACAGTTGCTGAAGAAGTGGTCATTAAATGAGGAATATCTATAATTGTAGAGTTCATTAAGAACTAATTTACAATCGCATAGAATAAAACTGACGGACATTACACTGAAAAGAAGTGCAATAAAGAAACAATATGTATGCCATCTAAAAATTAAGACTGAGTAAAATTGAGACAGAATTTTAATAAAATTGAGATTTTATTGCCCGATTTTCTTCCAAAGCAAGATTTTCCTTGCTTCCAAAGTAAGGGAAAACCTTGCTTTGGAAGAAAACAATAAAAAAAAATCAAAACCTTTACACCACTTCTCCTCTATTCATTTCATCTAGAAGTCTCTGTGTGTTTGTGTGTTTGATTGCTTCCTGCTACCTTACAAATCTCCTGTTACAATTTGGGTGAACATGTTCATTTTTCATTCTTTTCTTCTGCATAGCTACGGCTGTTCAAGAATAACTTTAAAATATATGTTCAGGGATTTGGCCAGCTATCTAAAACTATCAAGGTTGTTGACAGACTATTTAATGAAGTATTAATATACTTGAAAAAAAATCCCTTTACATCAGTCAAAGGACAACAGGTTATTTCTGATATTATGCTGCCTCTTGGTGGTTGAGAGATTATTTTTTATTAATTTAGGGACAATGTTATTAGAATATTTTGAGTAGAAATGAACATTTTCCATTATAAATTCTTCCAACACCTGCAGATACGTGTTTATGTCCTAGTGCATTTCAACAGCTTTTCTTCTATTAGGTGTATTTTTTTTAAAGTAGAGTATTAAACTTTTTTTCATAGAGAGATAGCAGCCAGGGCTATAGGATCAAGACAAGGCAAATATCAGTAGGACTAATGTTTTATTTATCATCTTTCTGGCTATACAGCAAATGTACTGATTTTGAAATCTATGGCTTTCATCCAAAAACTCACTGGATGAGCACCAGATCCTTTTGATCCTGTGTGGGTTTGGGGAAGGTTAAGATTAGGAATACAATATATTCAAATTGCTCTGTGGTGCAGCAGTTGGTATGTACTTCAGTCACAGCCTTCAAGCTTTAGGAAAGACCAATCTGCATATTTAATTTTAATATTTTCCTTTATGATTCATTGCCAAGAATAATTGAGTTTGCTAACATTATTTCATTTCTCACCAATTAATCTGCCCTTGCCTTAAAAAATCCCCTTTCATTTAACCATTGCTCCCACAATTCATGGGACCATTATCAGCAGTTATTCTTACAATATTGGTTAGGAGATCTCTTATGAATGTCTATGGGGTTTCCTTGGAAGAAAGTCCTCTCATTTGACAATTTAAGGCAATCTTTTAATTTTAATCTATGAAGTCACAAATAAAAATGGAATTAAGAGATGTCAATGGCTCAAAATTTTCTTTGGGAAAGCAGCACGCCAATATTGTATACAGACACCTAATTTAATTAAGGAATATGAAGAATGAATCATTAGGAATGACATTGTTCAAATCCAAGCTTAGTGGTTAATTTTTGAAGTGTTGTGCAAATGCAGGAAATTGCATTCACTGCTGCTAACTGTTAGCATACAAACTACGTTTCCCAGATTATGGGATACTTCATACAATCACTCATATCTGGTCTGCCTACTGCAATGAAGCTGCCCTTGAAGACTACTGGCAAGATTCAACTGATCCAGAATGCAGCAGCATAGACGTGCCTCAGTATGCCCGTGTAATGCCCCTCCTTTGTGAGCTGCACTAATTATCAGCTTCTTTTCTTGGGTGACTAAAAGCCCTACATGTCATAGAAGTACTACTTGCCACCCATAGAAACTGCCCAATCCTGTCTGGCAGGGTTGGTTCACTTCGACCAAAGAATGCCATGTTTCCAGAATCCAGAATTCTGCCTTCTCTGTAGGAATGTTCAGAGGTCACATTCACCCTGAGGTTCTACTAGGGTTTCAAAGGTCTTTGAGGATTTGACTCTTTGGGAAGGGTCACTGAATCTCCTTTAGAGTTTTCTTTGTTTTCATTGGGTTTTATCATTCTTGGCATCTTTATCCTTCATTTTTATCTTTTCCTGTTTGCTTGCTTATAACATTTTAAACAATTTGTAAACCAGCCAGAGTGACAGGGAGTTGGGAAAACTAATAATAATGTTGATCAAGATTCAATCAAATCAAAGTTCATCAATATATGGGGGTTTTAAGTGCCATACCAGAAAGTCTTGGGTGGCACGTAGAAAATCTGTGCATTTGACAAAATGTACGTCAATCACAAAAAGAACTTTGCTTGAATCGACTCATATACTATGCCAATACATATTGACTTCCTAAGTTCTTGGGAGCAAGTCAATAAGAATAAAGATCAACATCAGCTAAAGAATTATTAGTGGTGATTTCACATAACTTCGAATCATCATCATCATTTAACCAAAGTAAATTTGCTCTTAACTAGTCCTGCTTAGCTAGCAGAATGCAGAGGATACGTAAAACATATTATTAAATACATTTGAATAATTAATTTATTTTAATAATTAATGTTTTAATTAAATGTTATTTATTCAAGGCAAGAGAACAGCCCAGAAAAAGGCAATAACTAATTTCTGTAAACAAGAAAACTGCTCAGTGTAATGGCATCTTTATTTTATTAATCTGAAGCATATGATTTTTCTATTGATTTATCTTCTGTAAATCCAGCAATTCTGCTTTCTCTCCAGCAACTTTGCCACATATAATTTCAGTTCTGCAATTCAAAGGAAATTTCCAGGCCAAAGTGAAGAGGGTGTATTGCAATCCTTAAATATTTGAATATAGAAACAGTTTTCCTGAAAAACCCTGAAAAAACAAAGCTTCTTAATAATCAAGAACTGTCTCACCCTGCAATCACTAAAGCAAAATTAAATATTGATGAACATTTAACAAATTCCTCTGGCACTAACTTTACTTTTAAGGTCGAATGAAATGCTTGATTAGCTAACTTTGTCAGTATTGCAATCCTCCTGAGATTAGTCAGTGAAAGTGAGAGTTGAATAAAGTAGACGGAGTAAAATTCTTCATCCTTCTGGTAGCTTAAACTTCGATAGCCTACTACATCTACTGGCCTTTAATAGAGAACGTGGAGGAACCCTGGAAGCTGATGCTTTTAGATGCTATCTTGAGAAGCCTAATTCATGCGGTAACTTGAAACATTTATTTCCTGTGCTTATGCCTGAGAATGCTTGTACTTGAAATTTGTGCTTTTAGGGAAATAAGATAACGCCAGAAAAAACAACAACCAAGAATGAAGAAAACTAAATATCTGTAAAATGAAGATTTGTCATATTGAAAGCAGGTACTTATATTGGGGGGGGGGAGATGGAATTTATGTATTTTTCTACACCTTTTCTGGATATAAACTCATATATTAAAAGTATAATAAAATCAGGAGCAACTTCTGTTAGATATCCACACAAGCTACTGTGGTTTCCACTCCAGTCCTCCATTTAGGCGAGAGCCTAGGTTGAATCTGATTGGTTGAGAGGTCTGACAGCTCCCTATAAAAGGAGAGCTGTCAGACCTCACAGTTGCTGGATTGTACATACTTGTCTATAAATAAAGAGCTGTTGTTGCCTTCAACTGGAGTCTGTCCTCTCATTGCCCTGATCTAACACTGGCAACGAAGGTGGGATCGAGAGGCAGATAGGACGAAGAAAGAAAAACCAGACAATCCAGCAAGTAATCCAGCCCCGAGCTTCGCCGTGGCTTCAAGCAGCAATTTTAAAGCGGCAAATTCAAACCGGAAAACAAAATGGCCATGCACTCTCCGCCAACTCCATACGACCCAGTGGCCAAACATTGGGAATCCTACATGCTGAGGTTTGAATGCTTCCTCGAGGCAAACAACCTCATGGGAGTACTGGACTCCTGAAAGAAAAACATGTTCCTGGGGTACTGCGGCCGGGAGGTCTTCGAGATGGCCAAAGACCTGTCGGAGCCAACTCCGATACAGACAGTAACTTGGACGGCCTTACAGCAGACGCTACAGACACACTACACGCCCAAGCCTTCCCGACATGTCTGCCGACATGAATTCTACATGCGGAACCAGAAGGCAGATGAAACCATCAACCAATACGTCACAGCCCTACGAAAGGCGGCCACGTATTGCGATTTCCGAAACCTGGACGACCAGATCCTGGACCGTCTGATCTAAGGAGTAATTTTCCTCAAAAGTCGGTGCTATAGAAAATTGCCGGATTACAAATACTGTGAAAAACATATCAGTTAGGGTTTTCTCCTATAATTTTGAATAAGAGATATAAAATGTATAAACTTTGAAATTTTAATGGATGTTTTGCTTATATTATGAAATACAAAACATATTAAATAGTCCATCTTTCATAGGAAAATATTTCTAATAAATACTTTTCTTTTCTAGCTTCTAGATGACCCTGACGTCAGAACTAAATTCAAGATTCAAGCTTTATTGTACCCTGATCTTCAGAGTATTGATCTGGAATTGCCATCCCTTCAGGATAATAAAAACATGCCATTTCTGTCTAAAACATTAATAATCAGATTCCTCAGTGAATATATTAAATCAGATGACTCTTTTTCCAAAGCTTTAGAGACCAACCAACATGTTCCTGCAGAGTTTAACCATTGGTTTAAATTTGTAAACTGGAGCAAGTGGCTACCTGAAAGATTTTAAAAAGGCCACATTTACACTGACCCATCACATAGAAATTCCAAAACTGGACACAAATATCCAGGTTTACTGGATCCAAGGCTGACACCACTTTTAGTTGAGGATATCAAGCATTTGATAGCATTTGATGAATAAAACCTTTTGTTTTCTCTTGATTGAATTTTGAATGCATGGTGTCAAAGGAAATGGGTGTGATAGTGCCTATAAATTCATATTTGATTGAAGCTGAGCTGTTGATTTGGAAAAAATGAATAAAATGTTCTATGAAATATATTATGCCTCAAATGTACAAATACTACTTGTAGAAATGCACAAATATTACAAATACTACTTCAATACTATTTCCCATGGTGAGCTGCTGGATCAGTTAGGTAGATATGCTCCTGAGGAGGCTTCCTTAGTGACAGCTTATTTAATCAGTCTCCAATTTTCTCTTTTTAGGAGAAACAATCCAAAAATGGTGAGGTTGCAACTGGAGCACTGTAGGGAAATTAGATTATCTAGATCCATTTCAGCCACGTTTCTGACTTGGGTATGTGTTAAAGATTCTTTTTTAAACCATATTCAATTAGATTGACCCAAACTCAAGAGAGATAAAAAAAAGTGCTGGACTTTGGATATGTAAGACAAATATATGTGTGCTTCCTATTACCTTTATTCTGTATTTTTATCTATTGCTATTATTTCTATATTATTACCATATATTATTCTATATTATTACCATATATTATTCTATATTATTACAATTATATCCATACAAGCATTCTACTTCTATTATCTCCTATACTATTACTATTGCAATTGTCTCTATTATTATTACTTCTATATAGATAACTATCTATCTTTAAGAATGATCCATGCTCTAAATTAATAGAAGTCTATTAAGGTTGTTAAACTGAAGGAGAAATTGCATGTTTCCTTTTGTTGTTGGTTCTTTGTGTGTGTGTGTGTGTGTGTGTGTGTGTGTGTGTGTGGATAGATAGATAGATAGATAGATAGATAGATAGATAGATAGATAGATAGATATAGAAAGATAGATAGATGATAGATAGATAGATGATAGATAGATAAATATAGATGATATAGATATAGATATAGATATAGATATAGATATAGATATAGATATAGATATAGATATAGATATAGATATAGATATAGATATAGATATAGATATAGATATAGATATAGATATAGATATAGATACAGTAGATAGATAGATAGATAGATAGATAGATAGATAGATAGATAGATAGATAGATAGATAGTTTTTTATTTTTTCATTTTCATAACATATAATCACATATATTCTATTACATAACCAACATTGTATTTTATTATTAAATCTTTACATCAATTCAACTTACCATCAACCCCCAAAAACAATTATTGGCTTTTCTGCTTTCCGTACACCAATATTTGTACCTTATCCATCACTTTCTTCTCCCTCTCTCCTCCTCCTCCCTACCTCCTTTCTTCCCTCTATCATCCTTTTCTTCTCTACTTCCCCTTCCTTTTTCCTTCTCCTCTCTCCCCTTTCCACTCCTTCTTTCTCTCCTCCTCTTCCCCCCTGCCCTCTCTCCTATCCCTCTCTTCCTCCCTTACCTCTCTCCTCTACTTCACACTCTTCATCTCATTTACTTGGTGTATTTCAGCTTCTAAGCGAGCTCCATTTCATATTGATGGTATTTATAATTCCTTTTCAATATACATATTTAATTTTAACATATATCTTCCTCCTTTTTTAAAAGAGAAAAAAGTATACATGCATAGTAATTGTATTTTGAACCCCACCCCCACCAGCCTATATATGGCCGAGATGTAGACCTGGTTACAATTCCCAGCTATTCTCATCATTATGTTTAAATAATTATGCATCCTTACACACCCCAAATTTGTGATTCTGTCTTTATAATCTCAATAATTTCCTATTGTAAGTTTATTTCATGTTCCCTCTCCATTTTTCCACATCTTGGCTTAGGTTACCCTTAATTGTCTTTAAATAACAATCCTTACTGTTCAATGTTCATTGCAATTCCCTTCATCTACTATATAGAATAACAAGTGGTACACCTTCATTATCCTTCCCCCCTTCTTCCTTCAGTTCCTGCTTATCTGAGTTCAAAATTCTATTTAGACTTGATTTTAATGATTTTTTGCATATTTTTAAATAATTTCACATAGTTCTTCAAATCCCCACCTTTCCATAATGTCCAGTTCCAAAGTTACAGTTACTTATACAGTTCTTATTTCAGAGTTCTGGTCCACCTTAAATTTAGCTAGTTCAGTTGATGTGGAGAGGAATAAAGGTGGAACCCATCTTGATCCTTGTTCTTCCTTAATATCTAGTTCCAAAATTGCAGTTAGGAAGAAAGGTGGGAGCCATCTTGATCCTTGTTCTTCCTTAATGTCCAGTTCCAAAATTGCAGTTAGTTATACAGTTCTTATTTCAAAGTTCTGGTCCACCTTAAATTTAGCTAATTCAGCTAATGTGAAGGGGAAGAGAAGCGGGAGCCATCTTGATTTTTTGCAGAGAAAAAAACTTCGTATTTTTCTGGTTCTTGATTTGATTATTTTTTTTCCATGTTACCTTCTACCCTTAGTTGGTTATAGTTGCTCAAAATATATTAATTGGAACAAACTTGCATACAGCCAAACTCTCTATATTTTCTCTTCTCCTCCTGCTTTTCCAAGTTCTGATTTATGGCAATTGGTTAATTAAATCTTCCTGCTCAGAGTTTCACATTCCATTCGCAGCAGAGGCAAGATTATGTTATCAGTGAGAAAATAGTGCTTTTTTCTTGATTTTTTCGCTTGTTACATTCCACCTCTCATTAATTAGAGTTGAGCTGATGAGAGACTGCCCCTTCTTCACCACCACCACCTGGGGGGGGGGATGTTATGATTCATAAAGGATCTCGGAATTGATTTGTCAGACAGACTTCATGTGAGGCTCTTCAGAGCTCACCCCCCCACACACACACACATCTGTCCAGCTGCAGAACTTCCAGTTGACTCTGAATTATCACCTTTTTATTTCCTTTTTTCCCCACTCTGATTTGTGAAAAATAACTGAGCAGGAATATAGAATGTTCAGATATCTAAAGTATCATAGAAGGTGAAGATAACTTCTCTATCATCTCAGAGTACAGACCACAGTGTAATGGTCTTAATTTGGAGAATCTAAAATTCTGATTAAATGTTAGAGGAAAAATTCTTAATATAAAGTCAATTCAGTCCTGGAACCAACTGCAATGCAAAGAGTGGGTTGCCTTTCATTGGCTGTGTTCAGGAAGAAGTCATAATACTATCTCTTGAGAATGCTTTCATTTGAACTCCTGCACTCAACTGTGGACTTGATTCTATAGCCTAAATATTCTTCTACAACTCTATGTTTGTATCATTAATTGCAGACAAAGGCTTTGCTTAACAACCATAGCACTCACTTAACAACCATGGTGATTTGCTTAACGACCACATCAAGAAATATTATAAAATCAAGTCAGTCATGTGATGATCCTCTTAATGACTGGCATGGATTACAACCATAATTCTGGTCTTAATTACGATCATAGGTTGAGAACTATTGTGTAGAGATGGTTTGTGAATCATCTTGAATATCTGAATTAAATGAGACCCAGAATGAAGTATTTGAATGCCAGCTACTGTAATGGATGGTGAGAATAATTTTGGGAAGTAGGAGGAACCATCCAAAACCAAGACCAAGAAATCTAAGTTTGAACCAAAAAGGTAATTTGAGAAAATGTTGCAGACTTGCCCTCCCAAGTTCTCTTGTAAATAAAGGCAATGAGGGCAAAGGGGAGAGGTACTTGCATATTTGCAAGATGGATGTCAATTACAGATCTGTAAACCAAAGGGATGGATGCTAAAACTACTCTTCTTATAGGGTTATAATAACAGAATCTTAATTGCTGGTAGTATAAAATAAGAGAATTTTGAAACCTTACCAAAGTTAATCTATTTTAATTAATCCCTATTGTAACTAATGTATGGAATTATTTCAAGTTTCTTTCACAGCTTTTCCCGTCTTCCCTGGTGTCAGGAAAGCTTTTCTGTAACATTTTTTTGGACATTTAATGTTGTTAAGATGTTGGCGTAGAAACCAGAGACTTTGAGTTCTAATCCCATTGTAGGAATGAAAGATGGAAAGTTGAAGTTACTTATAAAATATTAAAGGCAAGATAAAAATCAAATAAACATTTCACTTCTGAATCAGTGAGATTGCATATTCTTAGGAGCAAGATCAAAAGAAGGTAAAAAACCTTGCCTTTTTGCTGAGAAACACAGGAATGTCTACTGGTCAATCTAGAGATCTAGGCATTCTGATGTGTTGTCAGAGGTCAAGTGCCAAGACATAAGGGGAACAGCTATGAGAGTCCCCCATAGCTACTGCTGAGCATGGCAGAGTACAAGCAACTTACTGGCTTTGTTTGTAGGAAGATAGCAGGAAGGTTGCAAATGGCAATTGCCACCATGGGACCAGTCATAAGTACCACTCGTTCAGCACTGCTGTAATTTCAAATAGTTGCTGAAGAAGTGGTCATTAAATGAGGATTATCTATAACTGTAGATTTCGTAAGAACTAACATATGATAGCATAGAATAAAACGGACATTACACTGAAAAGAAAAGAAGTGCAGTAAAGCACCAATATGCATACCATCTGAAAAATTAAGACTGAGTAAAATTGAGACTGAATTTTAATAAAATTAAGATTTTATTGGCCAATTTTCTTCCAAAGCAAGGTTTTCCATGCTTCCAAAGTAAGGGAAAACCTTGATTTGGAAAAAAAAACAATAAAATAAAATCAAAACCTTTACACCACTTTTCTTCTATTCATTGAATCTAGAAGTCCCTGTGTGTCTTTGATTGCTTCCTGCTACCCATAAAAATTGTCTATTACAACTTGGGAGAAAATATTCATATTCCCTGAACAGCCACTGCTGTTCAAGAGTAGCTTCCAAATATATGTTAATGGATTTAGCCAGCTATCTAAACCTATCAAGGTTGTTGACAGACTAATGAAATATTAATATTTGGGGAAAATGCCTTTACTTCAGTCAAGGGCAGATGGTGATTTATGATATTATGCTGCCTCTTGGTGGTTGAGAAATTATTTTTTATTAATTTAGGGGCAATAAGTTTTTAGAATTTTTGGAGTAGGAAGGAAGCATTTCCCATTATAAATACTTCCAACAACTGCAGATATGTGTTTGTGTCTTAGTGCATTTCAACAGCTTTTCTTCTATTGGGTGTATCTATTTGTTTAAGGTAGAGCAGTGGTTCCCAAAGTGGGTGGTACCACCCCCTAGGGGGCAGTGAGATGACTTAGGGGGGTGGTAAGAGGCAAGGGGGTGGCAGGGGGCACTAAGAGGCAAGGGGGGCAGCAGGGGGGGTGCTAAGAGAGCGAGGAAAAAAGATCGTGTTGGCTGCAGAGGGTGTCACCACCCTCCCCTCCAATCACCGCCTTCCTCCCAGGAGAGGAGCGTGCGCCGCTTTAATCGCCCGCCCCCCAAGTTGGCACATGGAAAGTAAACACTGTGCAGGAGAGGAGAGCCAGCCTGGAGTCAGCAATCAGTTCTAGATCCACAAGGCAGAAAGTAGCTGAGAGAAGGGGTGTGGGGGTTGGGAGAAGGCATGGGACGGGCTCCCAGCAGCAGCTGCTCGGATTTGCCATTTGTGAGAGAGAGAGAGGGGGGGGAGGGAGAGCGCGAGCGTGTGTATCCCTCCTTCCTTCAGCCCAACACTCTCGCTGGCATCCCAGCCAGACGAGAGGCACTGCAGAGGGTCTCCTCGAGTCTAGGGCAGTGAGTCATTCGATGGGAAAGTTGCCTCTTGGAAGGAATGACCCAGCTTGGCTCCCGCTTCGTCTCTCCTGCCTCTTTGCTTCTCCGTTCGGTCATTGGGCAGCAGATCAAAAGCAGGAGCCAAGCCGGGTCATTCCTTCCAAGAGGCAATGACTCGCTGCCCTAGACTCGGGGTGACCCTCTGCAGTCCCTCTTGTCTGGCCGGGATGCCAGCGAGAGTGTTGGGCTGAAGGAAAGAGGGATACTCTCTCTCTCTCTCTCTCTCTCTCTCTCTCTCTCTCTCTCTCTCTCTCTCTCTCTCTCTCATTAAAAGAGAGAGAGAGAGTTAGTTAGTTAGTTGGTGGGCAGACTTAGCACTTTGTTAAGTTTGTTTCTCTCTGTGTTGTGTATATATATGCATGTCTCCATGGATGCAATTGTGCAAGCATAATTTTTCCTCTTTAAAAGAATTTTTGGATTTCTCTTCATCAACCCTTTAAGACTGAAAGAGTTAGAGTTGAAATATAAAGAGATTATCAATCGCCATACTGATAGATTGATAGGCAATTATGGACTATCTTGATTATATCCTCCTTAGAAAGAATATGCTACTGTATGGTTGAGAAAAAGATCAAACTTCATTCCATGGAAATCCAACAAAGTTCGTTGGGAGGGTTTCTTTGTACGATGGGCTTCTTGGGTCAACAGTGAATATCAATTATCAAAAATGTAGGTAGAAAATTAAGCAGAGAATAGGCAATTACAAAAAGGGAAGCCAACTTTCTGAATTCTGTTTCTTTGCACGTAGTGACTTATAAATAGACTAATGTTCTGAAAACCTGACCTAAATTACTATATATTTTAAATAGCTGTAAAACTATGCTGAAAAGGTTGTTCTCAAGGTATTGCGATAAATTCAATAAAAAGAAGGGAATTCTTGATGAACTTAAGGAGAAATGAGAGTATTGGATAGTAAATGGACAAATAAAATTACCAATCAAAGAGAATATTTGCACCTCAGGGCTGAAATGAGATGTTCTCTCTTACTCTTTCCTCTTCCTCTCTTCTCTCTCTGTCTCATCCTCTTTCCTTTGTCTCTCTTCTCTTTCTCCTTCTTTTCCATTCTTCCTTCACTTTCTCTCCTCCCTTCTCTCTCCTCTTTGTCTCTTTCTGTCTCTCATCCTCTTTCTTTGTCTCTCTTCTCTTTGTCTCTCCTTCTTTTCCATTCTTCTGTCACTTTCTCTCTCCTCCCTTCTCTCTCCTCTTTGTCTCTTTCTGTCTCTCTCACCCTCTTTCTCTTTCTTTCTCTCTCCTTCTTTCCCACTCTTCTGTCACTTTCTCCTTCTCTGTCTCTTTCTGTTTCTCTTCCCTCTTTTTTCTTTCTCTCTTTCTCTCTCCCACTCTTTTATCACTTTCTCTCTACTGCCCAACCTGTCCCCATCCTTATCTTCGACTGATCATGGTTGCAATAATTTACATTTTCTAAATAGGTGCAGTTCCCATACCGGATCCCTCGCTCACTCAAACACACACACACTGGTATCACTGGATCATGTTCAGCAATTTTGTTGAATTAACATTAACTAAAAAGGTTTTTAAATTGGATTTTGAATAAATGTGCAATTGTTACAGTTTTGAATTTTACTGTTACTATCTTCCTTCCGTCGTGCAAACCGCCCAGTCACCTGACCACCACCCCAGCCATGCCCACCAAGCTACGCCCACAGAACCGTTACTAAAAAAATTGAATTCTACCACTGCGGGGGGGGGGGGGCACTGAAGATCAGTTTGTAGCACCAATGGGGCAGTGGACTGAAAAAGTTTGGGAACCACTGATGTAGAGTATTCAACTTTTTTTCATAAAGCGATAGTACTAGGGCTATAAGATCAGGACAAGGCAAATATCAGTAAGACTAATGTTTTATTTATCATCTGGCTGGCTATACAGCAAATGTACTGATTTTGAAATCAATGGCTTTCATCCAAAAACTCACTGGAAGAGCACTAGATCCTTTTGATCCTGTGTGGGTTTGGGGAATGTTAAGTTTGGGGATACAATATATTCAAATTGCTCTGTGATTCAGCAGGTGGTATGTATTTCAGTCACAGCCTTCAAGCTTTAGAAAGACCAATCTGCATATTTAATTTTAATATTTTCCTTTATGATTCATTACCAAGAAGAAATGAGCTTGTTAACATTATTCCATTTCTCGCCAATTAATCTGCCCTTGCCTAAAAATAAAAACCCTTTCCATTTAACCATTACTCCCACAATTCATGGGATCATTATCAGCAGATATTCTTACAACATTGGTTATGAGCAGAGGTGGGTTTCAATTTTTTTACTACCATTTCATGAGCGTGACTAGATGGGGGCATGTGGCTGAGCTGGCATGGCCAACTTGACATCACTCATGCACACTCAGTCACATGACCCCCTCACCAAGCCATGCCCACTGAAACGGTGGCTAAATGTTTTGACAGGTTGGGTGGGCTCCAGCCTCTCCAGAGCAAGGGAGTGCCTCAAAACTATCCAGTTTTTTGTCCTCCCTGACCTCTAGGAACACTGTGCAGGCTTCAGCAGGGCTGCTGGAAGGCAAAAATGTCCCTGTTTTTGCAAAAAAAAAAATGGGTGGAAAATGGGCATTAATTAAATGTTATTTATTCAAGGCAAGAAAACAGCCCAGAAAAAGGCAATAACTAATTTCTGTAAACAAGAAAACTGCTCAGTGTGATGGCATCTTTCTTTTATTGATATGAACCATAGGATTTTTCTTTTGATTTACATTCTGTAAATCCAGGAATTCTACTTTCTCTCCAGCAAGTTTGCAACTTATAATTTCAGTTCTGCAATTCAAAGGCAACTTCCAAGTGAAGAAAGTATGTTGCAATCCTAAAATATTTGAATATAGAAATAATTTCCCTGAAAAAACAATACAATATACAATGCAACAGCAGAGTTGGAAGGGACCTTGGAAGTCTTCTAGTCCAACCCCCTGCCTAGGCAGGAAATCCTATACCATTTCAGACAAATGGTTATCCAACATCTTCTTAAAGACTTCCAGTGTTGGGGCATTCACAATTTCTGGAGGCAAGCTGTTCCACTGATTAATTGTTCTAACTGTCAGGAAGTTTCTCCTCCGTTCGAAGTTGCTTCTCTCTTTAATTAGTTTTCACCCATTGCTTCTTGTTCTGCCCTCAGGTGCTTTGGAGTATAGTTTGACCCCCTCTTCTTTGTAGCAATCCCTGAGATATTCGAAAACTGCTATCATGTCTCCCCTAGTCCTTCTTTTCATTAAACTAGACATACCCACTTCCTGCAAACGTTCCTCATATGTTTTAGCCTCCAGTCCCCTAATCATCTTTTTTACATCATGGCAACCATAACTGAATGCAGTATTCCAAGTGTGGCCTTACCAAGGCATTATAAAGTGGTATTAACACTTCATGTGATCTTGATTCTATCCCTCTGTTTATGCAGCCTAGAACTGTGTTGGCTTTTTTGGCAGCTGCTGCACACTGCTGGCTCATATTTAAATGGTTGTCCACTAGGATTCCAAGATCCCTTTCACAGTTACTACTATTGAGCAAGGTACCACCTATACTGTACCTGTGCATTTCGTTTTTCTTGCCTAAATGTAGAACCTTACTCTTTTCACCATTGAATTTCATTTTGTTAGATAGTGCCCAATGTTCAAGTTTGTCAAGATCCTTCTGTATCTTTAGCCTATCTTCTGGAGTGTTGGCTATTCCTGCCAGCTTGGTATCATCTGCAAATTTGATGAGCTCCCCATTTATCCTCTCATCCAAATCATTGATGAAGATGTTGAAGAGTATTGAGCCTGAAACACAGCCTTGGGGTACTCCACTGCATACTTCCCTCCATGTAAATGCAGTTCCATTGAGGACTACACGTTGAGTGCGGTTGATCAGCCAGTTATGAATTCATCTGGTGGTGATGCTGTCTAACCCATATTCTTCTACTTTATCTAGTAGTAGGTTATGGTCTACCTTATCAAAAGCCTTACTGAATTCCAAGTAAATTATATTGACGGCATTCCTCTGGTCCACAAATTTTGTCCGTTTGTCAAAACAAAGGTTGTTAATAATCAAGAAGTGTCTCAGGCTATAATCACCAAAGCAAAATGTGTTTTATCAACTGAAGATTGGTGTATATTTAACAAAGTGCCTTTACTATTCAGATCAAGTCAAATGCTTGATCAGCTGACTTCTCAGTATCGCAATCCTCCTGAGATTAGTCAGTGAAAGCAAGAGTTGAATACAGTAGACGGAGTAAAAGATGGGAGGAAAATTCTTCTACATTCTGGTAGCTTCAACTTTGGTAGCCTACTACATCTACCAGCCTTTACCAGAGAATGTCGAGGAACCCTGGAAGCTGATGCTTTTAGATGCTAGCTTTCGAAGCCTAATTCATGTGGTAAGTTGAAACATTTATTTCCTATGCTTATGCCTAAGAATGCTTGAAGGTGAAAGTTGTGCTTTTAGGGAAATAGATAATACCGGAGAAAAAAAAGCAACCAAGAAATAAGAACACTAATGATCTGTAAAATGAAGCCTCGCCATACTGAAAGCAGATACTGAATATTATTGGGGGTGGGGGTTGTAGAGATATGGAGTGTATGTATTTTTCTACAACTTTTCTGGATATAATCTCATATATTAAAAGTATAATGAAAGCAGGAGCAACTGCCTTTCTATTTTTTTAGAAACTTATCCTTTTACAAAATATTTTCTTCCCGAACATTAGACTCTCAGCAAGATGCTTTTAAATTTTTTTTTGGATATAATGTACTTTCAGACCCTCAGGAGAGCCAGTTTGGTCTAGTGGTTAAGAGAGTAAGCTAGAAACTGGGAGAGTGAATTCTAGACCAGCCTTAGGCATGAAATCCAGCTGTGTGATCAATTCCTGCTGTAACTAAATGGATCAATTCTTGGTTGATCCAGAATAAAATAGACTCTGCACTTCCATGCAAATGCTGGGGGGGGGGGGGGGGGGGAGAGAAAGAAAGAAACATCTTTCACTTCTTATCTTATGTATCTGTCTGCTGAACTGAGTAAATTATTGCACTTTTTTTCTTCACTGTCTCATTATTTCCAGATTGCAATGCTTAACTGGTAATGCAAGTAATGTAGCTTGTCTGTTTGTTTTATTGTGTGTCTGCATATAAACCCTTATTTGTATTTCATTGGCTTCCACAAGTCATCCCAAATTGGGAAATCTTAGAGTAATTACTAATTGTTTAATATACATTGTTTCTGCATTTTAGCTGTTCATGTCCACCCAGTGCACTGAAATGGATTAGTCTTTTTGCATGCTGCTGCATGAGCAGCCTTCTGTGTTTCTGTTGTGCAAACATCTTTGCTGGGACTGAATCTGGGGCATATCAGTTTTCATCTACCTGTGGGTCCTTGCAAAGGGAAAGAAAACAAGTAGCTTGCCCTTTTCAGCGAGTGATTTGATTTGAGCCAAGTTTATTCTACCTGTTTGGCAAGTGCAATTTATAGAGTAATGTTACAAGTGTAGTCCAATAACAATGTCCCATAGCAATAATACTCTCCCCTTGTTCCTACCCAGAGTACTCTTTGCTTTATATAGTAGTAGAAGATATAGTATTAGTAAATCATTAGTCCTGCAGGGCTTCTTCCAACTTTTCACAATCTTTTTTGAGAGTTCACTACTGCTTTATCCAATTGCAAACCTTTTTCTACATTTGTGCTTTTTTTCTGACCAGGTCAGTGTTTTTTAAGTACAAGCTGAAGCCATTTTACTAGAACAAAGTATTTCCCAGGTCAGCGTTTCTTCTTTACCTGAAATATCTGTCATGTTGCAGGAGATCTGGAAAATAAGGCATAAAAGAAAGCCAGGACAAAAAGTAGAATAGAGTCATTTGTCAGACAGGGAAGAAATATATCATTCAAACTGAGACTAGGTGGGAATAGAGTAAAGTAAAGTAGTTTGTTCTGAGAAATGTACAGAGAGGCTTGATGATTTAAATAATAAATATCAGGAGAAAATTGTTTTGTGGATAAGCTGAATGAACATATAATATGTGCTTTGGGGCGGCTGTGCTATTGGTGGCTGATTATCCCAGTGCTTAGTACTATGCTGTATACCTAACTTCTAAGTTCCAAAAGTCAGCTAAAGTTAAGGTGATAGATTTAGACAAAATTCAAAATCCCACTTGTCCATGGAGATCACATCATAACCAATCACTCACTCTTAATTCAGAGGATTGTTGTGAGGATAACACAAGGAGGGACACCCATGTTACCTATCTTTCAGGGGGGGAATGCCTTAATTAAAAATGTAATAACTCTTGGAAGATTCTGTGTGTGCTTGTCAGCATTCCTAAGTATTCAGTCACTTTTTATTATGGTCACAGATGAGCATTAAAAACAACAACAATAATATTAAACAATAAATATAAAGGCAGACAGAATAATATATTGGATTGGTGCTGGATTAACAGTGGACAATTTGCCTAACTTTACATACCGGATGGTAGAAGTTGGCCACATTCAGAGAAACGACTTCATATTGACCTGATAATATTAGTTGCACTTGAAAAAGATCACTATTTCCCAGATATTTTATTAAGTAAGGTGTTATAAATTGAGTCCTTGTAGAAGATGTCGTATAGCAGGACTTGAGCTTTCAATGTGCCTCGTCCAGCTTTTATGTTATTCAGCCAGTATTCCTAAATGTGGAAACCTATCCTAAACCAGGATTATGAAAACAGGTTTTACTATTACAATACATTATTAGGATAGGCAAATGGTAGCACCTAGTTAACAATATCCTAGGATGGGAATAGTCAAAAACATTAGGAATTTCTTAGACAAAGAATAGGGAAAGTGATGACAAGTCATTATACTAGAATGAATTATTAATTTTCTATCTACCTCCTACTGGCCCACTGTGGTCATTAGATCATGGATCACAGAACAGTTATATTTTTAATTCCTTCTCTATCCTATTGCATTTTGATATAATTACAATTTGTATAATTAGCTTTTAACTTTGAATCTTTCTCTGTTCTGATTACTGAGGTCTAGATTTCATATTTCATATTCTCTGTTATTATTTTTGTCTTTATTACTTTATTACCTCCCTGTTTTCTCTCCCTTTACAGAATTTATTTACAGTATTTCTAGTAACTACAGGTCCCTGAAATGATGGACTCTATAACCATGAATTCCTTTCAGAGGAATTCTGAAATCTCATGGTGTCCTCTCCAGGGCAACAGATGCTTTTGCTTTCTTTGAAGCAAAAATAATTCTTTTTTTTTTTTTTTGCATGATACTTTCATGATATTTTCCTCCCTCACATCTGTGTCTGGTGCATATCAGCCTTTTTCAGTGTATTCACTGTGTGAGAGCTAGATTAGCTCATTAACCATATTGTTATTATGGTCCTTGTGGATTCCAGTCAGGTGCTATCTTGCTCTTTCCTGAGCCCCTTCTGATGGATCACCTTTCTGGCCCATAGCAATTGCTGGCCAGATTGAGAAACACTTGTTTACTGAAAAAGAAATGGAGTTTAAAGTACTATGAAGCCTTTGCTTAGTACGAGGATGTTAACATTTCTTTTGTTTTGCAGGCCACAATTGTGGAGAAGTTGGGTGTTGGACACTTTATGGATGTTATAAATCTGTACACAATGGTTGAATATACACCACCTACATCTGATGAAAAAGTCATTGTAACAGACACAGAATTTAGCCATGTTCCAGTACGTCTTTACATTCCTACAAAGCAGTCAGATATCTTGAAAAGAGGAGTGATTTTCATCCATGGAGGTGGATGGTGTATAGGATCAGCAAGTAAGCATAAGTATTTTATTCTTTACATTCCTACAAAGCAGTCAGGTGTCTTGAAAAGAGCAGTGATTTTCATCCATGGAGGTGGATATTGTATAGGATCAGCAAGTAAACATAAGTATTTTATCCCACCACTGTGGGTCTCTAATAAAAAATGTATCTATTTATTCTGACGTCCCAGGGCTTTCATTGAGGTATAACAGAGATAGCCAACATTCTTGAGTCAGTGGTTAATTAATGAATTTTTAAAGACCATCCTGATGATTCTCACAAAATGAATCACATTGTAGGTACAAGATTCGTAATTGTCAAAAGGTAAATTAATGAGGTTGTGCATCTCAAATTCTCTAGCTCTTGCCAGTTTATCTGCTTGCTAATTTTAATTTACAATGTAATCTGAGCAGTAGGGGAAAACGAAGTACTAAGCTGCTGCCATCCCATTATTTTCATTTCCTAGATATATTTATGGGATGTAGGGATTCTCAGACATAAAGGAGGCTGTTACCTTGCTGTAGCATGTTAGTTTCCCATTAGAAAAAAAATCCCACTTCTTTCACATCTGATAGAGCATTGAGCTTCACAAAGATGAAGGAAGATATACCCCAGGTACACTAAAACTGCTTAATCGGTGAAAAAGTATTCCTACATCAACTTAAAGATGGGAATGTTTAAAACCCATTTTAAAAAATCTTCTCATCCATTTTGACTTCCGGTTCCTGCTGGCGACGGACATGCTGTCCGCCACTCGTCTCCCCGATTGGCTCCGTAAGGAGCACTGGAGGGGTCCCCTGCCGAAGGGCAGCTTGCTGAAGCCCCCCGGAATCAGCGGCAGCTGGCAGGGGTGCTTTCCAGCTTTGCCTAGGAGCCGGGGAGCGGAGGGGGGCGCGAGGGATAGCATTCAGCTGTTCGCCCTTTCGCCGAATGGCCCCGGAGGGAAGAAACGTACCTGGAGAAGCGCGGCTAGATCCTGGTGGTGGGGGATTCATCTGAACTCTGATCGTTTAAAAGAAAAGCAGAAGACCTCTGTAAGTTTTGTGTTCAACCGATTTGAATGGAGATTAGAGGGGAGTGTTCTTTCCTTCTAACCCCCCCCCCTCAGATTAAGCGGCATTTGAACTATCTCTCTTGAAGAGAGAGAATAAAGGCTGACTCATCACTTGAGCTAATTAGCTGAGAAAGATCGTTATCACAATTGCTAGAAATGACTGCTGAGCCATTTTAAAAGCTTCATAGAGAGCTCCATTTTTTCTCCCTATGGAAAGAGGAGCCAAGATGGCGCCCGCCCTTATTTGTTTGTGTTCTTATAAATGAAGTCTGCCTTTTGAAACTACCTTCAAAAAAAATCCCACTTTTGGAGCTGCCTTATTACTCTCTCTGAGGGAAACAAGGACCCCTCCCTGCTACGTGGTCTTTCTTAACTTTGGCTATTTGATCCCCTTTTCTTGGTTTGCCTCGGTGCCTTGGAACTGTGAAGGAGAGTTAGCACTTCTCTTTCAGACTTGTTTGCCTTTTGGGATCAGCACAGCTGCGCAACCCTCGGATGCCATCTTCCTGGGAAAAGATTTACATTTCTGAATTTTAAACAAATAGGGCCTAAGAAACCACCAAAGGGCAAGTCATTCTCGGCCCGTCTCTAGTCCGAATATGCAACAAATGAAAATTACCTCATTGTTACAGCAAGAGGGGACTGGAGAGGGATCAAAAGAACTATCTGTCTCCCAAATGTTTCAAGAACTTATGAGGGGTCAAAATGAATTGAAAAAAGAAATGACAGAGCTCAAAGAGGAACTCAGAGATGTTAAAAATCATATTGCAGAAAATAAACAGAGAATTGTGGTGGTGGAGGAGGAGGCAGCTGGGCTGGGGGAGGAGATTAAAGCAATTCTTAAGGGAAAAGCAGACTTGGAAAACCTCTTGACAAAAATAGAATTTGAAAGAATGTCCTTTTTTCTTAGATTCCAGAACCTACCAGAGACAGAAAATGAAGACCTTAAGGATATTATGAGTACAATTTTAGCAGATTATATTAAGAGAGAGAAAAAACAGTTGTGGTGGGATATGGATCTAGTCTATTGGATAAATTCAGCATATGGTAGAAGTCATAATGTTCCAAGGGAGGTGCATGTTAAATTCCTCAGGAGAACCACAAGGGATGAGGTGCTTTATCAAAAAGCATCTTTCCCTCCTAGAGGATGAACACAGCAAAGGTAGTGGAAAAGACAGCAAGGTGAAAGATAAGGGGGGGACAGGGAGGAAGGAGCAATATCGAAAAGGCTCAGGTCACAAAAATAAAAGTATTTGAAATAACAGTAATTGGTGATATCCTAGAAAGTAACAAAGGAAAATGAATGAACACATAGTTGACAATGTAGAATAAGACTTTGTTTTCTGCTTATCTTTTATATTTTGTTTTTAAGATTGCAAAAATTGTGAGTTTTGGATGGATTTCTATCACTAGTGTGGGAGCTGCCAAAAAATTTTGTATATCCCCTTACCTTTCCCTATAAATGTATAAAAACCAATAAAATTTTTGAAAAAAAATCTTCACATCCTGTTGACTACTTACTTCTCTACTTTGGTAGTTTTTCTTGGCAGCCTCAGCAGGAGCAGCATCATTCTAAGGAATCCCTGAATGGTACAGATTAGAACCATTTATCCCTGCCTCAATAATTTTATGATGCTCCCAAATTAATTTCCACCCCCAGAATTCCTCAATCAGTAAAATTTTGGGAATTGGCATCCACTAATCTTCAAGTTGCCAAGATTGGGAAACATTCGAGTAGAGATTCATGGAAAGTTTCCAGAAAGACCCTCCCAAAAGAAACCGAAAACAGCTCATTAGAATTTGTAGGCTTAGGACTTCAAATCTCACGTGAAATGAAGCAGGAATATTTCTGCTATTCATAAAATGAGCTTGATGCTTCTTAGCTTTCTATGGTAACATGCTAGGCTCACTCTTGTGGTAATCTAAAGCCCTTGTTCCATATTGTTTTTGTTGCATGCACTGTGTATTGGTATTGCAAGAGTAATGAATCATGGCTTGCCACTTATTTTTCACAGCCATGAAATCCTATGACCTCTTATCAAGATGGACATCAGAAAGACTAAATGCTGTTGTGGTGTCAGTCGAGTAAGAATGGTGTTTGAAGGAGACATTTTCATTCATTAATCTTTTCCTAATCTTTTTCCGTAAACAAAAACATAATTAGATTATTAATAGTATACTGGGACATTGAAGCCATATATATTGTTATTAGTGGCTAAATTATACTTCCTTGTATATGCTGTGCTATAAGTATTATTTTGTATTTATAATGGATAGCTAATATAGTTTTACATTTACTGTCTTTTATACTTTTTGCAAATTGTAAACTAATAGAATATGATTGGAAGACGGTATAGTGATATTTAAATACATAAAATGAAATGCACAAATTACTTCAACAGACTAAAATCTACATTTTACAATATTTTTGGTATTTTTCAAAGTTAAAGATAATTATGTCTCAGATTATTCCATACAATTTATAACTTCCATAAAGCATAGCTTCCTATGAAGCTTAATTATTTTACTGACAAAAGAGACCAGATTAGAATTAGTTGGTAAAAGGGAAAGAATTTTTATTGAGCACACTAAATAAGTCAGGAATTCAGAAAAAAAAAATCAAATAAATTCTATCTCAAAGAAAACCGCCTTTTAAAATCTGGTATCAATAGTGTAAATCTAGTGATAAATTAATTTTGTTTTAGCAACACAGGGAATATATATATTTCTGTCATTGTCTTTTTTAATCAATTTCCAAAAGTTACAGACTAGCTCCAAAATATCGGTTCCCCATTGCATTTGAAGATGTGTACTCAGTATCAAAATACTTTCTACAACGCAGCATTCTGGAGAAATATAATGTAGATCCAAGCCGCATCGCCATTGCAGGAGACAGCGCAGGAGGTAACTTAGCTGCAGCTGTAACCCAGCAGGTAAGAATTACCCATTTGAAAGTAAATCCAAAATGGAGGATCATAGAATTATGCATGTTACTTGAATCCCGACAGTCTGAAATTATCATGCAGCATATCACCTTGGGGTATAAATAAGAATTAGCTGCAACAATTAGCAATCAGGGCAACTGTTGGGCCTTTTTGCATTAGATGGGTAAAACTGGGTAGCTACCATTTTAAAAGAAAGTCCTAGATTTTTTGTTTGCTGATTTGCCCGGAGCAAGAAGTGGCATGCAGGCCATCTACCATGGTTGCAATGAAGCCCAAGAAGACAACTGATTCAGGAGGAAATCCACTAGATAGCACCTTCTCAATGGTTATTTCATTGTGAAAAATGTAACTTCAGCCCCATTTCAAGAATAAAGCAAGATGAACAATACCATCAAAGTGACATATATTCCAGTATTTTATTTGCAATTTTCCTCAAAAGTCATTGCTATAGAAAATTGCCGGATTACAAATGCTGTGAAAAACATATCAGTTAGGGTTTTCTCCTATAATTTTGAATAAGAGATAGAAAATGTATAAATTTTGAAATTTTAATGTATGTTTTGCTTATATTATGAAATACAAAACATATTAAATAGTCCATCTTTCATAGGAAAAATATTTCTAATAAATACTTTTCTTTTCTAGCTTCTAGATGACCCTGACGTCAGAACTAAATTTAAGATTCAAGCTTTATTGTACCCTGGTCTTCAGAGTATTGATCTGGAATTGCCATCCTATAAGGATAATAAAAACATTCCAATGCTGCCTAAAACATTAATAATCAGATTCCTTAGTGAATATATTACATCAGATGACTCTTTTTCCAAAGCTTTAGAGACCAACCAACATGTTCCTGCAGAGTTCAACCATTTGTTTAAATTTGTAAACTGGAGTAAGTGGCTACCTGAAAGATTTAAAAAAGGCCACATTTACACTGGCCCATCACATAGAAATTCCAAAACTGAACACAAATATCCAGGTTTAGTCGATCCAAGGCTGGCACCACTTTTAATTGAGGACATCAAGCTTCAGGGCTTACCACTTACATATGTCCTCACTTGTAAATATGATGTCTTGAGGGATGATGGAATCATGTATGTTTCCCGTCTTAGGGAAGCAGGAGTTAAAGTAGCACACGAACATGTTGTCAATGCTTTTCATGGTGGTGTAACGTTTATTACAGGCCCTTTTGCCTTAAATATAGGACACAGAATGGCTAACAACTACATTGAGTGGCTGAATAAGAACCTGTGAAAATACACCTCTACCACCTGAAGATGGTTGCTCTGGATTCATTCGGTTTCATTCAATTTATATTATTTGTTTCAGGGACATTATCCTTTGGGTCAATAAATTTGACACTGTAATTCTGCAGTTATTATACTTGATATAGAATCTCTTGTTTCCTGCTGTTTGAATAAGTATGAGAAGATTGGTAGTATATGTGGGGGACTTGTGTAACCATTAAATGATTAATAATTTAAAATGAAAAATAAAGCTTTTCACCATTTTATTTGTGAAATTATAGACTTGGATCTTGATGTTATTCAAGATTGCTTTAAAAGCCATGATTCATTTCTATACTCTTTTGGCACCAGCGAAATGTGTTCCAGTGGGATTTTTAATGTAACTTGTTTCTTTTGGGAAGCAACTAGTGAGAATATTTGGCTGCAGACCATTGTAAGTTCTTGAGTAGGATTTTGTGAATAAAACCTCTTGTTTCCTCTTGATTGGATTTTGCATGGATGGTGTCAAAGGAAATGGGTGTGATTGTGCCTGTAAATTCATCTGGGATTCAGGTTGGCTTGTTGATTCGGAGAAAATGAACAAAATATTCTGTGAGATATATTATGCCACCAATGTACAAACTACTTCAATACTACTTCCCATGGTGAGCTGCTGGATCAGTTAGGTAGATATGGTCCTGAGGAGGCTTCCTTAGATCCAGCTTATTTAATCAGTCTCCATTTTTCTCTTTTTAGGAGAGACAATCCAAAAATGGTGGGGCTGCGACTATAACACTGTACTAGATTATCTAGATCCATTTCAGCCGGGTTTCTTACTTGGATATATGTTAAAGATTCTTTTTTTTAAACCATATTCAATTAGATTGACCCAAACTCAAGAGAGGTTAGAACATGTGCTGGACTTTGGATGTGTAAGACTTGCAAATATTTGTGTGCTTCCTATTACCTCTATTCCGTATTCTTATTTATTGATGTTATTTCTATATTATTACCATATATTAGTCTATAATATTACAAATATATCTGTACAGCATTCTGCTTCTATTATCTCTATACTATTACTATTAGAATTGCACTTTATTATTATTACTTCTGGACAATTACACTTTATTATTATTACTTCTGGACTATTCACTGTTACTAATGCATAGGAATGTTTTTCTCTTACAGAACGTGTTCTGTGTTAATTTCTCTGTGATATTTTTTCTTCTCTGTTGTTACTGCTAACATGTAGGTCCCTTTCACCTTTCCAAGTTTGGCTTTTTCTTGCTGCATCTCTATACTTTTTTTCTTTGCACTGTCTACTCCCTCTGAAGGAAAAACATCTCCTGTCTTTTTGCTGCTGCACTGCTCTGTTCAACGATGGCTTCAGTACTCCAAAAATTAAATAGCATCTCCTTTCTTCTGCTCCCCCACCTTTCAAGGTTATTGTATAATCAGCGACCATTGTGCTGGGCAAAAAAAAAATCAAATGGGAAGGAAAGGTATCACAAATGCCTACAGTTTTCTTAAGTAGCCTGCTCTTCCACAGCATGAAATGGATTACACTGGTTGTCCTGTAAGATGACTTTTAAGAGACCTGGACATGGAACAGTTCATGTCTCCTGATGCATTAGGGCTTCTTGGTAGCTTTTGATACTACTAGACACCACATTGTTCTGAAATGCCAGTGAAGGTTAGGAATGAGACTTCATAATAAAGAGGGCCTGCTTATTACTAAGTGGGTGGAAAACAAGTATAACAATAGGAGAAATATCTATAGTAATTTCCTTATAAAGTTCTGCAGGGTTCACATACCCAGTTTTAATATCTATCTTACTTTACATCACAGCCAACTGGATGTCAACAAAGTATATTTGAATATTTCAGATGTGATTTCAAAGCAGCTACCCTGTTTCCCTGACAATAAGACCTCCCCAGATAATAAGCCCAATCGGGCTTTTGAGCACATGCACTAAAATAAGCCCTCCCCCAAAAATAAGCCCTCCCCAAAAATATCGCAACACAGCAGCAGCCTCCTGAACCTCAAAAATAATAAAAATAAGGCTATAATAAATAAAATAAAATAATAATAAATAAAAATAATAAAAAATAAGGCTAAGTGCTTATTTCGGGAGGTCAAATGAAAATAAGACACTGTCTTATTTTTGGAGAAACACAGTAGATATGGAATCACTTCTGTTACACTAACAGATCTACATCTATATGATTTTTAGCTTACCAGAAAGCTCTGGGTGAATAATAGACTAAATGACATTATTTAAGTTATTAAATAATAACTTATGATTATTATTATAATGGAGGAAGCGGAGACTTAGGGGTTTTTTAGTTAATTGTTTTTTAAAAACTTTTAGGGGGAGGGGTTCAGGGGTTGGGGGACGGGTGGGTCAGGTCAGGAGCGATGAGAGAGCCAGGTCTCCAGGTGTGGTCGCGAGCAGAAGGAGCGGAAGGGAGGAGGAGGGGGAGGATATCGTTCCTTTACAGGGCTCGCTGATTTCAACGGTCGTAGGGCGGGGCAGATACGAGGACAGATTAAGAACTCATAGTCGGTTGGGAGACCGTGGGTGCTGGTTACACCCGGTCGCTCGTACCAACCCCCGCGTTCTAGGTGGTCAGGAGCTGCAGACCCAGGGCCTGAGGCTCTTGCTATGCAATGCGAGGTCCGTCATTAATAAGGCCCCCCTCATTCATGATCTAATTTTGGAGGGGGAGCCGGACCTCGCGGGAATAACGGAGACCTGGTTGGGCCACGAGGGAGGTTTACCCCTCGTGGAAATGTGCCCACCAGGCTACCGAGCATTTCACCAGCCCCGGGCCCAGGGAAGGGGTGGTGGGGTAGCAGCGATTATCCGGGAGGATTTAGAGCCAAGGGAGTCCACTGTGCCACAGACGTCCGGGTGTGAATCCCTTGTTGTGAAATGGGGCCCTGGGAGACAGCTGGGCCTGCTGATAGTATACCTGGCTCCTCGCTATACATCAGCGGCCCTGCCTGAACTCCTCGAGCTGATCGCATCGGTGGCAGTTGAGACCCCCAAACTCTTAGTGATGGGGGATTTTAACCTGCCATCGGCGGGAGAAGCATCCGAGGGGGTTCGGGAGTTCATGGCTTCCATGACAGCCATGGACCTGACTCAATTGATTCAGGGCCCGACACATGAGGGAGGACACACCCTGGACCTTGTTTTTGTCTCTGGCCAGTGGTTGAGTGATCTGGGAGGAGGGGACTTAACCATCACTCCCCTGTCATGGTCAGATCACTCACTCCTCTGACTCGACTTCCCTGGTGCTACCCCCCGCTGCGGGGAGGCGGAACCAGAAAACACTAGATGGTTCCACCCCAGGGGCCTGATGGAACCAGATAGGTACCAGACGGAGCTTGGGACACCTCCTGCAACCCTGACCCGCCCCCGGGTAGAGGACCTGGTGGTCGCGTGGAATAATGCGACTACCGATGCCTTGAACCGGGTGGCGCCTTTGCGGCCTCTCTGGCGGCAATGATCCACCCTGGCCCCTTGGTTCACCGAGGAGCTAAGGGTGATGAAACGCCGCAAGAGATGCCTAGAGAGTCGTTGGAGATCCTCCCGTTCCGAATTTGACTGAACACAGGTACGAGCCCATTTAAGGACGTACCTTGTGGCATTGAGAGCGGCCAAACGTCAATATTGTGCCGCTCTCATTGCATCCACAGAGAACCGCCCTGCTGCCCTGCTTCGGGTGTCCCGCTCTCTCTTGTTTCAGAGGCCGTGGGAGGCCCCTTTACAGGGTAGGGCAGAGGAGTTTGGGAAATATCTGCAGGATAAAATCGCTCAAATCCGGAAGGATTGGATCCCTGTCAGTGGTCCAATGGAGACGTCCGTGCCGAGTCTTGAGACACCGATCTGGGAGGAGTTTGACTTGGTTGCCATCGAGGATTTGGACAGAATGCGTGGACGACTGTGTCCCACCACATGTTTATTGGACCCGTGCCCCTCCTGGCTTGTACTGGCATCCTGGGAGGTTACACGTGACTGGCTCCTGGGCCTAGTGAACGCTTCGTTGAGTGAGGGGTCTCTCCCGGCCTCTTTGAAAGAGGCGGTGGTGAGACCCTTGCTCAAGAAGCCTTCCCTGGACCCTATGGAGCTGGCCAATTATCGTCCTGTCTCCAACCTTCCCTTCTTGGCGAAGGTTGTAGAGAGTGTGGTGGCTTATCAGTTTCCACGACATCTGGAGGAAGATGATTATCTAGAACCGCGCCAGTCCGGCTTCCGTCCCGGGCACAGCACGAAGACGGCCTTGGTCGCGTTGGTTGATGATCTCTGGAGGGCCAGAGATAGGGGTTGTTCCTCTATCCTGGTCCTATTAGACCTCTCGGCGGCTTTTGATACCATCGACCATGGTATCCTGTTGCGCCGACTGGAGGGGTTGGGCGTCCAGGGCACCGTTTTGCGGTGGTTCGGCTCCTACCTTTCCGGTCGGACGCAACGTGTGTTGGCAGGAGAGCAGAGGTCGACCCTAAGCCCCCTTACTTGTGGGGTGCCACAGGGGTCGGTCCTCTCGCCACTCCTGTTCAACACATATATGAAGCCGTTGGGTGAGATCATCTGTGGTTTTGGGGTGGAATATCATCTGTACGCTGATGATACTCAGCTGTACATTTCCACCCCGAACCACCCCAACGAGGCCGTCGAAGTGATGTCCCAGTGTGTGGAAGCCGTACGGGTCTGGATGGATGACAGCCGACTCAAGCTCAACCCCTCTAAGACGGAGTGGCTGTGGGTACCGGCTCCCCGGTTCAGTCAATTAATGCCATCTTTGGCCATCGGAGGCGTTCAGCTTGCCCCCGTGGAGCGGGCGCGCAATTTGGGCGTCCTCCTGGATGCCCGACTGTCCATGGATGACCATGTGACAGCCGTGGCAAGGGGGGCGTTCCACCAGGTTCGCCTGGTGCGCCAATTGAGCCCCCTACTGGACCGGGACACCTTACGCACAGTCACTCATGCGCTGGTGACGTCTTGCCTGGACTACTGTAACGCTCTCTACATGGGGCTTCCCTTGAAATGCACCCGGAGGCTACAGTTGGTCCAGAATGCGGCCGCGCGGGTAATTATGGGGAGTTCTAGGTACTCCCATGTGACACCTTTCCTGCACGAGCTGCACTGGCTTCCTGTGGTCTATCGGGTGCGTTTCAAGGTTTTGATAATGATCTTTAAAGCGCTCCATAGCTCAGGACCTAGTTACTTACGGGATCGTATCCTGCCCCATACATCCCTGCGACCAATTCGCTCGCACAGAGAGGGACTCCTCCAGGTGCCGTCCACCAGACAGTGCCGAGGGGCGGCGCCTAGGAGTAGAGCCTTCTCTGTGGCGGGCCCAGCCCTGTGGAATGACCTCCCCCCGGATATTAGGACTACCTCTGACCTCCGCTCCTTCCGTGTAAAGCTCAAGACCCACCTATTCCAAGTAGCTGGCCTGGCTCAACCATAGTCTGAACATATCGCTCCTGACGGGTTTTTTATTTTTGTAATTTATTTATTTAATTTATTTAGGGGATTTTAATATTGTGATTTTAATTTGTTTCCATCCATTTGTCCACCTCCTCTTTGTATACGTCTTTGTATACGTCTATATTATATGTATGTTTGTCCATACTTGTATTTTTATGTTTTTATTGTACGCCACCCCGAGTCCTTCGGGAGAGGGTGCGGCTAAGAAATAAATATTATTATTATTATTATTATTATTATTATTATTATTATTATTATTATTATTATTATTATTATTATTATTATTATTTGATATTCTACACACATCTATATTAAGATTTTTCTTCAATCTCTTTCTAATACGTATGTTCCTTTTGCAATTGATTTCTGGTATGTAAGTACTAACATATGGAATTTGGACTTGGTATAAAACCAATACTGGATGTTATAATGATACAGTCTTGCTTCTATACTATTATTAGTTTTATCAAGGCTTTTCATATTATTCATTTTATTCAGAGGACTGGTGAAAGTTTGTTGTGAGTGAGTTAAACATATTTAAAAAGAAAACATTCAGTCATATCCCACCACCGACATCATAATATTTTATTTCACCATTTTATTTGTTTATATCACAGTAGTGAAGCTGTTCCAGGATAAGGATCATATTCCATCAAGACTATATTTCCAGGTGTGTCAAACTCGATTTAATTGAGGGCTGCATCAGGATTGTGTCTGACCTTGGGGGATCAGAGTAGGCATGGGTGGGGTGGCCATGGCAAGCTTGATGTCACTTGTGTCAGAGGTGCCTGTGGCAGCCCAAGCACTCTGCCAGCAAAAATGGGCTCTAGAGTTCCATTTTCTCTGGCAGGGGCACCATGGCCAGTCCTTCGTTGTTTCCAGTTTGGCCCCCTGAACCAGGACAAAGCACCCCATGGGACGGATCCAGCCCCGGGCTTGAGTTTGACACACCTGCTATATTCCAATAATTATAAAAGTTTCTTGCCTTTCTTTCTCCTTCTGAGTCTCTTCATACATTTTTCTCTTTACACACATATTGTTTCCTGTCTCTTTTTAAATTAATAATAGTAAAACAGTTACATGAGAAAGAAAAGGAGAACAGAATGAGAAAAGACATTTAGCAATTTTCAAGCAGAGGATGCTTACTCCCTTGAACTGACTTCAGTGGAAATAACTCGTAATGATGACTTGATGGGAAAAGCGCCACAAGAAGAGGAAACAGAGTGATGCATTCACAGCCAGACGCAACTCTGAACAAGTGACTTGCGAGAAAAGTAGTGCTTCTTCTCTTCTGCTTCAGGGAATGAGCAGTTTCAGCATGAGCTCAATTCCATATCCATTAAAGGTTCTGCAGTATCAAGTGTCAACAGTGAAGCAGGCGATATCACTGAGTTACACAGCTTATCATGTCTAACTATCATTTGACACTACTGACAGAAATCAAGATAGTGGGTACAGCGCCTAATCCATCAATTTGGAAAAGAAGAAAGAACAAGGCAAACAAAGAAAAGCCTATTTTCATACTATTGCCCCCATATGGCTAAAACCCAGTTTTAACCTGAATTTGTTTTCTCCTACTCAGTTAAGCAATACTTTTTGCAAGAAATAATGCAGCATGGTAGCATTTGAAAGATTTCTCCAGGAAATGTATCTCAGAAGATAATATTTCTGCAAAGGAAAATTCTTGTTTGCCTAGGAATACTGCATAATTCCTTTTGAGAAAAGGAGGTTATAATGTAAAACTTGGAGAAGGGATTTTTTTTTTTTTTTTAAAAAAAAGATGCACCTATAGCAGAGGTGGTTTGCAAAACTCGGCACTACCGGTTCGCTCATACTCGTTCTAATGCACGATGCTTCTGTTCATGCACAGAAGCATCCAGGCAGGTGGGTGGGTGGGCAGACCATCCTGCCGTTGCCACTACTGGTTCGCCCAATCTGGGCCAAACCAGGAACAGCCCACCTCTGACCTACATGGCACTGTTTGTGCGTTTGGCAATATGATTATAATTACAGACCTATAGTACAGTTGCAAAATGGCTTGTCTGGCTTGTTTGTATTTCCTAACCTTAATGTTTGTAGTTGCCGGAGATCACATATACTGTGTAACATCTGTCCAATTATGTTAAGATACAATTGCAACAATGCACACGGTAAACACTGATCCATAGAGAATAACTGCAAGGCCTGTTAGAAATACTCGAGGAGTATGGAATGATCATGTAAAGCATAAAAATAAAAGTAGATATTGACAATGAGGTTAAACATACCTTAAAATAAAGCTCAGTATTTGTTAGTAATATTCATGCAGTTTGCCTGAAAGCATGACAGAAGAACTTTCTCATTGCCTTTTTGGGGATTTTTCAATTTCCCAGCATAGAGCAGTTTCTCTAGCCAAGTATTAAGCAGAATTGTTTTACAAACTGGACAGAAATCTTGAAACTTGCCTATTAAAGAGAGTGATAGAGAGACATAAAGAATCATCAGAACCTAATAGAACAGAGTGAGTCTTTATAGCAATCAGAGGACATGGCCTTCGAAGAATGGTTAATTTTGATGGAGTTCACAGCCTTGTGATTATTTTCAGTTAATCAAATATAAGTGTATAAATTCTGCCATTTAGTAGATTACTGAGGTGCAGAATTATGTCTTGTATTTCTGGACAGTGAAAACAGCAGAACATAGGTGTGAATGATCTGTTGTCCCATTTTAGTAGTGTCTGCAGGGAAGAGTTGAAGGAAGGGGGTGCCAAGTGTACCACTTTGGATCCTATAAATCCAGTGCAATAAATCATTTTTATGAAGCTAGCAAGTCTGTCTGCATTAGAGATGCTACTGAAAATGGAACTGACAAAAGAGGATGGTGATTGTACATCATATGCTGCCTCCTGAGAATGCTCAGTGTAGAGTTAACTCTCATAATGAATCAAATACTCATCCATGCCCTCCTGTATGTTCTACCTTTCCTTTTATCTTTTTCTGTGTGACTGTCCTTCAATATTTCAACTGTATGATTACATATCTTCTTCTTTTCTAAATACTAAATATATTGAATTCTTCATATTTTCATCACAAAAGGAATGTGCACAATACCAAGTAAATATAATTTTTCTATTTTATCCTATCCTTTACATTACATTTAGAAATACTATCTAAAGAATCTACTCTTTTGGAGAGATATTATACAATTGTTAAAAACGAAGTAATTCATCAAAATTATTTTGGAGCAGGGAGTTTGATTTCTCAAACTCAGATCTCACAATCAGGTCTTAGTTCCACTAACTATTTTGAATGCAATTGTTGATAAGCAAAAGTTTGGAAAATGGATATTGCAATAGCTGGAGACAACAGAATAAAAGAGAAAGAACTAGAGAAAAATTGCAAAATGCAAAGATCTGAAAATACAAGTAGAATATTTGTAAGGAAAAGAAAGCAAAGGTAATATCAATAGTAATAATTGCCTTAGGTACAATTCCAAAACATCTGGAGCTCCACTCAAATCCCATCAGCATTGACCCAAAGGTGCTTTTTCAAAAGGCATCTAGTCCTTCTTTTTCCTTGAAGATGTTTTGCTTCTCATCCAAGAACTAAAGAAGCTTCTTGGATGAGAAGCGAAATGTTTTCAAGAAAAAAAATAAGGTCCAGTTGCCTTTTGAAAAAACACCTTTGGCACAACCAGGACCTGGATGACTGAGAATCTCTATAGGCATCCATCGGCATTTACAAAATCACTCTTACTCAATTGCAAAAGGCAGATTTACTTGGAACAACTGACATCCTATGATGATGTCGTCAACACCATCAAACAACACTGATCTATCCAGCTCCACAGGAATGATTCTGGAGGTAGACAAACATGCCAAATCCAATTAAACATCTGGCTGATTCTGCAACAAGCCATAATTAATTAATTAATTAATTAATTAATTAATTAATTAATTAATTAATTAATTAATCAATTAATTAATTAACTACTAAAGCCAGCCATCTCAACCAAGTGACTTGGGATGGTGAACATTTGTAAAATAATTAAAAACACTATAAAAATACATACATCCGTTGAGAAAATTATCATAATAATTGTCACTATAGCTGAGAAACAGGGCACTGCAATTAAATATCCTGCATTAAATGCTGCAAGTCACATTTAGATGTTGGGATGCAAGTATAATTTCTATAATTATTTACAAGAAATGGAATAGAATAGAATAGCATAGCATAGAATAGCATAGCATAGCATAGCATAGCATAGCATAGCATAGCATAGCATAGCATAGCATAGCAGAATTGGAAGGGGCTTTGGAGGTCTTCTATTCCAAACCCCTGCCTAGGCAGGAAACCCTACACCACTTCAGTCAAATAGTTATCCAACATCTTCTTAAAGATTTCCAGTGTTGGAGCATTCACAACTTCTGGAGGCAAGTTCCACTGATTAATTGTTCTAACTGTCAGGAAATTTCTTCTCAGTTCTAAGTTGCTTCTCTCCTTGATTAGTTTCCACCCATTGCTTCTTGTTCTACCCTCTGCTTTGGAGAATAGTTTGACTCCCTCTTCTTTGTGGAAACCCCTGAAATATTGGAACACTGCTATCATGTCTCACCTAGTCCTTCTTTTCATTAAACTAGACATACCCAGTTCCTGCAACCATTCTTCATGTGTTTTAGCCTCCACTGCCCAAATCATCTTTGTTGCTCTTCTCTGCACTCTTTCTAGAGACTCCACTTCTTTTTTACATCGTGGCGACCAAAACTGAATGCAGTATTCCAAATGTGGCCTTACCAAGGCATTATAAAATGGTATTAATACTTCACGTGATCTTGAGTCCATCCCTATGTTTATGCAGCCTAGAAACGTGTTGGCTTTTTTGGCAGCTGCTGCACACTGCTGGCTCATATTTAAATGGTTGTCCACTAGGATTCCAAGATCCCTTTCACAGTTACTACTATTGAGCAAGGTACCACCTATACTGTACCTGTGCATTTCGTTTTTCTTGCCTAAATGTAGAACCTTACTCTTTTCACCATTGAATTTCATTTTGTTAGATAGTGCCCAATGTTCAAGTTTGTCAAGATCCTTCTGTATCTTAAGCCTATCTTCTGGAGTGTTGGCTATTCCTGCCAGCTTGGTGTCATCTATAAATTTGATGAGTTCCCCATTTATCCCCTTATCCAAATCATTGATGAAGATGTTGGAGAGTACTGGGCATAAAACAGAGCCTTGGGGTACTCCACTGCATATTTCCCTCCATGTAGATGCAGTTCCATTGAGGACTACGGGTTGAGTGCAGTTAGTCTGCCAGTTACAAATTCATCTGGTGGTGATGCTCTCTAACCTACATTTTTCTACTTTATCTATTAATAGGTTATGGTCTACTTTATCAAATACCTTACTGAAGTCCAAGTAAATTATATTGACAGCATTCCTCTGGTCCACTAATTTTGTCACTTTTTCAAAGAATGCAATAAGATTGGTCTGGCACGATCTGTTTTTGACAAACCCATGTTGGCTTTGGCTATTACTTTGTTTACTTCTAGGTATTCTCTAATTCCTTGCTTGATTATCTTTTCCAGAATCTTCCTGGTATTAAGGTCAGGTTAACAGGTCTGTTGTTTCCTCGATCTATTTTTTTCCCTTTTTTCAAAGATGGGAACCACATCAGCTCTTTTCCAGTCCTCTGACAGTTTCCCTGTGCTCCAGGATCTTTGAAAGATCTAGTTCAGTGGTTCTGAGATCTCGTCTGCCAGTTCCTTCAGAACCCTGGGGTGTAATCCACCTGGTCCTGGTGATTTGAACTCATTTAGAGTAGACAGGTGCTCACTTACCATTTTCTTCCCAATTTCAACTTGTGTTCCTAATCTGATTTTTGTGATGCTGTTTTTGATAGGTTGGACTGTTTTTTTTCCCCTTTGTGTAAAGACAGATGCAAAAAAATGAGTTAAATAGTTCTGCTTTCTCCTTGTTGCTTGCCACCTTCTTGCCACTTTCTCACAGCAATGGACCAATTGTTTCCTTGACTTCTTTCTTGTTTTTAACGTGTTGGAAGAAGCTTTTTTTGTTATTTTTGTTTATTTTGTTTATTTTTGTTAAATCTTACATCTTTAAAAATTGCAAATAAATTGGGGAGGTAGAAGCCCTTGGCACATTAATGGTTAAAAGTTTTATCTCAAGTTATTGCTATTCAGTTAAACCATCTGAATTCTTGCAAGAAGAATTTGGACTGCCTAAAATTTCAAAATGGCAGTTTAGTCAATTGCAACATATCTTCATTTCAAAGTTTGATCTAAATGCCTTTAGGGCATCTAAAACTTCAAAATTACTATCACTGTTACAATATGCTTTGAAGACTTGTAAGTCTACAGTATTTTTTTAATCAATAATTAAACAGAATCTCCAAAGTAGATATCACTATTTGCAAGAACTATGGATTGAAGAGTTGGAACATCTCTTATTAAATTAACAACTGGGGATCTTAAAGAATATTAGGTATGCTGTTGAAGATCTTTAAAACTTTGTAAACATGTGGATATAAAGCAAAAGTAATTTCACATCTAATAAATAGTGTGACAAGCCCATATCATATGAACAAGTGTCCCTGCACTGAACAATCAGCAAAATAATACTTTTTATATGTGCTGTGCATGCCAAATGTTTAAAGGGTTTGTGTCTATGTTATTTTGGTGGAAGTGTAAAATAACCATTGTCTTACCTGAAGGGTCGTTTTCAGGGCGCTGCGAAGGAGAGTCCCAGCAAGGGTTAAATACAGCCAATCTGCCCAGAACTGAATTGAAACTTTAAACCACGCCTCCTGTGCTGCTTATCTTCAGATTTTTTCAATGAAGACGTAGAACTGTTGCGTGCTGAGAAGTCCAACAATGGAAACAAGTCAATAATAAACCAAATCAACTGGAACCGTAACGTTTGAAACTCTCACCAGCGGAGCCAGACCCCAGGGTGGGGTGGACTCTCCTTCGCAGCGCCCTGAAAATGACCCTTCAGGTAAGACAATGGTCATTTTCCAGGGCGCTGCTCTGGAGAGTCCAAGCAAGGGACATGCCCAAGCCAATTATCACTAGGGTGGGAAGCCACAGCATTCAAAGTCTCTTCGCTGGTGTGAATGCCTTGAAGAACACGCCTCCCGAACGCCCCCTCCGCTGATGCAAAGGTGTCCAATTTATAATTTCAGACAAATGGAGACAACGAAGTCCAGGTAGCTGCCTTGCAAATTTCCTCAATCGGAGCCTGGGTCGCCCAGGCTGCCGTGGTGGTGGCGCTCCTAGTCGAATGTGCAGTAATGTTGTGAGGCACAGGTTGGGACTGCAGGACATGAGCAAGGGCGATGCAAGCTCTCAGCCACCCACCGATTGTAGAGGAGGACACTTTCCTGCCCTGGGAAGCCGGCTGGAATGATATGAAGAGCGATTCAGAGCGTCGAAACCCCACCGTGCACTTGATGTACCTGTGAATCATCCTGTGCACATCCAGCAAGTGCCAGTGTTTCTCCCTCAGGTGCCTAGGATGCGGACAGAAGTCCGGTAGTACCACCTCCTGGGCTTGGTGGAACCAGGAGTTGATTTTGCGAATGAACGATGAGTCCAGCCTGAGAATTACCCTGTCCTGTCAAATCAAGCATAAGTCCTCTCTGATGGACAGGGCAGCTAACTCCGAAATACGACGAGCTGAGGTGATGGCAACCAAAAAGACTGTCTTAAATGTCAGATGTTTGAGACTGGCAGTCCTAAGTGGTTCAAATGGTGGGCCGATAAGAGCTCATAGCACTATGTTGAGGTCCCAGGATGGATATCTGTGAACTACTGGGGGTCTCAGGTTAGTTGCACCCCTGAGGAAACTGTGAATGGTAGGATGTCGGCCGAGCGAGGAATGACCATTGGGAGCCAGAATGGTGGAAATAGACACCACCTGACGCCGTAGAGTGTTAGGCGCCAGGCCCTTGTCCAAACCATCTTGCAGGAAATCCAGGATGACAGGGACTCAGGCTGACGAGGCTGAAGATCCATGAGCAGAGCAGCAGCTGGCAAAGGCTCTCCAGGTAGCGTCATAGATCCAGGTCGTGGACGGACACCTGGACGCTTGGATGGTGCAGATCACTTTGGCCGAGAGACTGCCTCTGCTCAGAAGATCCCTCTCAAGTGCCAGATGGCTAGTTGCAGCCACTGGGGCTCCGAATGTTGGAGAGCCCCCTGGCTGAGGGAGATCTCCTGCGGAGGAATCCACCACAGTGGTTCGATGGAGAGACTCACCAGGTCTGCAAACCAGGTTCTCCTGGGCCAAAACGGTGCCACCAGCAGTACTTCCGCCGCCTCCAACAGGATCTTCCGGATGACTCTGGGAAGAAGAGGCAATGGAGGGAAGGCGTACAGTAGTCCCCGCGGCCTAGGAGAGTGCAAGGCATTGACTCCTTCGGCACGCGGGTCGTGGAACCTCATGAAAAACCTTGGGAGGTGCATGTTGGATGCAGTGGAGAACAGGTCTACCTGCGGACGGGCGAACCTCTGGGACAATTGCTGGAACAGGTGCGGATGCAGGCACCACTCCGAGTGATCGACAGTGGCCCTGCTCAGCTAATCCGCCTGGATGTTGGTCGTGCCCGAGATGTGTTCTGCCTGAAGAGACAGGAGGTACTTCTCCACCCATTGTCCTAAGAGTTTGGCCTCTGACATCAAGGATCTGGAGTGGGTGCCCCCTTGGTGATTGATGTGCACCTTTGTCGCGACATTGTCCATCAGTATCCTCATGTGGCGCCCTTGTATGCTGGACTGGAAATGGTGGAGGGCCAACCTGACTGCCATCAGCTCCAGCCAGTTCATGCTGTGAGCAGCCTTGGAAGGAGACCACCTACCCTGTGCCAGTTGACTGTGACAATGAGCTCCCCAGCCGTAAGGCTTGCGTCCGTCGTGATGGTGAGATGGACGGGTTCTTTGAAGGGGGACCCCTTTGTCAGGGCAGAGGACAACCACCACCTGAGGGAACGCCGTACCTCTGAGGAGACTGGGATTAGCCTTGTTGAGCTGCTTTCATTGGCCCTTTGGTAAGGGATCAGGAGCCACTGGAGCGGATGGGAGTGGAGTCTTGTCCAAAGCATGATGGATAGGCACGAGATCATTTTGCCTAGGAGCTGAGACAGCTGAACCACCTTGGCTAGGGGCGACCGCTGCACTTGTGCAACCCACTCCCTGAAGCTGGTCACCCTCTCCGGGGACAGGAAGACCTGGCAGGAGACGGTGTCGATGATGGCCCCTAGATGTTGTAGTCTGGTTGTTGGAAGAAGATGACTTTTCTCCAGGTTTATGGAGAACCCGTGGTCTTGAAGTACCTGGATGGTGTACTCCAGGTCCCTGGTCGCCTGTTGGTGGGATGACAACTGGATGAGGACATCGTCCAAGTAGCAGTGCAGTCTTATTGGATGGGATCTGAGGAAGGCCACCACTGCCACAAGGACCTTTGTAAATGTCCTGTGGGCCGACGATAGGCTGAATGGCAAGGCTCGATACTGGTAATGGCAGCCTGCGTAAGTGAATCTCAGGTACCGGTGGTGGGCTTTGTGGATAGGTACATGGAGGTAGGCCTCTTTGAGGTCTATGGATGTCAATATATCCCCCAGCCTGATGCATCCCAGGATGGACTGGAGGGATTGCATTTTGAACCTTCGATAGGTTACATGATAGTTTAACCTCCAATATTCCCCTCCACCCCCCAGAATTTTTGGGAACCAGGAACAGGATTGAGTAAAATCCTGTCCCCCCCTGACCCGCCAGAACAGCCTCTATGGCTCTGATATCCCTGAGATGCCTGATCTCCTGTTCCATGAGGGACCGTTTGACTGGGCATGAAGGGACAGGGCACCTGATGAAGTGGCGGGGGGGAAGGAATTCCAAGGTGAGGCCCATGCAGATCATTTGTAGGACCCATTGGTCTGACGTGATCTGCTCCCTCTTGGCATGAAATAACTGGAGACGCCCTCCTATGGGAGCTGACCGTTGATGGTCATTTGTATTTCCTGAAGGGATGTGAACCAGATCCCCCCCGAAAGGGACATTTGGAGTATTGTTGTTGTCGCCCTCTGTCACGAAAGGACTGACGGTCCTGGGACCGATCGGTT
Source organism: Natrix helvetica (assembly GCF_964273705.1). Taxonomy (NCBI): domain Eukaryota; kingdom Metazoa; phylum Chordata; class Lepidosauria; order Squamata; family Natricidae; genus Natrix; species Natrix helvetica. The sequence continues at coordinate 29,280,523 of NC_138551.1, read as the reverse complement.
TGCTGGGGATACACCCAATGAAATGGGGCGGAACTCATGGAAGGTTCAGTGTTCCGAAAGGTCTGCCTCCTGTAGGACTTAGAACCCTTCCGATCGGACTTCTTAGAGACCGATGGCATCACCTTCTTCTTGTCCTTGTTTTCCACTAAGGCAGGATCCAGGACCTCCCTGAAGAGCTTGTCCCCTTTAAAGGGGGCTGTGACAAGCTTCCACTTGGAACGCATATCCACGTTCCAGTGTCTCAACCACAAGAGGCATCTGGTGGTGACATTGGATGCCAGGGCCCGGGAGGCAAACTTGGCAGAGCTCAGGGTGGCATCGGCGGTGTACTCTGTGGCCGCCATGATCTTATTGATATCCTGCCTCAACTTGGTGTCCTTGGCCGGAATTTTCCTCAGCAACTGCCTCAACCAAAGCAGGGCTGCCCTGGAAAGGAAGGAGGCTGAAGCAGACGACTTAATCGCCCATGCTGCCGCCTGGTGAGATTTGTGGCAAGCAGTCTCGGTCCTTTTGCCCTCTGCCTTGAGCCCCTCTAACAAGTTAGGGGGAAGAACGGACGTAGAAGTGAGTGCCACTATGGGAAGATCAATTGGAGGTAACTTAAGCAAATCCTCCAGGCTGGCATCTACTGTATAAAGCTTCTTATCATTGTTGCTGGGGGTAGCCATGGTAGCAGGCTGTGCCCATTGCTTTTGGACCTTGCTGAGTAATAGTTTGGGAACTGGAACTATCTCCTGGGCCGACACTGGTTCCTCAAAAAGATCCCCAGATAGATCATCTGGGTCCTGGGCCGTCGCAGCCGAGGGGGTAGACCCCATGCGGATCTATACCTTAGTTTTGTCCAGGATGGTTTTGAAGTTGGTCAATTTAAATAGGCCCGAAAAGGTAGGCTGTTCGGAAGAACCACCTTCATCCCCCGAGAACTTGGGCTCCTGCCTAGGTAATAAGTCCTCCTCCTCTTCCCAGGCTGAATCCTCCGAGGGAGGAATGGGGGGACTGAGGAGGCTGGGAGAAGGATGCAATACTGGGAGCTGCCTGGGGCTCCAGATGGTGAGTCTTGTGAGTGCGTTTGCCTCTCTGTTGCATGCCCACTTCAATGCCCTGAGAAATAGCTCTGTTGATGACCTCTTGCATTTCTGCTGAAAGGTTGGGCCCCTGGTCCTCAACTGGGCGAAGCCTGGGGCCGGGCCTGGGAGGTGGAAGTTGTGGTGCCAAGGGCCCCACAGGGGCTGGCCCCTCCTCCAGGTCTGAAGGACAGGCGAAGAGGTCAGCCTGATCTGCGATAGAGGGGCCCAGTGAGGCTGCCATGGCCAAAGAAGCCGTGGGCGAGAATTCCTGGCCTTCCCCCTTGCTATCGGAGATAGGTTGGGCCTGGGCAAGGGCAACCTCCCTGGAGGATTTCTGAGGGTCCACCAACTGGGAAGCTTGGGCCTGTTGGCCTTGGAAAGGCCTTGGAAAAATATTTTTCTAGGGCCTTCTGGTGACTTATGGCATCCTTATCCTGCCCCGATCCCTGTTTAGGCCCGGGTTTGGAATAAGGTTTCGTGCCTCTAATGGCCTCCCTAGCAGCCTTGCCAGCCTGTCTGGTGAAGGCTCTGGTTCAGGGTTTTCTGGGGTCTGATCTGCCATGGTGTTAATAAAGGGCCTTAAACGACACAGGTAGGGAACCACCTCCACTCACCACCTCACAGTAGCCACCACAAGCCAAAATGCTCAGGAAGAGACACAGAAGGTTGCAGGAAGAGTTTTTGCCAGGCAGGATTATGGGGCGAGCAAATCCAGCTCCCAGCGCCTGCAGGAAGGTAAGGGTTGCAATCCAGGCAACCACAAGCACTTGCTGCTTCAGTCCAAAAGGCTGGGGGCCCAGATTGCCGGTCCAACCGGTCAATGAAGTCTCCACGCGGCTCCTGCTATGAGTTAGGCTTCAGCAGCTGCGGCATGCAGTTAAATCGAAATTGAAATCGAAAATGAAATCGAAAACAAAACAAATGGAGATCGAGACTCCCTGCCGCCTCTCCAAACACTTTAAAAGTTGCCGCTAATACTAAGGAATACTTAGGAAAGCCCTGAGAGGCAGTGCCGAAAGCCGGCTTGTAAAAAGCATGGATGACGACAACGGGGCTCTCAGCGGGGATTTCCTCCCGCAGCAGGGTTGCTGCGGCAATGCAGGGTTGCTGCGGCAGCGCTGGCATTGGCAGTCCGACCCACACGCTTCCCCAACAGCTGTCTGTGACCCTGCAGGGCCCATGTAAGAACGGGACACCGGGAGGACCAAGGGTGAGAGAAAAGCCAAATAGGAATAAAGTAAATTTATCTCACCAAGCCTGCTCCAATAAATAGCACGATCTTTTCCTTTCTGTAATATAATTGAGAATCCAAGCAATCTATTAGAATTGAAGAGAAACTTAAAGCGCGTCCACTGGGTTAGCTGAATTGAAAAAAACTGAAGATAAGCAGCACAGGAGGCGTGGTTTAAAGTTTCAATTCAGTTCTGGGCAGATTAGCTGTATTTAACCCTTGCTTGGACTCTCCAGAGCAGCACCCTGGAAAATGATTGAGGGCACATTTATACCATATAGGCTGTTCTCACCACTGAATGATTTTGGTTTAATGTCTATAAGGTGATATAAAACTCAATGCATATTTCAAAGATAACATGATGTAAACTTTTGAATTATATACACCAAACTTGGAAGTTTACTTTATGAAGCATTATGGATTTATCAAGCATGGGATGAAGTAAAAAGATTGCTATTCCTTGTTGGAAAGAGAGTACAATCCCAGATTGCTATGTTGAATTACAGCTATGCTGTATATGTTTGCTTTGTGTACCTGAGCTGGCTCTCTACCAGTGTAATGGAAAAACAAGTCAATATCATTCCCGTTGAGAATGAATGATAGCCATAGCACTAGTACTTATATATATTGCTTCACAGTCCTTTGTAGCCCTCCATAAGCATTTTACAGAGTCAGCATATTGCCCTCAACAATCTGGGTCCTCATTTTATCTGGAAGGATGGAAGGTTGAGTCAACCCTGAGCCAGTTGAGATTTGAACTGCCAAACTGCAATAGCAGTCAGCTGACATAGTCTGCAGTACTGCACTCTAACCACTGCGCCACCTCAGCTCTCTGTGTATTTAAAAATTATTTAAACACAAATTATGTGTTTAAAAATTACGCTGAAGGATTTTCTATGCTGCATGTAACATAATCTGTTTTTCTTCTTTCCTGTTTTACCTGTTTTTCTGCTTCCCCAAATTTTCACACTCTATTTTTTCCTCACCCTCTCCCTTCCCTCCCACACTTTGTATATTAAAGCAAAATATTTTTTTTAAATAAACAAGTTTACTTAGTTTTCTTTTCAATCCTAATCTTATTAGCTTTAGGTCAACTAACAAAGAAAAAGTTTCTAGATATCAACTACCTATGCCTCCTTAAGCCAGACACATACCCACACCCACACCCCATATATTAATTCTTATTCAGATTGTGAATAGAATGCTATACAATTATTATTTGTCCTTTTATATACTGGAGGTCAAGATTCTAAAACAAACAAACATACCACCTCCTCACTTTCATCTGAGTTATGGAAATATCTATCAGCCCAAATTTAAATTAGCCTGCTGTTCTGTAGAATACAATGTGAACATTTTGAATCTTACCACATGGGGGAGTAATGGAACAAATATTCAGATGCTGAATAACACATAAAAGTCACCTTGGTTTGATGTCACCATATCATTGATTAGCCTGAACATCTGGGCTAAATTTGAAAAAAACAGGACTTGCCTTGTTTTTGCTACTCCGTTTTTTTTACTGATTTCACACTACTGTTGAGAAAGCAAGTTTGCAATAATTAATGTGTGTCTAGTTAATGTTTGTTGCAGATACAGAACATATGGTCTGGCCTTATTGTAAATAGCGGATCTGTTTTTAGAGCTGTACAGAATTTTCTACTAATTTATTTTAATTATACTGCAATCCTTTATGTTAATATAGGTAACTGGGGGGTGGAGAGAAGGGGGGAGGGAATCTCAGAAGAGACCAATGGCAAATCGCTTCCATAATATGATCAAGAAAACTACATGGAAGTAATTACTAAAAATCATGAAAATATCCCCCATCAACATATTGAATCTTTTCACATGTCAGAAACACAAATAGTTCAATAAAACCAAGCAAAAGTGCTTTACTATTTGCAGCAAGTCTGCTCTGGTCAATGGAGACTGAAACCTTGATTTTTGTATGCAAACATAAATGGCTTTGCTACAAATAACATCTCTATGGAAACCAGATTGTTCTTTTGTTTCAAAAGAAAGGAACAAAGAAAATCACATAAACATAAATCACACAATTTTAATGATTTGATTTGGATCTTTGCCAAGCAGGGTTTCACATTTTTCACACAATTTGTACATTTCATTTGATACAGATTCATCCCATTTTAACAGATTAACTGCTAGTAATCTTAGTAACAGATTAAAAAAATCCAAGTGAGGTTAATCTAGTTATAACTCTGCAATTGATCACAGTCACTGTCTAGTTTTCTTAGGCATGGAATTTGACTAAAGTCCAGCATTGTAGCAGATGCTTCATCTTTTTTTCCCCAAAAAATGGGATGAATGGTTTCTTGTAACCATTTGGCCAATACCACTCTGACTAATTAAATGGAATAATGGGTGGTAGTTTGATAATTCCCATTTTAAGAAGCATAAATTGAAAAGATTGCAAATAATTGACCAAAAACCACATAAATCATGCCTCCCAAAACACGGCATTCAAATTAAGACCAATCTGACAAAATGTATCCTCTAAAGAATGAGATTTCCACAGTTAGCTTCTGAATGTCTTCCTGCTCAATTATAATAGCAAACTATAGACACTGCTGAAGGTAATCTACTCTCTGCAATTAGAGTGGGGAAAAATGCAGGGTCCTGTTCGATCCCATTTTATTGTCAACGTTCCAAATATCATGCAGAATTAAATCATTTTCCAAGGCAAAGTCATCCTTAAAGCTCCAATTTAATAAGACAGACATGTTGGCATTATGCTATGAAATTTCAACTCTATTTTACATCATGTGGGTTCACCCAGTTGAAAGTTCATATCTTTCCCCACACCCCATAATTCATCACATGTTCCAATCATCATCTTCCACGCTGGCATCTACACCCCTCTGCTTCCGGTCAGGTGTCGAGGTGCGGCGACAAAAGATGACCTTGGCTTCTATAAAAGAATGACAACATACATTCCACAATCCTATTCCTTTCTATTCCCCCCTCCCAACTACTACACTAATGAAACACATAGGAAATTATAAGAAAGTGTGGCAGGCCAAAGATTCTTAAAGGAATCTCTGCAGGCCTGACATTCATATTCGGTCTCATATATTCCAGATTTTCCTCCAATACTGCTTAACTTATTATTCATGCATTTCAGTGCCTTGGGATCAAGGGACTATTCTGTATCTATTGAAATGAGAATCATAATAATTGATATTATTTAAAGTAAATTCCAGGTATCAGCCGGGTCTACAACAGTATGTTGTTGGGAAGGGGTATTTTTGTTTGGAGCATTTTTAAAAATATATATGGCATCCTCAGACAATCAGATTCCAATTTCATATTGTCTATAAGCATTTCCCAGAGCCACTGTTTTGAAATAATCTTAGAAGCCTTTTTGAAGCAACTCTGTGTATAACTACACTCAACAACCAACATTTGTTGAGTGTAATTATACACAGAGTTCCTTCAAAAAGGCTTCCATTGACCAATATGGAAACGTAATTGATATACCACCTTCTTTTGTCCTTAGTTTTTAAAGATAAAAAAAATCCAATATGATCCTTTGAAGATAAGCTTCAAAGATGCCATTCTGCTCCTTTTAAAATAGTGGATAAACTACTACCCTGTTTCCCTGAAAATAAGACCTCCCCGGATAATAAACCCAATCAGGCTTTTTTTTAAAATATTTTATTTTTATTTTTAATTTTTAAAACAAACACAACACAAAGAATCTTCCTTCTTTACATACTGTAGAAAGTGTATCAGTTGGTTACAAAAGGCTTTCGTGCATCTCTTCCACAGTCATCAACCATAATTCATATTAACTCAAGTGTTTTAACTCAGATATTTATACATGTTACCATCATCATACCTCCATTTTCATTTGACTATAATTGTTTAAACATCCTTCATCATAAAATATGCCAAGATTTAATATATAACCACATACTGGCATTTCATTTACTATTTCTAAAATCCTCCAATAACACTGAATCCTTATGTCCTATTCTAGCTAAACATCCATACTATTTAGTAACAAAAAATTCTAATCCTACTTTCCAAATGACTGTTTACAATTTACATCCAGTTTCCTTATGTCGTACATATATATATATATATATATATATATATATATATATATATATATATATATATATATATATATATACATACATACATACATACATACATACATACATACATACATACATACATACATATATATATATATATATATATATATATATGTTGTATTTGTACTGATCAGTACAAATGCAACACAAATATAAAAGGCAATATTAAAAATAAAAATATGGTTTTCTGCCTGCATGGTCTTCTGTGATGAAGCCGAAGGACAGAAAGAGGGAGTGTGACCTTCCTCCCATATTTAGGCATACCAGGGGTTGTAACACAAATATATATATATATTCCACCCATTGCTTCTTGTTCTGCCCTCAGGTGCTTTGGAGAATAGTTTGACTCCCTCTTCTTTGTGGCAACCTCTGAGATATTGGAATAATGCTATCATGTCTCCCCTAGTCCTTCTTTCTCTTAAGCTAAACATACCCAGTTCCTGCAACCGTTCTTCATATGTTTTAGTCTCCATTCCCCTAATCATCTTTGTTGCTCTTCTCTGCACTCTTTCTAGAGTCTCCACATCTTTTTTACATCGTGGCGACCAGAACTGAATGCAGTATTCCAAGTGTGGCCTTACCAAGGCATTATAAAGTGGTATTAACACTTCACGTGATCTTGATTCTATCCCTCTGTTGATGCAGCCTAGAACTGTGTTGGCTTTTTTGGCAGCTGCTGCACACTGCTGGCTCATATTTAAATGGTTGTCCACTAGGACTCCAAGATCCCTTTCACAGTTACTACTACTGAGTAAGGTATCACCTATACTGTACCTGTGCATTCCGTTTTTGTTGCCTAAATGTAGAACCTTACTCTTTTCACCATTGAATTTCATTTTATTAGATAGTGCCCAATGTTCAAGTTTGTCAAGATCCTTCTGTATCTTAAGCCTATCTTCTGGAGTGTTGGCTATTCCTGCCAGCTTGGTATCATCTGCAAATTTGATGAGTTCCCCATTTATTCCCTCATCCAAATCATTGATGAAGATGTTGAAGAGTACTGGGCCTAAAACAGAGCCTTGGGGTACTCCACTGCATACTTCCCTCCATGTAGATGCAGTTCCATTGAGAACTACACGTTGAGTGTGGTTGGTCAGCCAGTTACCAATCCATCTGGTGGTGATGCTGTCTAACCCACATTCTTCTACTTTATCTAGTAGTAGGTTATGGTCTACCTTATCAAAAGCCTTACTGAAGTCCAAGTAAACTATATCAACGGCATTCCTCTGGTCCACTAATTTTGTCACATTATCAAAGAATGCAATAAGATTAGTCTGGCATGATCTGTTTTTGACAAATCCATGTTGGCTTTTGGCTATTACTTTGTTTGCTTCTAGGTGTTCGCAAATTCGTTGCTTGATTATTTTTTCCAGAATCTTTCCTGGTATTGAGGTTAGGCTGATAGGTCTGTAGTTTCCTGGATCTAATTTTTTCCCTTTTTTGAAGATGGGAACCACATCAGCTCTTTTCCAGTCCTCTGGTAGTTCCCCGGTGTTCCAGGATCTCTGAAAGATATAATTCAGTGGTTCTGAGATCTCGTCTGCTAGTTCCTTCAGAACTCTGGGGTGTAATCCATCCGGTCCTGGTGATTTGAACTCATCTAGGGTAGACAGGTGCTCACTTACCATTTTCTTCCCTATTTCAATTTGTGTTCCTAATTTTGTGGTGCCGCTTTTGATAGGTTGGACTGTTTTATCCCTTTGTGTAAAGACAGATGCAAAACATGAGTTAAATAGTTCTGCTTTCTCCCTGTTGCTTGTCACCTTCTTGCCACTTTCTCCTAGCAATGGACCAATTGTTTCCTTAACTTTTTTCTTGTTTTTAACATGTTGGAAGAAGCTTTTTTTGTTAATTTTTACTTTTGTGGCAAGCCTTTCTTCATTGTGAGCCTTAGCTTTCCTCACTTCATCTTTACAGGCTCGGGCTATTTGCTGATATTCTGCCTTAGTTATGTCCCCCTCCTTCCACTTTTTATACTTACTTTTTTTGTCTTTCAGTTTGTCAGATAGTTGTTTATGCAGCCATGCTGGTTTCTTTTGGGAGCTGTTGTTTTTCTTCTTCATTGGTATTGTGTTAGACTGGGCTTTTCTAATCTCATTTTTCAAAATTTCCCAAGCTTCTTGAGTTGTTTTCCCCTCGAGGATTCTCATCCATGGAATTTTTCCCAAGCTCTCTCTAAGTTTATTGAAATTAGCTTTCTTAAAGTCCAAGACTCTAGTTTGACTTTGTTCTACTACTTGTGTTTGGATAATGTTGAATTCCAATATTGCATGGTCACTTGCCCCCAGGGTTCCTATGGCTTCAACACCTTCTATCATTTCCTCTCTGTTAGTGAGAATTAAGTCCAGTATGGCTGATCCCCTTGTTTCCTTCTCTACTTTTTGGAAAACAAAGTTGTCTGCTAGGTTTGTTAGGAACCTGTTGGATCTTCCACTTGGTGCAGAGTTTGTTTCCCAGTTGATGTCAGGGTAGTTAAAATCTCCCATTACTATTGTGGTGTGCTTCCTACATACCTTAGTTAGCTGACTAGCAAAAAGTTCATCTTCTTCCTCTGCTTGGTTGGGTGGCCTGTAGTATAGACTTATGGCAATGTCATTTCCCCCACAACCTTTAATATTGACCCAAATGCATTCAAGATAGTTCTCATTGTTGTTGTGCTCTATTTCTGTAGAGACATAGTTATTTCTTATATATAGTGCAACTCCACCTCCTCTTTTATTTGGTCTATTTCTTTTAAATAATTTAAATCCTTCTAGCTGTATGTTCCATTTGTCAGTTTCATCCCACCAAGTTTCTGTAATGGCAATAATATCATATCTGCCCTCTTTTACTTGAATTTCTAATTCTCCCTGTTTATTCCTCATACTCTGTGCATTGGTATATAGACATTTGAGTCCATTTTGATTGACCTTGTGTTTACTGTCTACATAACCTGTATTATGCCTGACTGCCCCTATTTTCTTGCCACTTGTGTGATTCATGCACATGGTATGACAATCACTATTACATGCTTGGTTTTGCTTGACAGCAGGAGTGATAATCTTACCCACACACACATCTATGTTACATGCATTTATAACCCTATGAATTTTAGTTTGCTGGGGACAGAGATGTTCTGTATCTATTAATTCTCTGTCCCCGCTCTTCAGTTTAAATGTTTATATATATATATATATATATATATATATATATATATATATATATATATATATATATATATATATATATATATATATATATATATATATATATATATATATATATATATATATATATATATATATATATATATATATATATATATATATATATATATATATATATATATATATATATGTTGTTATCACTATCCCTCCTTTATTTGACTATATCATGTATCATAACATTTTCCCCCTAATGATCAAGACTTAACTGTATCTAACTTAGTTCTTTTTTATTAACCTTTATGTATAATCAAAAAGATTTCTAATCTTCCTTTAATGGGTACCATCCAATATTCATATCCAATTATTATTTATCATAACACTACACATGTATATATTATTATCATTATCAATTATTTATATTGATTATTGATTATTTATTATTTATTATCAACTATATCTATTGTCACTAAATTTCACTTAGTTTAACTAGTTTTAAATTATACACTTTTATCTATCAACCTGTAGCTTTCCAGTAGCAAAACAGTCTCATGTCTTCTGCCATTTGTGGTATCAGTCCTCTAATCATCTTGTTAATCAAATTTGTATGGACTCCTCTTGGCAACTCATTGCTTATAAAATCTTTCATGTAATTTCGTTGCCCTTCTTCTGTTTCCTTAATCAGCTTATCTTTAATTGTCAATAGTGTTATCAATGATGTTGCTAATAAAATTTCTCTCTTTAAATCCATAAATTATTTTGATTTTTCTTCTTCTGTGTCTTGCCATCTGGGGTAGAGTTCCCCTCCATTTAATTCCTCTTTCAGTATTCCACTCTTTCCATTTCCAGACACAAACCAATCACCATAAATATCAGCAGATTTAATTTCTTTATAGTCATTTTCCTCTTTGGTTCTTAGGATTCTAACCTCCACTTTTTCCACTTGATAAACATCTCCAACTTCTTTATCATATTTTACTGTTAGATGCTCTAAGTCTTCCAACTTCTTCTCCGTCCTCTCAAATGTGTTTGATAATTTCTGAATTTCTAAGAATATCTTTTGCAGGCTTCAAGTTTCTTTCTGTTGTCAAAGTTGTGCCATTATCTCCAGCTAACAAACACTGCTGCTCTGGCTTGGAAGGTTTTTACAAGATTAAGCATAAATTCACAATAAAGTTTTATTTTCACTTTTCTCTGGTTAGAGATATACTTCAAAGGGACATCTGTATGTTTTTCTTCTTATCACTCTCTATAAACAAACAATGAGACTTTGGAGTGCCAAGCCAGGATAATCAGTAAGGAAAGTAAAAGTGTTTCATTTCCAATATACAAACCTCCAGCCACCGAGTAGCAGTGTTATTGTTACAATTTTCTTTGTTTCTTTTTGTATCTTTTTTATATTCCAAGTTTAAAAAGGTCCGATTTTGAATGAGTTAGAAAAACACCCACAGTAATGAAAGAGGAGAATTTTAGTCCATAGGTTACAAAGAATAATAAAAGAAAAAATAGAAGAAAACTTAATCCATTCATTTTAAAAGGCTTGCATAAATTCCACGCATGAACATAGCATTTAAAAAGTAAGATAACCCACTGTCCAAAACCATTCAATGCTTAATTCCACTGCTTATTTCTTCTGCTCTCCAATTTAAATTAATTTTAAGTTTTTTATAGGCAGTCTCTTTTAAAACGGTAAAAATTCCTTACCAGTTGGAAACACTTCCTCTTTCCGTATCCTTCTGGTTTGGAGCCGCCCCGACTACATTAGCCTTGGCTGGATTTTTTATTGCCGACTTGAAGAACTTCTCTTGCATCAATCAGGAATTTTGCAATGTCCCTGGGATCAGCAAGATGTATTTTTCCTGTTCACCGTCTCTGCGGGACGGTTTAGGTCTGATTGGACCACCCAGCAGCAAAAGTATTTGCTGCGGTCTCCGAGAATCGAGACCCCATGCCTGTGTCATCGCGATGTTGGCTCCTCCTCCAACCCAATCAGGCTTTTGAACACTTGCGCCAAAATAATCCCTCTCTTGAAAATAAGACCTCCCTGAAAATATTGCAACATAGCAGCAGCCATGAGGTGACCACGCTCACCGCCTCCTGCACCTCAAAAATAATAAGATCTCCCCGAAAATAAGGCCAAGCACTTATTTCGGGAGGGGGGAGAAAACAAGGCCCTGTCTTATTTTGGGGGAAACACAATATGATAGCACAATGCTTAAATCTTGGCAGGAAGAGTCAAAACCCATAAAGGTAGAATAAAACTTTCCGCCAATGGGAATATACCTATTCTGAAGTATCAGCATTACTTTTTCTTGTACAGAACAAATTGTTCTGTAAACTATTCATTCTGAAATACATCTAAACTGGAAGATATTCCGTTCAGCTGCCCAATGAAGGCAAAGTTATGACAACACATTATCTGTCAAGCTTCATATGTAAAATCTCAACCTCTAACTATAAATATATTTCTTTTTCATAACAACAGAGTCATATACAGTTTCTTTACCTAAACAGTGGTTCTCAACCATTTCTACTTTAAGATGTGTTCCTTAGCCAGCATGGATTGCTGGGATACTCAGGGTTAGGGTTAGGGTTATACCACACAGCTTGGACTGACCGAAGTTGAGAAACACTAACAGGTTGCAAATGAAGTGGCCACATAATCAACTGAATTAAGTTGAAGGAGATTGCCATAGCAAACATGAGGTTTTTAGTCATTTCCAGTGAAATCAGCAAGAGGCTGAAACCAGAGCAATAAGAAAGAGAATGCCAATTTTGAAGGATTGCTGGGTTTCCTTTTGTGTGTTAGCTCAAAAACGTAAAAGTCAACCAGATCCTTGCAAAGAAATATAATCCTTCCAACTCCCCCACCCCATCCTGTCAGAACAAATCCATCCATAGTCCACACTATCCTGCCAGAACCAATGAAGCTTCTTGAATGAGAAGTGAAATGTTTTCCTCAGGAAAAAAAACAAACGGTCGAGTTGCCTTTTGAAAAAACGCCTTTGAGACAATTATAACCTGGATGACTGAGACTCTCCACAGACATAAAAGTTGACAATCAACATGAAAATGCAAAGTGTGTGAATTTCTTCCTATCAACTATTGTCAAACATACTGCTACTTATATAACAGTTTCTCTGTGACTTTGACCACCATCATATTTCGCTAAAATGATTGAATCTAGGAAATCTGGAAAAAAATGACAGTGTTTTTAAATATTATTAAAAATGGGTAATTGGACATTGCAGAAATGAATCTATCTCCTCTCTCTCTTTCATCCATCCATCCATCCATCCATCCATCCATCCATCCATCCATCTATCTATCTATCTATCTATCTATCTATCTATCTATCTATCTATCATATCCATTTTTTCATCAGGATTTGATAATGTTATACATTTTTATACATACACAATTAATTCGCTTATTCCACAAGAAAGATAAAACAGTGGATCACCTTCTCTATGGTTGCAACAAAATCTCACAACTTGATTATCTACAACCTCATGATCAAGTTGCCAATATCATACATTGAAGCTTTGCCAGAAGTTCGGGTTCAAAAGCTACAAAAATGACTGGGAACACCAAACTGACAAGTTATTGAAAATGAACAGGTCAAGATCCTTTGAGACTTTTGAATCCAAAGTGACAGACATATGGCCCACATGTCAGATATCACTGTTATGGAAAAGAAAAACGTCTGGTTCATTGATATTGTAGTATAAGGTGATATACGAATTGAAGAGAAACAACTAGGAAAAATAACAAAATATTGTGATCTGCAAATTGAAGTTTAGCGATTGTGGAAGAAGAAATCAGAGGATGTACCAATAGTAATAAGAGACTTTGAAGCAATACCCAAAATGTTGCTTAGATACATGGAAATTTTGTCCTGAATATTCTGACTTTACAAAAAAAAAAAAAAAACACCTTACTCAGAACTGTCTGTATACTCAGACATTACCTTAGCAGCTCTTAGGTTCTTGGTTAGGACTTGAATTGTTAAGCTTTTATCAGTCTCAGACTGTGAATCAAATTGAAGATTAAATTTTAAATAACAACATAATATTCCAAGTCCATGTTGTAGCGCCCCCACCCCCATGGCTTCCTGAGTCATATTCAAATATTATTATTAATTTGGGCTTACAAAATATTTCAGCCTTTTTGCATAGATAATGGTTCCTATATATGTATGCAAAATCACCATTATTTGTCATAGGCTTGAATATATTTTCACTTCTTTTCCCTTTGTATCACATTATGCACAATATTAGGATTGCATCTGAGACCATGATCTGAGATCTTTCTGTACACAACTACATTCTCATCAAGCTTGTTTATGCATTTAGAAGCCTTTTTGCCTTTTTAAACAACACCATTAGTCCAATCCTCTACTTCCTAATGGGTGATCATTGCAGAAAGATGCTACTGAGTAAAGTAAAATCTCTTTACAAGAACCACGCCTGCCATAATGAAGTAATAATGAATATGGGGATTTTTCTTATAAAAAGCAAACCACTCTGTTATGTTTTACAATGTTTGAGATTATATACACATGCTATATCTCTCTACATAGAAGGCAAAGGATAATGATGCTCTGAAAATAGCCCTGAAGGACATTTTCAATGGACACCTATCATTTATCTTCATGATTTCAGATATTTCCGTGACAACTGTCACTGCATTAAAGAGGCAGCCAATGTAGACAGAAGATAAAAGCTGTGCTGCCAACTTTATAATCGTAGAAGCAGAATTTCTTCTGTAGTTAAAGTCCTGCACTGGCTGAATTAACTGAAATTGGTAAAGCACAATTACTTTTTAATTGATCCACATGGATGTTTTTTTGTGTGTCACATTTTTTTTGGTCAACTAATATCCTATAACTGAATAGCTATGTAAGGTTGATATTTACAAAGTCATGGTAATAGGCAAGAGATAGAGCATTCCTCCTTGTTCTTAAAGTGACATGTCCTTCAAGCTGAGATCAAATGCTGCTGATTTCATGGACATGCCCGGGCAACTTTGTTGGAAACAATACAGAAGTACTAGTGCTTTCTCTTAGGATGGTTGCTCAGTTCCTAGTATAGTCAATTAAATTGGAATTCCCAGGAGAACAGTAGCTGTAAGTCCACCCATAAACATCATTATTTGCATCAAGACTGTAGTGGTGGGTTCTGGATCCCGTTGCAACTGGTACGGTGCAATGGGATTGGGTGTCCACCACATGCATGTGTGCAGCACGCACGCAGTGCATGCATGCATACTTACCACCTGTGATGCTCCGCGACGCTCCAGCTGCTCAGAGGAGTGTCATGCAGGCACCATATGCTTCATGCGCAGAAGCCCCAATCGGCTCAAATACAGGTAAGGAGGACAGGCGAGTGGGTGAGCCCTGTGGAGCACCATACCAGAATTGTACCTGGTGCTCCCAGTAGGCACTGGTATGTCCATACCTGGGTGTACCAGTCGTACTTGAACACTGATAGAGCAACCAGAGTTGGAATGCCCTTGAAGGTGTTCTAGTCAAATCCTCTGCTGAGGCAGGAAATGTTATACCATTTCAGACAAATGTTGTCCAATCTCTTCTTAAAAACTTACAGTGTTGGAGCACCCATAACGTCTAGAGGCAAGTTGTTCCACTGATCAATTGTTCTAACTGCCAGTAAAGTACTATAAGAGGTCAAGTGGCAAAACCACTACAATTTATGGAAAAAAATACTGCCTACAATACTCTACAAATCAGATCCTAATTTTTATTAATTCCTCATATTTGATTCTTCCACAGGCTAAGATGAAATGCTAAAATGGATGAAGTGTATCCTGTTTTCCCAAAAATAAGCCCTCCCTCCCAAAAATATTGCAACACAGCAGCAGCCATGAAGTGACCACTCTTACCGCCTCCTCCACCTCAAAAATAATAAGAGCTCCCCAAAAATAAGGCCAAGTGTTTATTTCCAAAGAAAATGGTCCCTGTCTTATTTCCAGAGAAACATGGTATATCTAATTTAGCAATATCTTAAGAGTTTCCCTAGCTGTGACATTGGCATGGAGCTATCACTAAATATAACAATCTAATGCTGATTTTTTCTTTTTTCTCCTACCATTTGTGTAGATTATTATGTTTTCCTTACAATAGAATTAGAGAACTTGAGGTCATTTAGATATTGGATCCATATGTCATTAATCCCAGCCAAGATGATCAGCATTCAGGGCTACAAGACTCTAACCCAGTAACTGCTAGAAACAGCAATTCATCATATAGTTACCCATAATTATTCTGAAAGCACTTAACTGTTTTAACAACCCTTTGGCACCAGTAATTTGCTTTTCAACTGTGTATTGCATGTTTATTACATGATTGCAATTGTGTCTCTAGTAATGAATAGCTTGATTGTCTATATTTTGTTAGTTAAATGGTGGAAGGCATATCCATAACAACCACCACAAAATAAACTGTGCTGGCTGACATATACATTGTATTATAGAATGAGCTCAGAAAACTTAATAGTAGATCTTTATCCTTGACCTTTTTTTATAACCTTTTTTTCCATAATTGTATGATTCACCTTGTACCTGCTTATAGACAAAGACTTAAAACCATAAAATCGATAGTTAAAACAATGAAGTCTTGGACTGAGGAGACAAAATTTAAGCTACAGGCTTGCCTCGCCTGCACAGGCTGCAACATTTTTGAAGTTGCCTCAGCAGACTTGGATAAACTCACTGTTACTGAGACATTATACCAGTTTTTGTGAGGATTATTGTGTGCTGACCAACAGCCTACTCATGTACAGTAACATTAAACTTTGGTTCATAGCTAAGCTCAAGCTACATTGTGCCAAAGAGGAAGCCTACAGGAACTGAGATAGAATGCTGTACAATCAAGCCAGGAATTTTATTTATTTATTTATTTATTTTGATTTCTAGACGGCCCCCTCTTCCCGAAGGGACTCGGGGCGGTGTACAGGTACCAAATTAAAAACCTTACAAATAATCATAAATATAGTTAAAATCGAATTAAACTTTAAACCCCTGTACAAATTTATAAAAATTAAAAACTTAGCCTAAGACCAAAATTTAAAAATACAGACTGAGGTGCGAGAGCTGGAATTAGGCCAAGCCGGCTAGATTAAACAGGTGGGTTTTGAGCTTCTTACGGAAGGAGTGGAGGTCCGTGGTTGTTCTAATATCAGGGGGAAAGTCATTCCAGAGGGTCGGGCCCATCACAGAGAAGGCCCTTCCCCTGGGCGTCGCCCGCTGGCCCAGCCTAGTGGACGGCACCCGGAGGAGTCCCTCTCTGTGTGAGCGAATGTATTAACAAGGGAAATCAAGGCTGCAAGGAGAAGCTACTCTGAAAAGCTGAGGAATCAGCTCTCAACAAATGAACCAGAAAATCTGTGGAAAATTCATGGCCATGCAATTCAAGACTTTCTTAGCAGCACAGGGAATCAGACATGCCCTGGTCGCGCCATTCCATCTGGCCTCCAATGGTCAGGTGGAGAAAATGGTGAGATCTGTAAAAGAGGCCCTATCCAAGATGGGCCCAGGAGATTGGCAAACATAGGCTGACCACTATTTGCTAATTCAACACATCACACCAAATGCCACTACAGGGAGAAGCCCCTCCGAGCTTCTCATGGGTCTCTGGCTAAGATCCCACTTAGACCGGCTACACCCAAACTATTCTGCTGCATCGCCCTCTGACTCCACAAGCAAAATTCAGAACTTTAGCATAGGGGATTCAGTTTACTCCCACAACTCTGTGGATCCCTGCCACAGTGATAGGCATCACCGGGCCTCACTCTTATCTTGTAGAGCTCGAGGACGGTCGGAATTGGAGAAGGCACTTTGACCAACTCCGTGGCCACCTCTCCAACTCCACTCTTAGGCAGCCAGAGGTAACTCCTGCACGAGTTAGCCAAAGCCCTACCCAATAGGATCACAAAGCCACTCCTTCTACAGCCAACTCAAACCTGAAGTCACAGGGTTACTTAGCTTCTTGTGTTGCAGGCCCACAGTGAGCTCCGAGCGAACTGGTTCTAGAAGCTTCAGCCGCGGCCTGTGAAAGGTTCCAGGAGCTTCCACCAAGTGGAGCTGCGGAGCAAACAGGTCTGTCTGACGTGTCTGAAGAACACCCTCCAACTGAACTGTGCAGGTCAGACAGAGCTACCAAAAAGCCCGCCTACCTGTGTGACAACGTAACCAGTAGGATTACTCCTTCTAAGATGGGAGGGATGTTAGATGATCACTTCAGTTATAGTGGTTTCCAACAAGGTCCTCTGTTCTGGTGGGAACAGAGGTTTAATCTCATTGGTCGAAGGGTCTGACAGTTTCCTATAAAAGGGCTGCTGTCAGAGTCAACCTTTGCTGGATTGTACATACTTGTTCTGTTCTAATAAAGAGCTGTTGTTGCCTTTAGCCTGAGTGTGCCTTCCCATTACCCGATCTAACAACTACTTTAGTGCTTAAGAAAACTCCTGAAATACCATAGATAACGAAAATACACAAGGATACCATTGAGGAATTCAATCCAAAATTCTCATTTGATGCACAAAATCATCATCTTCTTCTTCTTCTTCTTCTTGCAGCTAAGAGGTAGTTTGCAATGGATGGTAAATCATAATAGATGGTAGGAGGAGGAGGAGCTTCCGGAGGGAATGGAGGACTGCCTCTGAGCTCCGCTAAATGCGGAGGGCTTCCTGACGGGCGGGATGCTGCCGACCCTCATTTCCACCCTGAGGGTCGGGGTTTTTTGGCGCTAAACATCCTGGCACCTGCCTGGCCCCAAGCTGGCCTGTCGGGTCGGCCGGGCAGCCAGACAGGAGGAAGATAGCGCACCGGTTGGCGCGGCGTGGCAGCGTGGCAGCTGGCGTTTTAAACCAGCATGGCGGCCGGCGCTCTCAGAATTGGAGTCAGGGCGGTAGAGCGGCCGAGCGGCGGCAGAACAACGGGGCGCCAGAGCCAGCGGAGCAGCGGAGCGGTAAAGATTGGATTGGAGGGGGGCGAGAAGGCTGGAGGATGTGGAGGACAGCGGTGGAGGACAGCGGCGGTGGTCTGGGCGGTCTGCGTGATTGCGTGACTGTGCGACTGGGCGGTTTTTGGCCTGTGACATGAGAGTGATGGTGGCAACCCTGGAGAGCCGTGCGGCCCAAACTACGAAAAGAACGAGGGAAGGGCTGCAGGGAGGCCGTAGGGAGGCCGATGCAGCCCTCCCGGGCCCAATAACAACACCTGGGTGGCCAAATGGACAGAGGATTTTTTTTTTTCATCTAGAGCAGGCCATGGAATCGGAGGCCTGGAACATCAGAGGCCCACGCAGAAGGTCAGACCCGGTGTTTTGCTGAGCTCACTACTACCCCCCCCACTCACGCATTTACCATCTACTTACTACGGGCTATCTGCCCTACCATCTATTATGATTTACCATCCATTGCAAACTACCTCTTAGCTGCAATTTTTATCCACCAGCTGGCTATTTTATCATACTTCCATCAGCCAGCATTTACATCCAGATATGGACTATTTCCATCAGCCTATCCCCCTGCCTGGACTATCTTCTTGCCAAGACCATCCCCTTAAGGGGAACTGTGGCCACTGATACATCTACAGCTCCCACTTGATGAACTTGGCCCTGTCTAATCATGTTATATACGAGGCTAGACCTACTACAGCTACGAGATTCCCCCCTCTCGCAGCTATGGCCTCCTGCCCTTTCAAGGGCCCACCTTGAGGACGGGTTCATTAACCCAGAGAGGTGGAGGAAGCGCACGTTAAGGGGTTTTTTAATTAAATGTTTTTTAAAAGTTGTAAGGGGTTATAAGGATGGGGGGGGAGGGGTTGTAGGGATGGGGGGGGGAACCGGTTAGGAGAGATGGAAGAGCCAGGCACCTAGGTGTGGTCGAAAGAGGAGGGAGCGGAGTGGGGGAGGAGAGGGAAGATAGCATTCCTGTGCCGGGCTCCTTAATACCAACGGTCGTGGGGAGGGGCAGGTGCGAGGACAGTTTAAGAGCGTGTAGTCGGTTGGGAGACCGGGGTTTTTGGTCATTCCCGGTCGTTTGTACCAACCCCTGCATACTAGGTGGTCAGGATCTACAGACCCAAGGCCTGAGACTGCTGTTATGCAACACGAGGTCCGTTGTTAATAAGGCCCCCCTCATCCACGATCTAATTTTGGAGGGGGAGCCGGACCTCGCCGGAATAACCGAGACCTGGTTGGGCCACGAGGGAGGTCTACCCCTTGTGGAAATGTGCCCGCCAGGTTATCGAGCATTTCACCAGCCTCGGGCCCAGGGAAGGGGCGGCGGGGTAGCAGTGATTATCCGGGAAGACTTAGAGCCGAGAGAGTTCACCGTGCCGCAGACATCCGGGTGTGAGTCCCTCGTCGTGAGATGGGGCCCAGGGAGGCAGTTGGGCCTGCTGATAGTATACCTGGCTCCTCGCTATACTTCAGCGGCCCTGCCCGAACTCCTTGAGCTGATCTCATCGGTGGCGGTTGAGACCCCCAAACTTTTAGTGATGGGGGATTTTAATCTGCCGTCGATGGGAGAAGCGTCTGAGGGGGTTCGGGAGTTCATGGCTTCCATGACAGCCATGGACCTGACCCAGTTAATTCAGGGCCCTACTCACGAGGGAGGCCACACCCTGGACCTTGTTTTCGTCTCTGGCCAGTGGACGAGTGATCTGGGAATAGGGGATCTAGACATTATTCCCCTGTCATGGTCGGATCACTCACTTCTCCGGCTGGACTTCCCTGGTGCTACCCCCCGCCGCGAGGAGGCGGAACTGGAAGGTATTAGATGGTTCCGCCCCAAGCGCCTGATGGAACCAGATAGGTTCCAGACGGAACTTGGGCCACCTCCTGTGGACCTGACCCGCCCCCGAGTGGAGGACCTGGTAGACGCATGGAATAGTGCGACTACCAGGGCCCTAGACCGGGTGGCGCCTTTGCGGCCTCTCCTGCGGCGACGAACCACCCTGGCACCTTGGTTTACCGAGGAGCTAAGGGTGATGAAACGCCACAAGAGACACCTAGAGAGTCGTTGGAGATCCTCCCGTTCCGAATTTGACCGAGCACAGGCACGAGCCTATTTGAAGACGTACCTTGTGGCATTAAGAGCGGCCAAACGTCAACATTGTGCCGCTCTTATTGCGTCTGCAGATAACCGCCCTGCCGCCCTGTTTCGGGTGACCCGCTCTCTCTTGTTTGAGAGACCACGGGAAGCCCCACTACAGGGCAGAGCAGAGGAGTTTGGGAAATATCTACAGGACAAAGTCGCTCAAATCCGGATGGGATGGGCCCCTTTCAGTGGTTCAGTAGAGACGCCCGTGGCGAGTCTTGAGGGACCGCTTTGGGAGGAGTTTGACTCGGTTGCCATCGAGGATTTGGACAGGTTGCGTGGACGTCTGCGACCCACCACATGTTTATTGGACCCGTGTCCCTCCTGGCTTGTACTGGCATCCTGGGAGGTTACGCGTGACTGGCTCCTTGGCCTGGTGAACGCCTCGCTGGGTGAGGGGTCTCTACTGGCCGCCTTGAAAGAGGCGGTGGTGAGGCCCCTGCTCAAGAAGCCTTCCCTGGACCCAACGGACCTAGTCAATTATCGTCCAGTCTCCAACCTTCCTTTTTTAGCGAAGGTTGTAGAGAGTGTGGTGGTACAGCAGTTCCCACGTCACCTGGAGGAAAATGATTATCTAGACCCGCGCCAGTCCGGCTTCCGACCCGGGCACAGCACGGAGACGGCCTTGGTCGCATTGGTTGATGATCTCTGGAGGGCCAGAGATAGGGGTTGTTCCTCTATCCTGGTCCTATTAGATCTCTCGGCGGCGTTCGATACCATCGACCATGGTATCCTGTTGCACCGGCTAGAGGGGCTAGGAGTCAGGGGCACCGTTTTACGGTGGTTTGGCTCCTACCTCTCTGATCGGACGCAACGTGTGTTGGCAGGGGAGCAGAGTTCGACCCGGAGGCCACTCACATGTGGAGTGCCACAGGGATCGGTGCTCTCGCCTCTCCTGTTCAACACATATATGAAACCGCTGGGCGAGATCATCCGTGGTTTTGGGGTGGGATATCATCTGTATGCTGATGATACTCAGCTATACATTTCCACCCGAACCACCCCAATGAGGCCGTCGAAATGATGTCCCGGTGTCTGGAGGCCGTACGGGTCTGGATGGATGGCAACCGACTAAAACTCAACCCTTCCAAGACGGAGTGGCTGTGGCTTCCGGCCTCCCGGTTCAACCAGGTACTTCCATCTCTGGCCATCGGGGGCGTCCAACTAGCCCCCATGGAACAGGTGCGCAATTTGGGCGTCCTCCTGGATGCCCGGCTGTCCATGGATGATCATGTAACAGCCGTGGCAAGGGGGGCGTTCCATCAGGTTCGCCTGATGCGCCAATTGCGCCCCTTATTGGACCGGGATGCCCTACGCACAGTCACCCATGCGCTAGTGACGTCTCGCCTGGATTACTGCAATGCTCTCTACATGGGGCTTCCCTTGAGATGCACTCGGAGACTACAGTTGGTCCAGAATGCGGCCGCGCGGGTGATTATGGGGAGGACTAGATACTCCCCTGTAACACCTCTCCTGCGCGAGCTGCACTGGCTTCCTGTGGTCTACCGAGTGCGTTTCAAGGTTTTGATTATGATCTTTAAAGCGCTTCATGGCACAGGGCCTAGTTATATGCAGGATCGCATCCTGCCCCACACATCCCTACGACCAATTCGCTCACACAGAGAGGGACTTCTCCGGGTGCCGTCCGCCAAACAGTGCCGGGGGGCGACACCCAGGAGCAGAGCCTTCTCTGTGATGGGCCCAGCCCTGTGGAATGACCTCCCCCGTGACATCAGGATTACTTCCGATCTCCGCTCCTTCCGTGTACAGCTGAAGACCCACCTCTTTCAATTATCTGGCCTGGCTCAATCGTAATTTCTCTTATTCCTCCTAACTGTTTTTTAAATTGTCTTTATATATTAATTCTTAATTGCATATTGGGTTTTTACAATTGGGGTATTTTAATGCTGATTTTTAACTGTCTAAATGATGAAATTTGTTACCTCCTCCGTGTATGTGTGTTTTGTATTTATGTACGTTTATGTGCTGTTATATATCTTCTATGTCTTATGCTCCATTGTACGCCGCCCCGAGTCCTACTTGGAAAGGGAGCGGCTAATAAATCCAAATTCTTCTTCTTCTTCTTCTTCTTCTTCTTCTTCTTCTTCTTCTTCTTCTTCTTCTTCTTCTTCTTCTTCTTCTTCTTCTTCTTCTTCTTCTTCTTTTAATAGCCCTATAATCCCTTTTGGGGTGGAGTCTGGGCAACTGAATGGAGCTAGCAGAATGTTTAATGGCCGGATGCCCTTCCTGTTGCCAATGCACAGTTTTGTTCAGCAAATATATTCTCATTGTGCCCACAGAAAGAAATGTCTGTCTGTACCTAGGATCGAACTCACAGCCTCCTGACTGTGAGGCGAAAGCTCCAACTCTAGGCCACCGCATCACTCTAATTTGATGCACAAAATACCAGATTTAAATTATTTTAAATGATTTTATACTGGACCTATTTAGTTATCTTATAAAGCTTGTAATGCTGGGAAAGGCAGAAGGAAAAAGAAGAGAATGACCTGCAACAAAAGAGATAGATTCAGTTACAGTGGCAATGCTCTATGCCATCCCATTTAGACCCTTTTTTAAGCCTAATCACATGTGAGGAAGGCTGATCACATGCACACAGGGGGAACGCGTGAGCAAAGTGAGTGCATGGGTACGCACGCTCACATTTGCGAACCAGTAGGGAAGGTAAGTGAACACGACTCCTGATCCACCTACCTGTATTTATGTATGCCTGCATCAGTTTTCCAGCAGTAGTATTATATTTGTGGACAATTTCTATTTGTCTGTAGATATGCCATTAGCAACATGGTAGTATCAGAGTAAGGCAACTGTTTCTTGCATCATTGGGGAAGAAACATTAAGAAGTCCATTACCGTAACAGTACTGTATAATTATAGCAAACAAGACACACTGTTTTAATGGTTTAAATTATTATATACTGAACTAGAAGTCTTTCTAATGAACTGGGAACATGAGCTCTCCTGATTCGGTTACATAATCCTATATTTCATAAGTGGCAAATCCAGTTTTTGAGGCGTGTGCTTATTTGAGAGAAAAGGTAAAGTATGAGGAATTACGGAGAGTTAGAAGAGCTGTTTCATTTCCAGTAGTCTTTCTTTGTTAACCTCTGGTTCTTTCATCACTGAAAAGAATCTTAAAAATTAAAAGTATGTTCCTGGTCAATTGGATTTTGTCAGGCAATTGATATGCACTTGCATTATCTTTGTTGCTTGACAATCCCACCCACCCCACCCCCTTTTAAAGGAGATTTGTGTTTTAGCCTGTCAAATACTATTTTGAGTTAAACGTACATTTAAAACCATAACCCTCTTGAATTTAAAAGGAAGAAAGTAAAGTGGCGTTTTTCACACAGATGAGCAGGATTGACTAACCATTCTTGTAAGGCGTTCATTCACATACATGGCAAAATGAAGAGTAAGACATTTTCTATCAAATGACAAAATTCACACACTACATGAAGGCTACAAAGCCAAAAGTAGCTGTGCTATCAGGCGGACTTAAGCTGGTGCTTCAAGTTGGATGAGAGCTCTGGATGAGCGCTGAGAGCTAGGTCTTTAGCAGTTTGAAGATGTTTGTACTTGTTCGCTGGGGAATTCTGAGAGTTAAAGTTCACACATCTCCAAGTTCCCAAGATTGTGGGAAATCATTTTCACATTTTTGCCCAAACCCCTAATGAGATAGAAGAAGAACTGGACAACAAAATAGAAATACTTGCAAATAGAAGTAGAATGACTGTGGCAAAAGAAAGCCAAAGTATTATCAATAATAATAAGTGTTTTGGGTCTAATCACTTGAACACCATAGGTACTGACAAAATCACCAGCAGTCAATTGCAAAAGGCAGCTTTAGTTAGAACAGCTTATATCCTACAACAATACTTTTAAGACCATCAAGGTCCTATGCCAGGTCCTTGGAATATGTGGATAAAAATATCAAATCCAGTCTCTAAATATCTGGATGACTCTGTGACAAACCATGGATAAGTTAATAATAAACAGTTACAACTACCAAGAATCATTTCTGCACCTCTTATATGAAGGTTTTCAAAGAATCTGCCCATTCTACCTAGCTACCCCTATCTTGTCAATATTGGATCCCTCCAGACGAGTAGGATAAGACCATGTAGCATGAGAAGAAGAGACTTCTTTTTTTTTTCAAAAAGTTTTATTGGTTTTTTAAAACATTTATAAGGAAAAGGGTAAGTGGAATGGTTACAAATTTTGGCAGTTGCAAGTGTGGCAGACGCCTCCTCCCTCCAAACTCATAGGTTACATCTAAATATCAAACATTAAAACATAATCATAAAAAATCAGCATATTAATTCTAGAAAAAATAATTTTCAATCGGTTTATATAGTTATGATATATAGTCTAGATATAATTTCATTATTACTTTTGGTCTGTTTATAACATTGTGGTTTTCTTATTCATTTTTGTGATCTGAGCTTTCTTGGTGTTGCCCCTTCACCCCCCGCTGGCAGAGCTCCGGCCCCTCCCGTGTCCTGTGTGACCATTGTGGTATCTTCTGTTTTTTCTAGGTTCGCTTTATTTTTTTCCATAAAGGCCTGTGCCTCTATGGGTGTGTTGATTCTGATTCTTGTCTCCTCCCAGAATATCAGCATACCTTCAGGCATCAACCATCTAAACCACACCCCCTTCTGGTATAGTTTATTCGCCAATTGCGAATAGTTTTTCCTTTTCTCCCTAATTTTTTGGGGAATCTGCTTCAGAATGGTTATCTCCCTGTCATGGTATGTCAGTGTTTGCCCCCTTTGTACACCCAGAATTTCATCTCTTGTGCTTTTCCTAAGGAATTTAATATGAACCTCCCTGGGTACATTGTGTGTTCTGGCATATGCTGAATTAACTCTATAGACCAGATCTATCTCCCATTCCATCTGCTGCTTATCTTTGTGTATGTATTCAGCTAAAATATTAGTCATAATGTCCCTTATGTTTTCCCCATCTGTTTCTTTTACATTTTGAAATCTAAGATAAAAGGACATTCTCTCAAACTCTGTTTTCATTTGTTGGATATCAAGTTCTTTGTTTCCCCGTCTGTAAAGCCTCTACCCCCCCTCTCGCCTCCGCCACCCCACCCTCCACAAGGTCCAGTCTCTGTGAGTTCTTATAAATTTGAACTTGATTTTCTTTAATTTCATCTTTCATTTCCCTTAGCTGTTTCTTGATTTCCTCCTGGCCCTGTAAAATTTGTTGAAGCATTTGTTGAAGGTCTATCTCTGTAGTCTTAGGTTGCATCAGTTCTGTTATCTTTGACTGTGTTCTCAGATCATCAATAAGTTCTGGATCTAAGTCCCATGAAAAGCACTTTTGCTGGGGTGAGGCATCGTTAGTTGGCTCTCCCCCCTCCTCCTTCCCCTGGGGGCGAGAGCAGAATTTTAACAGGCCGCTTGTCCAAGGGGGGGGAGAATCCCCCTCCCCTCTAGCCGCTCCTCAAAGAGTGAATCCAAAAGGTTAACTTTTAAAATTACTGAAAAGTCTATGCATTCAAAAGTAAGGGGATGAAGAGAGGAAGCATCTCACTGCACCGCCGCTGCTTCCTTCAGTTTTGCATTCTCCGATTGGCATGGGGCGAGACGCAGGCGCGTCCTCCAAAACTGCTCCCCGGTGCCTGGAGCAAAGTGGAAAAGCCCCCACCAGCCGCCGCCGGTGCCAGAGCCTTCCGCGAGCCGCTCCTTCGGCAGGGCGCCTCTTCGGGCGTCCTGTGCCCCCCCGAAGACGGGGGAAGCCCACCAAAAAGCGGGAGCAGGCAAAGTCCTTGCCCGTCGCCGTAGCCGCCGGAACCGGAAGTTCACGAAGAAGAGACTTCTTAAGGGGTTTTTACAGGGGCTTTTAAACCAAATTTTAAGGGGGGAGGGGGGGTTGATTCGGATGGCTCAGACAGGCTTGGGGGGGAGTCTGTCAGGGCACAGGCCAGAGCTAACTAATGAGTGCGGGTTGGGAGGGCTAGGAAGGGTTGAGATTCCGGGGGAGACATTAAGCCATTCCATTGGGGGGGTTCATCATCTCTACTGTTTGTGGGAGAGGCAGATATGGTGGGGGCTGAGGGCCAAATGATGTTCGGAGGACGCGGGTTTGCTGTTTAAGAGCGATCACACGTTCCAACCCTCATCGCCCCTCTTGCACTCCTGGGTGCTCGGGATTACAGGGCCCTGGTCTCCGGCTGGTGTCGCTTAATGCCAGGTCCGTGGTACATAAGGCTCCCCTCATTTACGACCTCATACAAGAGGGTAGAGCGGACCTGGCATGCATTACGGAGACCTGGTTGGGCCATGAGGGGTGTGTGCCCCTTAGCGAACTATGCCCACTAGGCTTCCGGGCATTTCACCATCCGAGAGCCCAGAGCAGGGGCGGGAGGGTGGCAGTGGTTATTAGGGAAAGTCTCAGACCTCAGGAAGTCACTACGCCTCAGATAGGCGGGTGTGAGTCCGTCTTTGTGAAGTAGGGCCTTGGAGCTCAGGTGGGCCTTTTTGTTACGTACCTGTCTCCCTGCTACATTTCATCGGCCCTGCCGGAGCTGCTGCATGTCTTAGCTGGATTGGCGGTTGATTTCCCCAGGCTCATGGTCCTGGGGGATTTCAATCTTCCTTCCATTGGCGAGACGTCCAAGTCAGCTCGGGAGTTCATGGCTTCCATGACAGCTATGGACCTAACTCAGTTAATTCAAGACCCCAACCATAATGGAGGACACACGCTCGACCTGATTTTTGTCTCTGGGCAGTGGATGAATGATCTAGATTTAGGGGATATTTCTATTCAACCCTTGTCATGGTCTGATCATTTCCTCATCAGGCTTGACTTCTATACCACTACCCCTCGCCGCAGGGAGGGGGAACCGACTAGATGGTTCCGCCCCAAGCACCTGATGGACCCCGAAAGGTTCCTGATGGAGCTTGGGATTTTTCCTGAATCCCTTGCTCACAACTCGACCAAAGCCCTAGTGGAAGACTGGGATAGGTCGGCCGCTGGGGCCTTGGATCACGTTGTGCCTTTGTGGCCTCTGACCTGGTGTCGATCCCGGATGGTTCCCTGGTTTACCGAGGAGCTCCGGGAGATGAAATGCCTAAAAAGACGCCTAGAGAGTGGCTGGAGGGCCAGCTGGTCCGAATCTGATGGAACACTAGTAAGAATTCATATTAAATCCTACTTAGTGGAGATAGAAGCGGCAAAGCGGCAACATTTTTTCCACTCTTATCGCGTCTGCAGATAATCGCCCAGCTGCCCTGTTTAGGGTGACCCGCTCCTTACTTAACCAAGGAACTGGGGAAGACCCCTTGCAGGGTAGGGCTGAAGAATTTGTTCAGTATCTGCAAGATAAAATCGCTCAGATCCGGACAGGCTTGGACTCTGACCATGGTATCCTACTGCCGATAGGGATGAATCTTGAGGAGACAATCTGGGATGAGTTTGACCCTGTGACCCCCGAAGGCATGGACAGGATTATGGGGAGTCTCAGTGCTGCCACTTGTGTGCTGGACCCGTGTCCCTCTTGGTTAGTTTCGGCTTCCCGGGAGGTGACACGAGGCTGGCTCCAGGCGATTACCAACGCTTCATTGAGAGAGGGGTTCTTTCCCACTGCCTTGAAGGAGGCGGTGGTGAGGCCCCTCCTTAAGAAGCCTTCCCTGGACCCAGCTTCTTTAGCCAACTATCGTTTGGTCTCCAACCTTCGTTTTGTAACAAAGGTTGTCGAGATTGTGGGAGCATGTCAGCTTCCCCAGTACCTGGATGAAGCTGTCTACCTGGATCCATTTCAGTCGGGTTTCAGGCCCGGGTACAGCACGGAGACGGCATTGGTTGCGTTGGTCGATGATCTCTGGCGGGCCCGGGACAGGGGCTGCTCCACTGTCCTGGTCCTATTAGACCTCTCGGCGGCTTTCAATACCATCGACCATGGTATCCTACTGCAATGACTCGGGGGGTTGGGAGTGGGGGGCACCGTTTTATGGTGGTTCTCCTCCTACCTGTCGGATTGGTCACAGTTTGTGTTGACTGGAGGGCAGAGATCGACCCCCAGGCGCGTCATTTGTGGGGTGCCCCAAGAGTTGGTTCTCTCACCCCTCCTGTTCAACATATATATGAAACCGCTGGGTGAGATCATCCATTGTTTTGGGGTACAATATCATCAACATGCTGATGATACCCAACTTTTCATCTCTACCCCAAACCACCCAAACGATGCCCTCGACGTGATGTCCCGATGCCTGGAGGCTGTGCGGATCTGGATGGGGAGGAACAGGCTCAAGCTCAATTCCTCCAAGACTGAGTGGCTGTGGTTTCCGTCATCCCGATTTGTACACCTTGTTCCATCTTTGGTGATAGGGGGAGAAATTTTAGCCCCCTCAGAGAAGGCTCGCAATCTGGGAGTCCTCCTGGATACATGGCTTAGTATAGAAGAACACCTGACAGCCGTGACCAGGGGGGCCTTTTACCAGGTTTGCCTGGTACGTCAGTTGCGCACCTTCCTGGATCGGGATGCTCTGTGCACAGTCACTCATGCCCTCGTCCTTTCTCGCCTGGACTACTGCAATGCTCTCTACATGGGGCTGTCCTTGAAGAGCACCCGGAGGCTTCAGCTGGTCCAGAATGCAGCCGTGTGTGTTGTCATGGGGGTACCTAGGTGCTCCCATGTTACACCCCTTTTAGGCGACCTGCACTGGTTGCCGGTTGTTTTCCGGGTGCGATTCAAGGTATTAATTATAACCTTTAAAGCGCTCCATGGCTTAGGCCCAGGGTACCTGCGAGACCACCTACTGCCACCAGTAGCCTCCCACGGTCCAGTACGATCCCACAGAGATGGCCTCCTCAGGGTGCCATCGGCCAGACAGTGTCGGCTGGTGACCCGCAGGGGGAGAGCCTTCTCTGTGGGAGCACCTTCCCTCTGGAATGAGCTGCCCCCAGAGCTTCGCATAATCCCTGACCTCTGGTCCTTCCGACGCGCCCTAAAAAGTTGGCTTCTCCAGCAAGCCGTCCTGGCCTGTTAATTTTAACTCATTTTTAAAATGTATTGTTCCATAAATTCGATTTTTTTTTTGGGATATATGTTTAATTTCTTTTAACTTTTGGGATGTGTGTTTTTTAATGTTGTACGCCACCCTGAGTCCTTTGGGAGAAGGGCGGCATATAAATCCAATAAAAACAAAACAAACAAACAAACATGTATATCCTTCCCAGCATAGACACTGCTAAGGATTCTAGGAATTGCAGTTTACTTGAGTGACTAGATCCATATAGGGAACAATAGAGTTTTCTCTGAGGATAAGGGGAGTTTCTGAGGAATAAAATATTACCATAATTATATAGCCTGCCTGTATGGGAGTTGCCTGGCTGGCTGAAGATAGTTGGAGGTTCTAGAAAGGTGTTTCTCAACCTTGGATACTTTAAAAAGTGTGGAATTTAATTCCCAGATTTCTTCAGCCAGAGTAAGCCATCCTGTCTCAGCAGGGTCTCTTGTGCCATTCCATAGAGAGATTTTTCTGGATAAAATGGTAAATACCATTTGATGCTGACTTCAAATAATGCATAAGTGAGACATGTAGGATTTTTTTATGGGTGTGTGTGTGACATTATGATAATAATTTGCCAATGCCTGTTCTATTTTTTTGGTATTTTTGGTTTTAGTTTGTAATTTGTTTAGCTTTGTTTATAGCTTTGTCAAGAGGTTGTCTTCAAATACACTTTCAGGCTTGTGCTTCTTAGCTTGTTTAAAGATCAGTCAGGGCTGGTCTTGTGACATTTTTCTGGCTAGCTGTCTTCAATATTATGAACAAATGACTACTTAAAAAGCCCACAGAACAAAGAGTTTTAAAGTTTAGAATTTTTTTTAAAAAATTAAATAATTTTTAGTTTGGGTTCTTATAATTATCTTATTAATATTTCAGTCATGTGTTGATTTTTTGTTATATATCATGTAAGGGAGTCATTGGACTGGATGGTGATCAAAATGCATATAAAAGTAGGTATTGCATATAAAATTATACATAGTAATGTTTACCTGTAATTTTTTTTTTTAGTTTTAATCGTAATGCAATGCTTGCGAACAAGTGCTTCAATCTAAACTGCTTTAAACTTGATTGTAAAAAAAGCCCAAAGATTTTTGCAACAGAACTGTCAAAGTCTGGAATATTTTAGCCGATTCAGTTGTTTCAGCTACTAACTTTCATGGTTTTAATTCCAATTTAACTTCTGTAAATCTCATCGTATACTTAAGAGATTCCTAAGGGGACCTAGTGTAAATGCACTAATCTGCCTTTTATCTCTGTCAGAATTTAGTTCTTTAATTTTGTTTGTTGAATTTGTAATTTTTGTTTGATGAATAAATAAAAAGTTAGTAAGTAAATGGTGTCCATAGAAAGCAACTCTTTCCCTTGTGAGAATTACTCCTAGCAATGGATCATTATTAAGACTTTTTTTTTCTTTTAGAACTACAGACAGTAGCTAACTCCAACACTATAATATTAAATTAATGCAAATAAAGGTCTCATCACCATTCTTCAGTCGGAAAGTGAAATAGTGGAATTAATGAGGGTGAATATCATGTTATGTTTGATTAGAAAACATTTGATGGCATTTTAGCCTCATTATTATTTAAAAGCTCTTTGCATGTTGAAATATACCTCCTGGGCCAGAGATGAGCAACGCTACTTCTTTATGACAGCATGCAATTTTATTTCCTGGCTCTCAAAATTATATCACTAAAATTATGTAATTTTTAAAAGCAGAATGCTGGATGCAGTGTGCTGCTGTGAAATTCTGAGAGTTGGAATCCACACATCTTAAAGTTGCCAAGTTGGAAAACGGTAATGTAGAGAGGTTAGCCTAACTTTCCATAAACTGATTCTTTCCCGGTATGTTGTGACTTCATTCCCCAAATTCTGAGTCAAATGGCAGAGACAGTTGGAAGCTGTAGTCTAGAAGACACAAGATTAAAGACAACCACATTATCTTATGTAACTACATACTAAGCTATAAAACTGCATCTGGGTATAGATAGAATCTGGGTATTCATGAGATTAAAGTATGGGAAAACATATTTTCATTATGAACTGATGGTAGAATAAGGAAGGTGTTCAGACTTGTCAAAAAGACCTGCCCTTCAAACTTACAATGTCAGGCAACATTTGCTACAATGAGGTTGAATAAATGAGGACATTGTCAGGGTGATTTGGAAAGAATTTTTCATGCAAATATAAACATCCAGTTCAGTATACAGATGCGTCATGCTGGAGCCTGGATTATAATTCCTGAAATTTTAAATTATTGAAATATCTCAGATTTCATGCTCGCAACTTTAATACAGGAATAGAAGGTGTGGTAATTTCTAAAGGTTTGCTAATGCAAATAAGGAAGTGGTAGTTAGCTTTAGGTATCTAGCATCTCATTCTATGACTCAGTGACAGAAATAATTCTTATTCTAATTGCACAATGTTTGTTTGATTAAAAAAACGAGCATGTTTTTTTAAAGTTCCTTCTTATATTCTCTGGGTATTGAAAAAACTGTGTGTGTGTGTGTGTGTGTGTGTGTGTGTGTGTGTGTGTGTGTGTGATCAGCTCAAGCAGAATTTTTATAAATGGATTTTGTTCCTTTAACTATGAATCTAGTGGCTCAAAGAAGGCAAATACTTGTTTCATTATTCCAGTGTTCTCAGAATGAGTTTTGCAACACTTTTGCTACAGTGACTCTGCCTACTTAGCTCAGTCCAATAAACTTCCAGTAACAACTGAATCATTAACCACTTTCTATACAGTATGCAAATCAGGCATAGCGTCTTCTCTTGGGCTGTTTTCATTCTATCCTGGCTCATTCCTCAGAACATGGTCAAGACATATCTTGCAAGGACAATACCCATTCTAGAGAATGGTAAGTTGCCTTAAAGGAAAAAGAATCATGTCAAATTATTAGATAGGTTATTATCTGCAGTATTGTGAGAAGTTTTCAATGCTTTGTATTTATAACTGTGATTATATATGACTGCCTATATTCTTAAAATTAATGGTATCAGCTAAAAACAATAATCCTATTCTGAATATTAAACAACTGCGTAAACAGCTTTTCAAAATAATAGTTCTGCTTTTAGTATTGATAAAGTCTGCTTCCTCAGTCATAATGATTGTACAGTTTTAAATTATCTTATTAATGAATAGATAGTTCTATATTGAAACTCTAGCAATAGATCCCGAATTTAAACACACAAACACACACACACACACACACGTGTTTAATTCATGCCTTTTCTGAAATTGTCTTCTTCAGGAAAACTCATGTATAATTTTCAAAAGTAAGGCATCATGTATGGTGACTTTTGTTACAAAATCCATATCAACGCTTGTTCTCAGTTATATCAAATTTGATATTTTGATCCTTTTCTTTGGTCTTGAGTTAAATTTAGACGGATTGGCTGCATGAATTCTTACTGAAACAAAATACCAATAAACTACCGATAGCTGATTCAAGTCTGATGGGATTCAATGGACCTCACCTACATTTGACTGGTAGACCAATTATCCTGACAGATTTTCAATTGAGTTTATTGCAGAGCCTAGGGTTAAAATGATCTTGATGGTCACTTGAGGCCACAGGATTCTGTTAGCTTTGACTGAATTATCATGGGCTTTCAATACCAATTATCATGGTATCTTCTGGAATAACTGCAAAATTCAGTTCTTTCCAAATACCTGCTGGTGTTGACAATGAGTTGGATGAAGAATGTAACTGAATCCCTGAAAGATAGATACATCTACTGTGAGTAATTACAATTTTGGAAAGATAGTACATCTACTGTTCATTCTTTTACAATAAGCCTGAAGTCTGTAGGAATATCTAAATGTGAATCTCAATTTGCGCTGGCTGAGGAAATCCATAGAATTTCCTATTATCAGTTTCAGTTGAGACATGTTTTTCCCTGGAAGGAAATACCTTAAAAGTTGTGGTGTACGTACAGGTAATCCTCAGAGTTACTATATAGTATCTAATAGAATAGAATAACAGAGTGGGGAGGGACCTTGGAGGTATATATATTATATTATATTTATTACATTTATAAACCGCTCCCTCTCCCCGAAGGGACTCGGGGCGGTGTAGGTCTTCTAGTCCAATCCTGTGCTCAGGAAGGAAACCCTATACCATTTCAGACAAATGTTATCCCATCTCTTCTTAAAAACTTAGTGTTGGAGTACCCATAACTTCTGGAGGCAAGTTGTTCTATTGATTAATTGTTCTAACAATCAGAAAAGTTCTCCTTAGTTCTAGGTTGCTTCTCCCCTTGATTAGTTTCCATCCATTACTTCTTGTCCTGCCTTCATGTGCTTTGGAGAATAAATTGACCACATCTTCTTTATGGCAACCCTTTAAATATTGGAATACTGCCACCATGTCACCCCATGGTAGCTTCATGGACTGCCTTTGTATTTAGTCCCAAAATGTAATTGGCACAGAATCCAGCAGCCAGGAAAATCTTGGTGGGGGGGGGAGTATTTTATTGCATCCTTCCTAAAAACATTGCTTTAGTTGTCCCGCCCCCCCCCCCCACCAGAGACTCAAGGTGCAAATTCCTAGCAGCCATTTAATTCAATACAAGGTTGGTGACAGCAAATTATAAGTATTTGTTAATTCTCAACATGTCAGTCACTACATTTATTGGCTTTGGTCTTAGTTGTCAGCAAAGATTTTTCTCCCATAACTTTCATTTAAAAAGGACTTTCTCTGTTTACAAATATATCATGGGAAATAAAAGAAGACCCTGAGAAATTGTAATATATAGCTGAAAAGATCTTAATGACCACTGAGTGGCAACAGACAGAAATCTGTATATCCATGCCATCAACTGGAATTTGGACTTTTGCAGACCAAATTTGATAGTCTTATTTTAGACATTGAACCAAGGGTGAAATTAAGCAGGTCCTGACAGGTTCTGGAGAACCAGTAGTGGAAATTTTGAGTAGCTTGGAGAACCAGCAAATACCACCTCTGGCTGGCCCCAGAGTGGAATGGGAATGGAGATTTTGCAATATCCTTCCCCTGCCACGCCTACCAAGCCACGCCCACAGAACTGGTAGTAAAAAAAAATGAATTACACCACTGCATTGAACCAAGTAAATAAGAGAAACAGAAGGCTCTCCTTTCTCTTGAGAATAGTCTTGCAATGAATACTGCTTTAAATGTGAGTAAAGACTATCTCGAGATCAACTGTTCACAAGACAAAACAATAAAATAAATAAGAAAACACCATTGCCTCCATAAAAAGCACCTTTGGGACAACCATGACCTGGATGACTGAGAATCTCTACAGAATAGTAAAATAAATACCTTTTTTTAAAAAAAATATCATTATTTACATCAGTTTTATATTTTCAGGACAAAAATGACACCAGAGAATGCATGAAGCTACCTGACCATCTGGAAAAATATTATCTTACCACCATGTACTCTCTTGAATTCATCTTTGGTTTCACTGGAAACGTTGTTGTTGGTGTGGGTTCACTTTTCTACTGGAAGACCTGGAAAAGTAGCAACATCTACCTGATCAACTTAATCCTGTCAGATTTATCTTTCCTTTGCACCCTTCCATGGCTTGTGTTAAGTTATTCCAAAAGAACAAATGAGAACATGTGGTGCCAATTTAACAGAATTATCCTGTTCTTTAATTTGTACACAAGCATCCTTTTCCTGACATTTATAAGCATTGACAGGTATCTGCTCATGAAGTATCCCTTCAAAAATCACTTTCTGCAGAAGAGAGCCACGGCTATTGTTTTCTCAGTAGCCATATGGATCTGGATTATGTTGGAACTGTCTCCTATATACTACTTCATCACCTCTCATAATATCAGCAACAGTAGCCCATGTTTAGATTACGCAAGTTCAGGAGATGCACTCCATAGCCTGATCTACAGCCTGATCTTGACAGTCACTGGGTATATAATCCCATTGTGCATTATGTGGATTTTCTACATAAAGACTCGTGCTCTCCTTATAAACCACAGTTTGCAGTTCACCACCACTCTGTCCCTTGAGAAGCCTCTCGTGCTAATCATTATGGCAGTGAGTATCTTCTCACTTCTCTTTGCTCCCTATCACATCATGCGCAATGTTAGAATTGCTTCCCGAGCATCATTCTGGGAGCCTTCCAAATGCACAGAGAACCTGATTAAATCTGTTTACACAATAACAAGGCCTATTGCCTTCTTGAACAGTGTAATTAATCCCTTCTTTTATTTCTTAATGGGAGATCAATTCAGGGAGACGCTCACGATCAACATAAGGCATTTCTTTAAAAGAATTCTACCTTGCTATAAATGAAGTTTCAATGAAGTCTTTGGAGAGATATGGAAATTGCTAGTTTACGGGATACAAGATACAATTTTTACTAAGAATTTGGCAATTGTCTATGAACTCAAGTGGATTCTAAATGTGGACATCAAATCCTGTTGTTTTCTTCAAGTATTTCATCTCAGCTTGAAGTACTGTGGCACACCTTTGGATCTTGTTAGGTGGATTAAAGGCCAGATAGTATTTGAAGCTTAAAGTGACTTTCATCAGTTTTGTGTAGTGGATCGGCAACTTCTTTTTTCAGAAAGACGTACACTTGAAATGGTGTTCCATACTAGCTGAATTACATACCAAGATGGATTACTGGATTATGTTGTATTTCATGTGGACTGCCTGGGAAAAGAAAGTCAAACTTATGCCTAATATTACTGCCAGCGTTAACTAGAATGGTAGCATTTTAAAAATCCTTACCCATGGAGATTGGGTCTTAAGTGGGAAATTGCTGATTGCTAAAGAGAGGTTTGTATGGTGAAAAACGGGATACCATTTCAAGTATTTAAATGTATAAATGCAAGAGTATTAGACTATGGGAGAAAATTCTTCAAATTTCTTTGAAATAAGAGAGTTAAAGCAAATTCTCTTTCATCCAATTGAATTTTGAACATTGATGGAGAAAAAAACTCAGGAGGTTGTGCACTAATTTAGCCTTTAAAACGCTAAATAAATTAGAACTAGTTATCTAAATAACTTTCATCATATACCTCTCAATCAACTTAACCCCCTGAGTATTGTTTGAGGATTAGACAAGCAATTACTGAAGAGAAGGATTTTTCTGTGATGCACAGAATTTAGTGACACTTTATAGGCCATTACTGTATATTTTTTATGTTAAGCAAATCACTTTTTCATAATTTTAATAGATTTGGGGTTCTTGCCACCACTTTTTGTTTGTTTGTATTTTTTTATATGAGCTTGCTTCATAGATATCAGATGCCAGTGTTTGTTACTTTACCCTGAGCCTATGACTTTTCATTGATTGCCTAGAAGAGCACTCTAAATGTGAAAATAGGATATTTTATTTATAACTTTGCATATTTGTATTTATACATTTGTTTTGTATTTATTTTCTTAAATAAATCTTGTTGAAAATAACATTTCTTCAGTTCGGTGATATGCCATTTCAACAACTGTTCTTTGCTTTTGGTAGAAGTAGCTATCTGAAGATTGAAAAAGATTGAAAATCTTGTTATAACTTTCTCTCCTTCTTAACATCCAAATTTAAGAAGCAGGGGTAGAGCTAACATACTGATGAATAAAGCTTTTTCTATCCAACCAAACTGCTTTCTTATCACTAGATTTCAATTTTTTAAATTATTTTTAATTTTTTTTTAAATAAAGAAAAGTGACAGTTAATCTCTAAATGCTGCTAAAGGACCCACTTTTAAAAACCTATTTATTTACCAAATGCATTAGGGTGCATAAGCATTCTTAGAAAACAAAAGTGGCTGCAAATTAGAACCTGCCTGAGGGAAAGTGGGG
This sequence comes from Natrix helvetica, assembly GCF_964273705.1. Lineage (NCBI taxonomy): Eukaryota > Metazoa > Chordata > Lepidosauria > Squamata > Natricidae > Natrix > Natrix helvetica. The sequence continues at coordinate 29,242,993 of NC_138551.1, read as the reverse complement.
TGGAGGGTGTTTAAGAAGTGTGAAATCTAAAATAAATAAAGAATTGCTATGTTAATAAGTATTTGTATCTACCCAGAAAAAAGACAAACTGAAACGGTAATTTTTTGAAAGGAAGAAAGTCATTATTTTGCACACCCACCATGACATTGAGTTGCTTTGAGATAAGATGGTTGGCAAATAAATAAAAAAACAAAGATGATTAGGGGACTGGAGGCTAAAACATATAAAGAATGATTGCTGGAATTGGGTATGTCTAGTCTGATGAAAAGAAAGACTAGGGGTGGCATGATAGCAGTTTTCTGATATCTCAGGGGCTGCCACAAAGAAGAGGAAGTCAAGCTATTCTCCAAAGCATCTGAGGCAGGACAAGAAGCAATGGATGGAAACTAATCAAGGAGAGAAGAGCTAAGGAGAAATTTCCTGACAGTTAGAACAATTAACCAGTGGAACAACTTGCCTCCAGATGTTGTGAATGCTCCAACACTGGAAGTTTTTAAGAAGAGATTGGATAACCATTTGTCTAAGATGGTATAGATTTTCCTGCCTAGGCAGAGGGTTGGACTAGAAGACCTCCAAGGTCCCTTCAAATTCTGTTATTCTATACTATTGACTAAATTTGAACATTCCAAATAAATGGCAGCCACTCATAGTGGCTAAATCCCATCCCTAATTTGTGATTTGTGCGCACATTCTGTTTTCAAAATTCTGTATATACCAGTTGTTTGAAATGCTTTGTTTATCTCTCCTATCTTGTATCGTAGATCCAAAGGTTCATCCCTCTAAATTAAGCTTTGTGTTCTTAACTCCTTGCCAGAGTGAATAAAAATGTGGTATAGATTAGAAATAGATTAGAAATACCAAATGCCAAATCTATTATTACTTAGAACACAAGCATCAAATGAAAGCAGTACCTATATTTTTAACACACCTTCAAACCTGGTAAGATGTTTATTTATCGTTATAGTTTGGTAGAGTGCATATAGAGCCTTTCTTGGCCTTATGCCACCTGTCACATATACACCACGTTCCACCCATGTCCCTCACCCAAGCCCACTCCACCCCAACCCTAAATCGGGTTGACAAATATTTAAACATAGCCTCACAAATGTTGATTCAATGACAACAGGTAAACAAAGCACATATATTAAAAATACAAACTGCACTCAAGATACCTACTGCATCAACACTAGCTTATCTATGCCCCTACAATTCAAAGACATGGCAGGATTATTATTTTTTTTAATGGCAAGGATTTATCTACTGAAAATGTGTGTTACCGATCCAGCTGATGAACTCTTACAAATTACATCTAAATCATTTTGCTAGCACTATCACATTTAATGTGACAACATTATTTATTTCCAATGCATGGGGTAACACCATGGATTGGGCAAACTGATTTTTCTTCCTTCAGCCACTTAAAATGCATTGCCTCTATTTGCTTTAGCATGAAAGTTGACACAGTTAGATACTCCCACCATAAAACCAGGAAGCCATGTGTCAGTGGTTCAAATGGAAGTTTAAAAAAATACCTTTCGAAAGAGAATATTCACAGATACAGTTATAAATAATTTCCTTTTATCTTTGGAATACCGAATGCAGTACAGTAAGTGCTGGTACAAGTCTTATAAATAGTGGAAACAAGTTAAGAAATATGTTGAAAGAGATAATTGTGGCACTAGGAATGAAAGCATAAGTATCAACTGAAGTATTTCATTTTTTTTTCCAGAACCTATTAAACCAAAGATACTGCAGTGTGCAACTCTTTTCTGTTTTGTTTTTTTTACTGGGAAGAAAGGGCACTACAGCCCGTGACGCCTTTATTTATTTATTTTTAAAAATTGTATTCCATTCAATACAGATCCTTGATTTACCAGCAGTGTGCTGCAGCTGCCAAAAAAGCCAACACAGTTCTAGGCTGCATAAACAGAGGGATAGAATCAAGATCACATGAAGTGTTAATACCACTTTATAATGCCTTGGCAAGGCCACACTTGGAATACTGCATCAAGTTTTGGTTGCCATGATGTAAAAAAGATGTTGAGACTCTAGAAAGAGTGAAGAGAAGAGCAACAAAGGGGACTAAAACATATAAAGAGGCTAAAACATATAAAGAATGGTTGCTGGAGCTAGGTATGTTTAGTCTCATGAAAAGAAGGACTAGGAGTCACATGATAGCAGATATCTCAGGGGCTGCCACAAAGAAGAGGGAGTCAAGCCAAAGCACTTGTGGGCAGGACAAGAAGCAATGGGTGGAAAGTAATCAAGGAGAGAAGCAACTTAGAACTAAGGAGAAATTTCCTGACAGTTAGAACAATTAATCAGTGGAATAACTTGCTTCCAGAAGTTGTGAATGCTCCAACACTGGAAGTTACTAAGAAGAGATTGGATAACCATTTGTCTGAAGTGGTATAGGGTATTCTGCTTAAGCAGGGGATTGGACTAGAAGACCTCCAAGGTCCCTTCCAACTCTGCTACTCTATTCCACAACCATTTGATTGTTCGAAGTTACTGAAAAAAAGTGACTTATGATTGGTGCTCATGCTTATAACTGTCTCCACATCCCCACATTCATGTGAACAAAATTGGTGGGATTGACAACCGGCATTTATTTACCTTTCCAGTTGGCTTCCAACAAAGCAAACTAGATTCACTTAGTAACTGCTGTGGTTTGTTTAACTGCATCAAACAGGTTGTAAAATTGTACGTGATTCCTTTAGCAGTGGAAATTGTGGTCCCATTCTGGTTGTAAGTTGAGGGCCACCTATAGAAGGGTAGCTCTTTTCAAAAACTCCATTGGTGGCAATTTGTTCTGTCTTTTTTAAAGTTTTTCACTCCAAAGTAAGGGAGAAAGGAAATGATAGTGAGGTTTTCAAGACAGAGAGGAATAGGATAACTTCTCTCTGCAAACACTGTTCAAAGCCAAGATCACACAGTTACACAGTTTGGTGGAAAATGGAAGTGGGATGTTTATTTTTATAGAACCATTGAAACGCCAGTGTTCCTTGCTTTTCTTGTGAAATTGTTGCAACGTATCCTACTGATTTTTGATAACCTTAGAGCAGTGGTTCTCAACCTTCCCAATGCTGCGACCCTTTAATACAGTTCCTCATGTTGTGGTGACCCCCAACCATAAAATTGGTGTCTCGGTTCCTAAGACCATCGAAAATATGGTCTTAGGTGACCCCTGTGAAAGGGTCGTTCGACCTCCAAAGGGTTCGCGATCCACAGGTTGAGAACCGCTTCCTTAGAGGGCTCAGGAGACTGCCATGTGATGAATTGATCTAGAAATTCAAGGTAGTGTAGATTATGGCTACCATATATTGGCTAAAACAAATGTAGAATATTTTAAGTTTGTATTGCCCTGAAGTAAGTAAAAACAACATATTCTGCAGCCTTATTTATTTGTCAAACTGATACAGCTATTAGTTTTTTTTCTTCTGGAAAATAATATTTAACTCTGGTAATGCATCTTTTTGTTCATGGGTTTTCGACAAATGTTGCTTTATGAGCAATTATAACATGAAAATGGAAAACTTGTAATATAAAAACTAACCTCTTCTCCCCAGTCAGACCCAATTTCACTTTGGGAATTAAGGAGTAAAATTTGCTCCCTTTGTTTTTATAAATAAATAAATGAAATATATGGGCAAGATAGTAATAGATAATAGGAAGAAATTATTTCCAGACAAAGGAAGTGCATAGATTTATAGCCAACAAGTAAAAACCAGGAAGATTAATTCTATCAGTTTGAATGAACAATTACATTTGGCTACACTCTTATATCCAATTAGTAGGCCTAAACTGTGCTGTAATCTGTTTATATACAGAAAGATTCAGTGGAAACAACTTCTGTTGTATCTCACTGTATTACTATATATACAGTACATCTCTGAATATTTGAACTTGGATTGAAGTTCAACTATTCACTGAAGTGATTAATACAAAATTAAAAAGGGTTAGAAAAAGAAAAATGTGGGTAATGTATACTAAGCGAATAGACACTGGTGCGAGGTATAGTTCAGAATTCTACTTTGACAGGACTGGCACATTGTTTTAAGCCAGTTTGTTTAACCAAAGATTATTGAGAAAGCCACAACTGGTTATATACACATTATGCTAACTTTTAATTTCCAGCTTGCTAACTATATGTAGTTGCATTTAAGATTCCTGTGCTAACTGAAAATCAAATTCTATCATGAAATGATATACTTCTGCTGGAACCTTTGAATTAATAATAATTATTTTAAACACATACAAATTACTTTCATTTCACAGCAGATTGGGAAAAAAAATCATACTTATAAATTGACATTGAGAAAGAGACTCCCAGGATAACAGATACAATTTAGAGTTACCTTATTTTAATAATGCAATCAGATTTAAATTTGTGACAATCAAAAAGCTAAATACAAAATAGCTAGAGCTGAGAAAATCTAAAGTTCATAGAAAATAGATCAACATCTCCATGGTCCATAACATATGCATATTTTATATGGGAGTATGGATACATAATTCTGATAAATCAGATGAATGTCTTGATTTATGACCAGCCATTCTTTTCTTGTGGGTAATCAGATTGCCAGGGCATATAAGGACATCTGAAAAACTCAGCTGCCTTTCACCGAAGAGCTCCAAGCAATTCTGATTCAGTGTTTTGCTTCCAACAGTGAAATGCCAAAAAATTATATAGTAGAAGGGAAGCAATTTTGCAGGTATTGTATTTATTTATTTATTTATTTAATTAGATTTCTAGACCGCCCCCTCTCCCCGAAGGGACTGTAATCCTCTCCCAGCTTAATATAGTAGTAGTTGTTGTAGCCCGCCAGCAGCCAGCAGAGTGGTAGCAGAGTTGGACAGTGAGGAGTTTGGGGAGGAACATGGGCCAGTCCTGGAGGCTGAGGAAGGCTCAAACGAAGGGTCTGCGTCAAAGGCAGAGATGGGGCCAAGGCCGTCTAGCAGTTCTCAGTTGCCTTTGGAACTAGACAGCAGTGAAGCAGAGGAACAGCTGGAGCCTTAATGTTGAGTTTCAAGCCAACTTTTGCACTCTCCTTCTACACCCGCATAAAGAGGCTCTTTAGTCCCTCTTCACTTTCTGCCATTAGAATGGTTTCATCTGCATATCTGAGGTTGTTGATATTTCTTCTGGCAATCTTAATTCAAACTTTTGATTCATCTAGCCCTGCTTTTCTCATGTTGTGCTCTGTATATAAGTTAAATAGGCAGGGCGACAGTATACAGCCTTGCCAGACTCCTTTCCCAATTTTGAACCAATCAGTGGTTTCGTGACCTGTTCTCATTGTTACTTCTTGATCCATATATAGGTTTCTCAAGAGACAAATAAGATGTCTAGTACTTCCACCTCTTTAAGAACCTGGCACAATTTTTGATCCACACAATCAAAGGCTTTAGCATAGTCAATGAAGCAGAAGTAGATGTTCTTCTGGTACTCCCTAGCTTTCCCTACCATGTCTTAAATATGTGAAATGAATTGTTATTTTCTTAAAAGCATACACACTACGAAGAAACAAAAGGCAATCACATTAATGGTTTAAGTTAATGATCTAATAAGCAAGGAGGTGAGCATAGGCACCCATCAGTCAGGGAATGTCTTAAGTATCTCTGGTGGTAACAGGTCCTCTCACAAGATTTTGCCAGCTGTCTGTTGTAAACTATTACAAATTATTCTTTTAACTTCTGCAGCACTTACTGGGGACAATTTTAAAGATGATTTTAATGAATCTTGTTCCCATTAACTCTTGGTTTGTATTCTAACATGTTCAAATTTATTTTTAAAATAAGCTATCCAAACTTCGGGTGACATATGTACTTCTATGATTACTTTTATTTCTTTCTGGCCTCAGGAAAGTAGTTCCCAGAATTCTGTCTCACTATTTTGGAAACGCAACCATCTTAATTTTTGCCACTGGCTTTTATGGTAATCCTGTTTGTTCCTCCTTATCAGTGTTTGGTATTTCCAGTGTCAACGCCTCTATCCTGTAAAATGATTTATCCTTCTTCATTTGTCTGACTAGTCTAGCCAGTTCCTTTTGTTCATGTCTACATTCATGGTTAAGCCAAGAAATTCTGGTTTCAGTTATTTTCTCTGCCAGAGGTTTGAGATTGCCAACCACTTCCTCAGACACACAATGTGCATTTTCTGGTTTTGAATAAGGGTCACCCTCTGCTGTAGCATTTTTGGACTATATAGAATTAAACTTACAGTTTTGGCCCATGGGGAATGTCCACTTTAATCATTTCTGAGTTTTTATAATGCTTTCTATATTATGGCTTCTATATTATGGCTGCCTTATTATTTCCACATATCCAGATCATGGTCCAAGCTAAATGGTTAAGTCAGGGGTGTCGAACTCAAGGTCTGGGTGTCAGATCTGGCCTGCGGGGAGCTTAGATGTGGCCCATGGAGCCGCCCTGGAAACAGCAAAGAACTGGGCCTCGGTGCCTGAAAACGGAGGGTAGGAAGACCGTATGCAGTCCTCCCAAGCTTTGTTTTCTCTGGCAGAGGATTGCAGGAGGCCATCACAGCTGAAAACAGAGCTCGGGAGCCCATTTGCTCTGACAGAGCGCTCAGGCTGTCACAGGCGCCACCAACATGACCATCCTGGTCATGCCCACTCTGTCCCTCTGAGATGAAACACCATCTGATGCGGCCCTCAAGGAAATCGAGTTTGATACCCCTGGTTTAAGTGATCACTCTCTATAAATATCAAAAACATTGCACTAATAGGATCAATAAGACTGATATGAATATATTATCATGACAGTCCTCCCTCTGTTGCTGATGTGCAAGAACCTAGATTGATCTCATTGAGATCCATACTAACTGACCAGTTGTAATTTATATGTGGAGGGGTACTTGGTGCTTCCTAAGCTTAGTGGTTTTCTTGCAGACATTTCACTGCCAAAATAGATAACATCATCAGTTCACACATTAATTGAAATAGTTCTAGTCTTCCCTTATTCTGAATCTTATCATGATATACAGCATATTCCAATGGGAAAATGGTCTCAATTTTCAAAAAGACTTCGTCATTTAAATATTTTCAAACCTGAACCAAGGGAGAATATTAACGTTAATATATGTATAGGCATTTAGGTGCCCACAGGACAACAGATAAATTGGGATAACTTGGAACAATCTTCGGTTATTTATGTTACATCATCCTACAAGCATAGATTTAATTATTTGTGTGGATTTTAAAGCTAGTTATTTATATCAATAAAACATCAGCTTATGTCCTTTTCTAAATTTTGTATTATTTGAAGTTCAGAATTTATGATTCCTGGTCTGAGACACACTTCAGCATTCAGAAGAAATATTAAGACAAGATTATTCTGAATCTTGATTTTTTCAAAGCTCAGTTTCTAGGCTAGCATTAAAATAAAGCTGTTCAAAAGTCACATGGGAAACCTCTGGTGTCATTATGCTTGTTCAGTTTCAGTGTCAAGGATTCCTTGCTGTGAAGAAAACAAATGAATGGATTCCTCTTACCTACTATCTGTGGAAATAGATATTATTTCTACAGATTTCATCATTCCTGCCTGGATGAGAGTGATGATTTAGTCAAACCTCTGAGGGACAAGTGGATTGATTAGGATGGCCTGTCCTTAGCACTTTATGGTTCTGTAGCTTGTTTAGTTAACAACTAAAGGTGATATAAATTCTCAAAACTGTTGCTTTTCTTTTGCCATCTCTATGTTCTGATCCTGATTGAGTCCTTGGTTTACTGAAGCATTTTTAGAGATGAAAAGCTAAGATGACTCCTACAAAACCAATAGAGGAAGAAGAAAAATGAATTTAATCAATTAGTCTAAGGCAGAGGTCCTCAAACTTTTTAAACAAAGAGCCGATCCACCGCCCCTCAGACTGTTGGGGGTGAGAACTGGATGGGCGGGTGTGGCTAGGTGGTCAAGTGTCTGGGTGGTGTGGCCAATTTAACAGTCCATTTTGCCTTTGTCCTTGCTGTACTTGTCCCTCCCCTACTCACCCACCAGCCCTGGATCATAAGGTTGTAAAAAAACATTCTGAAAAGCTGTTTTTAAAGCATTTTTAAAGCATTTCTAATGACTTTTAAAGCACTACCGTACTTTTTGGACTATAAGACGCACCAGAGTATAAGACTCACCATGATTTTGAAGAGGTAAATTTTTTAAAAAAGTTTTTGCACTCTGCAGGCCTCCAAAATCCTCTGCATGCCTGGGGCTGGGCATCTACCTCATGAATGAGTGTAGCACATATGCACATGCGCGCAGTGCACACATGCATACTTAACGCCTGTGATGCCTCCGCGACACTCCAGCTGCCCAGCAGAGCGTCGCTTAGCGCCATACACTCCATGCATGTGTGCGGAAGCCCCCAAAACCTCAAATACTGGTAAGGAGCGCAGGTGGGCAGGTGGGCCCTCCGGAGCACCATACCGGAATGGTACCTGGTGCTCCCAGCCAGCACCAGTATGCCCATATCGGGGCATACCGGTCGTAACCCACCAGATAAGAACCTTGCAAGAGTAAGTCATGCAATTATCACCAAGACTCCAATTTCTTCAATGCTATCAATGTGAGATTCTAAATTCCTAGGACACTCTATTTCTGTCATATAAAGTAACAATAATAATATAGTTGGTGATCATTTACTTTGTTTTTACTTTGTACAGAGAAATGAGAATGCTTGACAATACCTGATTCCAGTTTCTTCTAAATTATTTGGTTAGCCAGAAACACCAATGCTTTAGCTTCTGACCTAGACGAGGTAAACCAGCTGTTATTCCTAATGAGATCAGCAATGAAAAAAAGTATAAAAGAGGCAATTTAATTTGTTTTCTCAAAAGTACCATATCTCTACCCAACACTAGAAGATGGAAAGAGATTTCACTGCTAAAGTATTTTAAAAGGTTTCAAGTACTCCCTATAATTACTGTGCAGTTAGTTTCATCATTCCTTCTACTAAACTTCACTCACCAGAGCTTTCAGATTAGTTTCATGCATTAGGTGTTTAATGCTGGAGTTGGAGGAGGAATGTTATGACACTGTCAATTCCTAAGATGGCTAATAAAAATTAGGGTTTGCTTCCAGTATTTAGGGACAATTGTCTAAAGGTTCTCCTAGAAGATAACTTCCCCACCCAGAAAAGTATTTTTCAATTATCTCTTCAAATAGTATGTGCAAAAATCTTGTTTATTTGCTTGGACTGAACACATGAGATCATGGTTTGCTTAACCATGGCTTATGGAATAAATCACAATTCACAGGGTTTATAAGATAGAAAGTTTTACTTTGATTGAGCTGGGTTCATACTATTCTGGGTTCATGCAAAACTTGCTATTTTGTGTAATTTAAATTAGAGGTGATATTTTTATTTATATCCCAGGCATTTTGAATTCAACACATCCCTGACCACAGATATCCAATATTTTTACATTTGTATGCTGAAAAACCTAATTGTGTTGGTTGGAGAGCTATTATCAAGATGAAAAAATGGCATTAGGAGCAGCTGAACATTTCTTTTTAACGCTCCTTAATCGTCCAGACTTCCTTTTGTAGTTCTTGTATGGATTAAGGCTAACAATTTGCTCCTTTATGTGAGTCATCACTTCGCAAAAATAAAGAAGTGTTTAACCACTACCTTCTTTGGAATTTTTTTTTGCTTTCCTATTAACCCAATAGCTCATAAATTTCCAACTAGTGTCATCTCCAAATACTCAATATTGCTTAACTCTTCAAGATTAATTCTGATTAGCTTAGATTAATTAAACTCTCAGAGTAACCAATCATTGTCGGTTGATGTGAAGATAAAGCAGGAGTGGAACATGCAATCTTGAGCTCCCTGAAGAAAATTAGGACAACTTCAATAAAATTACACAACGTGCACATAAAAGAGATAATATCAGAAGATGCATTTGTTTATATTATAGCAAAAAAAAATCAAGATATGTAACTATGTTTTCGTCTTTCAGTTGTTTCCAAAAAGGAAAAGAAAACCATGTTTTACCATAAAAATGGACTTATTTCATAGATGAAATCATTTTATCCTTTCCTTCTGTTTTCTTAAATTTCTTTCTAGTCTGCCACCAATCTGCTTCTGTTAACCAGATTAATGGTTTTTCCTACGGTAAATTATAGCATCATATTAATGCAATTTAGAAAAAAAAATGAAATGAAACTGTTCAGAGCTTCGACCTAATAAAGATAAACATTTATGCTTGTGAGTGATAAGTCCTACTAAGTTTAAAACAAACTGAATATTTTGATCCATGGTAACTTCAGATACAGTGTGTCATAGCAACACTTCCTATTTTCCAATTCCTTGGAAGTCTTACTTAAAATTGTTTGCAAAGAGTGGTTTCTATTGCCGAAATAATAGTCACTGCAATTTCCAAGCAATTTTTTATTTTTATTTTGTCATCATTTTTATACAGCAGGCTACAGTCAGAGTTATTTAGTTAATAATATTGCAAGAAATATTTTTTGGAATACGTTGTAACTGTTGTTTCTCTTTCCTATGCAAGTATATGCTAGATAGGAAGTGGAAACAATTGACTAGCATTTGTTATTGCATTACTAGGAAATTGTATGGCATTCATCACTTATAGTAGGGAAACATATCAGAAAATATTGATCTCACCATGTATTACTTAAAAAGCAAATGTTAATTTCTACTTCATACGTGACAACTCACATTTCAAAATGCAAATGTTAAAATTAATACGCTCTTAATGGACAATTACTTTCCTGCTATGTTTCCTGGAAAACATTAGTCCTCTTGCCCTGCCAGGCTGTTGCAGAGCATGAAGGTATTATCGTTGTTCCATAGTCTACTCCAATAACTCTCTGAGACAATTTTGATGCCGTTTCCTAGAGGAAAACAGTAGATGAAAGGCTTAAAAATGAAAAGACAAAATAAAGCTTGTTCCACAAGTCTATAATGGTAAAGTATAAGTAGAGAAAGTGTTTAGCTTCCAAAGCTTTCCTATTCTTCTCTACCCTCCCCACTCTCTTTCTCTCTCTTAAAATTTGCTGTTTAGTCCTTAATGCTACACTTTTAAAAAAACCAGCCTAGTCTTACATCATGAAATATAATTCTGTTTGATTCCAATCTACTGTCCGTACGAATGGGAAGAGTTGAATTGGGATGTGGGCAATTATCTTCAAAATGGTAGCCCTTCAATCAGGTAAGAAAACAGACACCACAGGAGTACCATTACTTGATTTTATTTATATGAGACCTGAATCTTCAAAGCCTGGTGGGATTTCTCCAGGGACGTGCAGTCAGGGGAGGCAGGGAAGGCAGAGCCTCACCTCTCTTCATGAAATAATAGTATATAATATTATATACTATATATTATATATATATTATAATATTATATACATCCTTCCGGCCGCGCCCGGGACCTGTGGAGGCAGAAATGTTGTCGGCGCTCCCAGATGACGAAGCCACGAAAGCGACTGGGGGAAGGTTCTCGTCGTTCCCCAGTCGCTTTCGAGGACTGCGGAGCGCGAGCCGGCGGAGCACGCTCAGGAAGGCGGGGAATGGGATCACGTGTGCTGGAGGCTGAGGCAGCCTCAGCCTCCAGCACACTTGGTCCCATTCCCCACCTTCCTGATGACGTCACCAGCCTCACCAGCCATGAACCTCACCGCACATCACTGGATTTCTCCTTGCTTCTCTCTAATACAAAAGAGTCAAAGCTTGGGAAACTTGAGTTTCTTTCTCATGTGTTCCTGGGCTAAGTTCATGCTTCCCCAATAGTTGCTACGTAAGATCATCTCTGTAGTCCACACAAGGCCGAAAGCCTTGAAGCATCATATAGATGTTGAAAGGAAGAAGGGAAAGTCAGTGTCATGGAATCTTTGAGTAGAAAGGGATTATTTGTAACTCATTTCATGTCATGCTAATTATGAGTAATTTGGAACTCATTTCTATGTAATACCAGTCATGAGTAGAATGATGAACTCCTTCTTGCTGAAGTAGGATATATTTGGCATCTATTAAATTCACAAATGCTATGAATCAATGCAGTACTTATTAAGGTAGCTTTAAAGGATATAAGGTTTTTTTTTAGACTAGGATAAAGAACAAAGTGCTCAGCTCAAGATTTTGGGATTGTCACTAAACCTTGCTCTCAGTGCATCCCAATTCTTTCCTTGGCTTTGGAAATATTCATGTTGAAAATAATAGAAAATACATCACTCAAACAGGACAAAGAATACATACAGTATTTGCATGAAATTTTGTATATGGCTGTTATGGAAAAATTGAGGTTTGTTTTTATAATGAGGTGGATTTTAAAGGGCAAAATGAATATTTCAAACCTTGCAGATGCTTAAAGCATTCATTTCACCTCATATAATTCTATCTCCCTGAAAGAAAGAAAAACACTTTTGGCTCATTCTCTTCTGTAGCAAAGCCTGATATGGCCTTCAAGCAAAGTGAAGTGGAATATCTCTTATACAGATTCGGGAACTGTGGATTATGTAAATAAAAATTTTAAAAATGTCATCTCCAGAGCACTTCATAGACACATCAATGCACTTATCTTAGCATGAATGTGGGAGGGGTTTTCCATTGGCTTCTATCAAGGTGTTTTTCATTTACTTCTCAATCTAATTTACCACGTGGAATTCCCTGGAAGAATCCTATCCATATTAATAAGGTCCAGTCAAATTTGCCTTGTTTCCAAGTCCAAACAGGTTAAGCCAATTACATTGTAGGAGCATTCAGTAACTTTTTATAGATCGCTAGTTATTTTTACTTCCAAGGATTGGATTTATGCTGTGTTATGAGACAACTTGAAGGAGGCATAACTTCACCAGACCTAACAATACATCTAGAAAAAGAACAATTGTGTGTAGATTAATATTTCTTTTGGTGTAGATTTCAATAATGATGATGATAACATTTGCCTAACCCCTGTCCTAGGAAAGGACTCGGTGGGTGGATTAAAAAAAAGCCAAATCAAGCCTAAATATTGTGCTGACTGCAACAAACCATAATAAAAGAATTAAAGACAGACCCAATATTTGTCTTGGTAAATGTGTTGCATCTTGGGATATGTGTAGTGGTGAAATTCAACTTTTTTTTACTACCGGTTCTGTGGGCGTGGCTTGGTGGCCGTGGCAGGGGAAGGATATTGCAAAATCTCCATTCCCACCCCATTCTGGGGCCAGCCAGGATGGTATTTGCCAGTTGTCTGAACTACTCAAAATTTCCACTACCAGTTCTCCAGAACTTGTCAGAACCTGCTGAATTTCACCCCTGTGTTCTTTCTGCTTTTCAACCATATCCAATTCTTAGCCTGGACAAGACTCTGCAGTTTTCTTAGCAAGGTTTTTCAGAAATGGTTTGCCATTACAACTTCCTAGGACTGAAAGTGACCAACCAGAGATCATCCAGATGGGTTTGTACCAGTGGTGGGTTGCATGCAGTACACCCTGGTACAGGCGTACCAGTGCCTGCCGGAATACCGTTCCAGTACGGTGCTCCAGAGGGCCCACCAGCCCCCCCTCCTCCTTACCTGTATTTGACCGCTTCCATGCTTTCCGCGCTTCTGCACATGTGCATGGAGCATACGGCGGCTGAGCAACATTCTGCCGAGCAGCTGGAGCGTCTCAGAGGCGTCGCAGGAGGTAAGGATGCAAGTGCGTGCACGCTGCACACGTTCATGTGGTGGATGCCAGGCCCCATTGCACTGTACCAGTTGCAACAGGATCCAGAACCCACCACTGATTTGTGCCCAGGATGGGACTGGAACTCATAGTCTCCCAGTTTTTTGTCTGATATCTTAACCACTAGACCAAACTGGATCTCAATATAAAAACCAAACTTTTCTTCAAGTTGATACACAATAGTGTTTGTGTAAAAATGTCTTAAATTAGTAGATGAAATAAGATCATTTATATTGCTGTACAATGGTAATGCAATGTGATACACAGACAAAAATCTTAATTATCAAAAAGATAAAGACTGAAGAAATTCAGTTAAATTTAGATTTATGTACTGTATTTTTCGGAGTACAAGACACAGCTTAGTTTTTGGGGAGGAAAATAAGAAAAAAAATATTCTGCCTCTGCCTACCAGAATCCATGATATTCAGCTGACACATGGCAACAAGATCAGCCAATGAATAGGCATAGCAACTAAGTCAGCCAATGAGGGTTATTTGGACTCTGAAATTTGTTGTGTGAGCAGGTAGACAGGAAGGAGCCTGGCTTAGCTGAGAACTGAAAGTGAAACTACTTGTTTTTTGTTTGTATTTACTGCTACTTTGGAAAACCTGCTTTTGGTAATGTATTGTGTATTATTATTATTTTGAATTCTACTGAATCAGTTGCTGTGTTTTCTGAATGTGATTGCTGCTGCAAACTCTGACAAGACAGATCAGCTTCAGCACTTATTGCAGCCTGATTCAGCACGGATGATTGGTGGGTAGATTGGACTGCCGGAATACCCCCAATCAGCTGTTCCAGGCTGCAGGGATTGCCATAGACCATCGCTGCCTCCATGCCTCACATTTCTGGCGTCTGGTGGGGATGGGGGCGGAGCTACATTCAGGGTATAAGATGCACCCAAATTTTCACCGTCTTTTTTTTGGGGGGAGGTGTGTTTTATACTCTGAAAAATACGGTATGTATCTCAGTTCCAGAATTTGTTAGATGTGTTGACATTAGAATATAGATAAACTGTATAAATATGCAAATACTAATTTAAAGAAAAATAAGGCACAATTTTCCCACTTATGCTTATTTATCATATTTTTCAAACAATCGATCAAGTTTATTAACAAGAAATAAATAAAAAACACATTTATTTTTAATCTACTGGGCCTAGCCCATTATAGAGTTGTCTTTTCAACTGTATGAACAATCCTCAAGACACATATCCACATGGAAGAAAATATGTGATTAAATTTTTTTTTTATCCAGTTGGTTTCGTTTGCTGTGATTAACCAACCAGATCAATATTTATCAGTGCCGTAGTGAGTCATCTAATTGGAAGAAAACACATGTGCATGTCAATAAGAATTCTCTGAGCCATTTATCACTAGATTAGTCTGCATTCTGTGCATAGAGACATTTAGTGTGTAATTCCAATAGAAATCATGCCATCAAAAAAAGGAGAAGTCAATTTCTCTTTGAAATACCTCTAGGTTTCACCTGCTAATTTATTGCTTTCTGTACTTGGAGCCATTGAATAGTCACTTCTTGGTTGCATGCTCATTTATCAAAATGTAAGGAGCTACATTGTGAAGTGATTAATAATCTCCCAGATCAGCCTGCATTTGGCTCTGGAACACTCATTTTAGTGGGTGGAAATCAAATGGATTTTTTAGGCCTCCTGCTAAAACAGGTGAAAGGAATGAGGAAAAAAAGAAGCAAAGGAAACTAGCAAAATGAATTTAAGGACTGTAGGCTGCTTCTATATAGGTAAGGTAAGCTAGAAATGCAGAAAATAAATGCTTTAAATACAGTAGAGGTAATGAGGAATTGTATTTTCTCAGAGCTGAAACAAAGGGCAGAGTGCAGTGGTGGAATTCAAAAAAAATTATTACTGGTTCAGTGGGTGTGGCTTGGTGGGTGTGGCAGGGGAAGGATAGTGTAAAATCTCTATTCCCTCCCCACTCCAGGAGAAGGATACTGTAAAATCTCCATTTCCTTCCAATCAGCTGGGATTCGGGAGGCAGAGAGTAGATGCGGACGGGGCCACTCAGAGGTGGTATTTACCGATTCTCCGAACTACTCAAACTTTCCGCTACCAGTTCTCCAAACTGGTCAGAACCTGCTAAATACCACCTCTGGCAGAGTGCCATATATTGTCCCAAACAAAAGCCTTGCTTGCCCCATCTCAGAACTACATTGGAGTGTATTTCCCCAAAACTGAAACTTTTTAAAAGAGTAGAATAAAATACTGCTACTGTGGATATAATACAGACTCTCATTCATTGGAGTTATTTAAGCTAGCAGCAAGGGATGCTAAAAAAGTGCCCTCAATTTTAGATCTTGTGATGAGTGGTCTGTGGGACAAGATCAGGGCAAAACATCCTTTCACACCTAGATACCATCATGCCATCTAAGTTGGTAAAAGTGCCCCTAGGTCATAATTAGCAATAGCAATAACAATAACACTTATATATCTCCTCACAGTGCGATTTACGAAGTCAGTATATTGTCCCCAATAATCTGGGTCCTCATTTTACCAATGTCGGAAGGATGGAAGGATGAGTCAACCTTAAGTCTGCCAGAACTGAACTCTGGGCTATGGGCAGAGCTAGCCAGCAATACTTCATTCTAACTATTCTACCACCATGTCTCATATATTGAGCAGTATAAATTTGTATGCAGTGGTCATACCTCCAAGGTCTCAAATGCGTCCTTGTCAAGAATGCCAACAGCTTATGAAATCTGTTGAAATTGTTATTGTGGATCAACAGCCACAGCACACGGGACTGTGTTTTTGGTCCCTATATTATACTGAGTAGCTTCAAAGACTCATTTAAAATTTTGGATACTATAAACCTTGGATGCCCATATGATCAGCTTAAGAATGAATGCCCTTGCTAGGAATATATAGAAACAAAAATGCATTATTCAGTCTTTGTTTCTTTGAAGTTACTCATTTCCAGAATCTTTAAATTGTGTTTTTGAACAGCCAGGCTTTGCTTTATAGATGAGTAATAAACAAGTAAAGCATTTCCATCATAAGGAAACATAACACTTTTTTATCCTTTGAACTTGCTTACATAGATGTTTTTACATGAGAAAAAAAATAAGAATACAAAAAAATATCTTCTTTAGCAGTTTATTACAGCTTGAAGCTGTGCTCTGTATCAAGTAGGAAATTGCCTAACTACTTCTTAGGAATGTGAAGTAATCTTTGCAGTACAGTTAACCACAGTGGCTTTCAAATAATGATTATACTTTTGAGATACATGATTAGAGTTGGGGTATGAGAATGCTATGTGCAATATTTGAAGAAGATCTTCCCTCAGCAGGTGCCAAGGCTTTAAAACTGAATTGGGTCTCCCTAGTTAGCAACTGGCTCTTCAAGATAAGAGAGGCTGAAGCTGTAAAACTGTCTTCCCAGAACTGTGGTCTTTATGCTCTCGTGTGGCTAAAATGTAGCACTACATCTTGTTTATTTGGGACACAATGAAGAGACTTGGAGGAATACGGACCTCTGTGCTATTTTTCTTAAGTGCAGTTTTTAATGTAGTGTAAAGTTTACAAGCACAAATGTATGGCATTTTAAATTAATGGCCTTGGAAGAGTTTTGTTTTTTTAATTGATTGTTGTATGTTCTCCAAGAGTCGATTTTTGTGAGATGCACAGCTATATTCAAATTTGGTTAATGAATAAATAAGTTTGCTTCTGAAATTATTATTATTTTATTTTTTCTTAAGATCAGCAAGAATCTTTGGAGAATGAATTAGGATTAGGCTGCTAGTAGAACAGTGCAGGTAGAAGGAGATTTTGCTTTACCCCATGTTTTCTGTTCCAACGATTGGCATATTGGTAGTTATCACACACAGGTAAGTAGGTAGTTAGAGAGAAGAAGGGAGGAAGAAAATGAGAATGAGATAATTACAGATGTGTCTCATCTTTTATTCAGGACCTCACAGGCTTTTTCCTTCCACTTTCCCCACAACAAGTCTGTGAGGTAAGTTAGGCTGAAGAACTGATTGGCTCAAAGTCACCAACTACCATGGCTGAAGGTAACTTGAATCTGAATCTGACTAGCACTGATGTGTTACCTAGTTTGGATAATGAAAAACCTGCAAGAAAACAATCAAGCTCAAGAGAGCACCAAGGACCCCCCCCCCCTGAATATGAATCGTCCATTACATCAAGCACTGATAAAGGTAGGTAAAGGTAAAAGTTCCTCTCCCACATATGTGCTAGTCATTTCCAACTCTAGGGGGCAGTGCTCATCTCCATATTAAAGCTGAAGAGCCAGCGCTGTCCAAGGACATCTCCATGGTCATGTGGCCATGGTATGACTAAATGCCAAAGGCGTACGAAACGCTGTTACTTTCCCACCAAGGTGGTCACCATTTTTCTACTTGCCTTTTTTATGTGCTTTCGAACTGCTAGGTTGGCAGAAGCTGAGACAAGTAACAGGAGCTCAATCCATTATGCAGCACTAGGGATTTAAACCACTGAACTGCTGACCTTTCTGATCAACAAGCTCAGTGTCTTAGCCACTGAGCCACCACATCCCAGGCACTGATCTGTTTTAATAGTAGTATAGAGATTGGTCTGGAAAAAAAATATGGAAAGGAAGAATGCTATGACTCCCAATGCTTCAGTCCATTCTCTTATTAAGACATAGTTGCTTTTAAAATAAAAGACGAGCTATCTTTCATGGAATCCCACAGTCTCATCCTGTGTGGTCCCACATCATAATTTATCATCAGACACTATCATCATATAGAAACTATGTTGAATTCTGTGGAAATTCTGTGAAAATTCAGTAATGCGGAATCCAACGATCTGCTCAGCCCCAATAACCCAAGGATTAAAGATGGGTATTCTCCTATCTTTCTTTCTAGGCACTCAGGCCACACTGTCACCTGCAGCTGTTGCTCGGAGAAAGTTGAAACAGTTGCATATGGATATTGCTCCACTTGTGTGGTTTCTTCTTATTTCTTCCTATCCACAGACAGAGGTTTACGTTCAACGGTCTTTCCTGCAGGATGTGTTAAGCTCTGGCAATAGAACAAGAAGGAGCATATTAGGATCCAAAGTTGCTCGTAAAACAGCCCAATCAAAAGGTGCCTAGTCACTAAGCCTGATGTAAAACTCAGTGGGTTACATCAAGCTTACACCAGCCATTTCCCCTACTTCAACAGCAGTTGGAAAAAGTATTTGCCCAACCAGAAATAAAATATTCCCACTTCTTTGTTCCACCCATGTAAATTGTCATTTTGACTCAGCAAGTTTCTTTAAAAAAACATTTTACTTTAACAATTATTTGTTCAATAATACTGCAAATAATAACATTTTCTCTACAGACATTTGCTTCATATGATTTCCTAAGTGCCCAGTTATTTTCAAGCACATTTTTAACATGATCCAGGCTGGAAATATGCTTCTTTTCTACAGAATGAAATGTTGGATTTGCAGCCAATAGTATTGTTTCACAGCTAGTTTGAAAAGAACTGTTATTAAAGCTAAAATAGATGACATATCAAAATACATTACATATTCTGGAAATTATGATGTTTTCCGAAGGGTTGGGAGAAATAATAAAATCCTTTTCTATGCACACCTGATTACATCCCCAAACTTATTCATCAACCTCTCCCCGATATTAACATTCCTAGCATTTGGATTTTTTGATTTTATATTGCTTGATATATTAATTGTAAACAATTAAAGGGAGCACCAAGTCAGTGCCAAAGACATATCATAACTCTTTGAGGCTGGCTTGGCAACTTGTATAAAAGTCATTCTATAAACGGGGGGGGGGGGGACACCCACAATCCAAAGCTACAAGATTGTATATGGTCCTTAAGGTTAGTGCCAGATGGTAATGTTTCATGGACAGAAAGGAAAAGTTATGAATATTATGAATACATAGAAAGCAATATGTACAAAGTAGTCACTGACATTAAAGTATATATTAATTAATATGATATTTAATGTAATCAGTGTTGGTTATAAATTTTGGTGCTGGAGAAGATTTCTGAAAATATTATGAACAGTTAAGAAAATAAACAAATGGATAATTAAACAAGACTGAGAGTTCTCACTCAACACACAAATGATCAAGCTCAAATGATCACTCCAGCTATCTGGAAAAGGCCATAATGCTGAGAATGATGGAAGATGACCACCAGAAAGATGGATTGTCCATTATAGTGGCAATGAGAGCCCATTGGAAGACCTGAAAGACCAAGATAGAAACATGGAGAAAATTGGTCTAAGTGGTGGCTAAGGTTTGACAATCAACTTGATGGCACATAATCGATAATCAATTTTGAATTGTTTGGCATACTGTTGAAAGGGAAGTATAGCCTTAATTTGCCCCTATCCATGTGCATCCCTTCCATATGGTAAAATTTAATTAATTTAGGAAGAAAGCTACCTGAGTTTTTACTGTAGCCTTTTTATCCACTTAATAATTTTAATTATGAGAGTGTATGAGTGTATGTGTATGTGTATTTGTGTCTCTAGAGTGTCTGTGTAGAACTTGTAGGGCAGACATATCCCATTCTATCATCTCTACCTGTAAAAGCATATTAACTCTGAGGAACAAAGGCTAATTCCCACTCTTTCAGTGAGCATTCAAGGAGAAACTTAAATGTTTGATTTAAATCATTTTAGTTCTAGTATCTTAAGTTCACCCTAAAAAGCTCTTCTCAGGTTTGGCATACGTACATTTTTATATATTTTATGCCTCCTTGATTTATGATTGTTCCTAATTTTGCTACTAACCTTCTAGATTTTGTCCTTCCCATTCTCCCTTTCCCAATAAAATGTATGAATAACTACAGTCTGTTCAGAAGACCTTGAAATCTGATAAATGTGTCAAATTTTCAGCAATTTTATAAGGGGGAGACCAACCAAGCAGAGGAAGTAGATGAACTTTTTGCTAGTCAGCTAACTAAGGTATGTGGGAAGCACACCACAATAGTAATGGGGGCTTTTAACTATCCTGACATCAACTGGGAAACAAACTCTGCACCAAGTGGAAGATCCAACAGGTTCCTAACAAATCTAGCAGTCAATTTTGTTTCCAAAAAAGTAGAGAACGGAACAAGGGGATCAGCCATATTGGACTTAATTCTCACTAACAGAGAGGAAATGATAGAAGGTGTTGAAGCCACTGGAACCCTGGAGGCAAGTGACTATGCAATGTTGGAATTCAACATTATGTAAACACAAGTAGTAGAACAAAGTCAAACTAGAGTCTTGGACTTTAAGAGAGCTAATTTCAATAAACTTAGAGAGAGCTTGGGAAGAATTCCATGGATGAGAATCATCAAGGGGAAAACAACTCAAGAAACTTGGGAAATTTTGAAAAATGAGATTACAAAAGCCCAGTCTAGCACAATACCAATAAAGAAGAAAAATAACAACTCCCCCCAAAACCCAGCATGGCTGCATAAAGAACTCAAAAGTGAAAAATAACAAAAAAGTGTCTTCCAACATGTTAAAAACAAGAAAAAAGTTAAGGAAACAGTTGGTCCATTGCTGGGAGAAAGTGGCAAGAAGGTGACAAGCAACAATGAGAAAGCAGAACTATTTAACTCATTTTTTGCATATGTCTTTACACAAAGGGATAAAACAGTCCAACCTATCAAAAACAGCACCACAAAAATCATATTAGGAACACTAGTTGAAATAGGGAAGAAAATGGTAAGTGAGAACCTGTCTACCCTAGACAAGTTCAAATCACCAGAACCGGATGGATTACATCCCAGGGTTCTGAAGGAACTGGCAGACAAGATGTCAGAACCGCTGAACTATATCTTTCAGAGATCCTGGAGCACTGAGGAACGGCCAGAGAACTGGAAAAAAGCTGATGTGGTTCCCATCTTCAAAAAAGGAAAAAAATAGATCCAGGAAACAACAGGCCTATCAGTCTGACCTCAATACCAGGAAAGATTCTGGAAAAGATAATCAAGCAACTAATTAGCGAACACCTAGAAGTAAACCAAGTAATAGACAAAAGCCAACATGGGTTTGTCAAAAACATCCCAGACTAATCTTATTGCATTCTTTGACAAAGTGACAAAATTAGTGGACCAGAGGAATGCCATTGATATAGTTTACTTGGACTTCAGTAAGGCATTTGATAAGATAGACCATAATCTACTACTAGATAAAGTAGAATAAACAACTATCTGACAAACTGAAAGACAAAAAAAGTAAGTATAAAAAGTGGAAGGAGGGGGACATAACTAAGGCAGAATATCAGCAAATAGCCCGAGCCTGTAAAGATGAAGTGAGGAAAGCTAAGGCTCACAATGAAGAAAGGCTTGCCACAAAAGTAAAAATTAACAAAAAAAGCTTCTTCCAACATGTTAAAAACAAGAAAAAAGTTAAGGAAACAATTGGTCCATTGCTAGGAGAAAGTGGCAAGAAGGTGACAAGCAACAGGGAGAAAGCAGAACTATTTAACTCATGTTTTGCATCTGTCTTTACACAAAGGGATAAAACAGTCCAACCCAGTGGTGGGTTCCTGCTGGATCGCACCGGATCGCGCGCGCTCCCTTTCAGCGCTCCACCTGGCTTGCACGCTCCCTTTCAGCGCTCCACCTGGCTCTCGCGCTCCCTTCCGGCGCTGAAACCGGAAGTACAGTCTTGCCCCGCCCCTGGCGAAGCAACGACGCCTGCCTGCGCTCCACCAGCTCGGCTGGGAACGGAGATGTTTCCTCAGCGCAGCGGAGCGCCTGAAAAGACTTTTCAGGCGCTCCGCTCCGCTGAGGAAACATCTCCGTTCCCAGCCGAGCTGGGGGAGCGCAGACAGGCGTCGTTGCTTCGCCAGGGCCGGGCAAAACTGTACTTCCGGTTTCAGCGCCGGAAGGGAGCGCGAGAGTCAGGTGGAGCGCTGAAAGGGAGCGCGCAAGCCAGGTGGAGCGCTGAAAGGGAGCGCGCAAGCCAGGTGGAGCGCTGAAAGGGAGCGCACAAGCCAGGTGGAGCGCTGAAAGGGAGCGCGCGCGATCCGGTGCGATCCGGGAGGAACCCACCACTGGTCCAACCTATCAAAAGCAGCACCACAAAATTAGGAACACAAATTGAAATGGGGAAGAAAATGGTAAGTGAGCACCTGTCTACCCTAGACGAGTTCAAATCACCAGGACCGGATGGATTACACCCCAGAGTTCTGAAGGAACTAGCAGATGAGATCTCAGAACCACTGAATTATATCTTTCAGAGATCCTGGAACACCGGGGAACTACCAGAGGACTGGAAAAGAGCTGATGTGGTTCCCATCTTCAAAAAAGGGAAAAAATTAGATCCAGGAAACTACAGACCTATCAGCCTAACCTCAATACCAGGAAAGATTCTGGAAAAAATAATCAAGCAACGAATTTGCGAACACCTAGAAGCAAACAAAGTAATAGCCAAAAGCCAACATGGATTTGTCAAAAACAGATCATGCCAGACTAATCTTATTGCATTCTTTGATAATGTGACAAAATTAGTGGACCAGAGGAATGCCGTTGATATAGTTTACTTGGATTTCAGTAAGGCTTTTGATAAGGTAGACCATAACCTACTACTAGATAAAGTAGAAGAATGTGGGTTAGACAGCATCACCACCAGAGGGATTCGTAACTGGCTGACCAACCGCACTCAACGTGTAGTCCTCAATGGAACTGCATCTTCATGGAGGGAGGTATGCAGTGGTCACAGTGACATGCAGTCAGGTGAGGCAAGTGAGGCACAGCCTAACCTCTCATCATCAGGGCAGCGAGTCATTCGATGGGAAACTTGCCTTTTGGGAGGAATGACCCGGCTTGGCTCCCGCTTTCGATCTGCTGCCCAACGACCGAATGGAGAAGTGAAGAGGCAGGAGAGACAAAGCAGGAGCCAAGCCGAGTCATTTCTTCCAAGAGGCAAGTTTCCTATCGAATGACTCGCTGCCCTAGACTCGAGGCTCCAGTCCAGCCTGCGGTGCTTGCAGCCCCCGCCAGAGAGCGCCAGAGAGCCACCGCGAGAGAGGCCGGCCAGATTGCCCGGGCGGCGGCAGATGTTCCCTTTGTTCTTTCGGGTGCAGGAAGCGGGGGGGAGAGGCTTCCTCCGCTCCGTCCGCTCCCCATCTGTGCTGCCCTCGCCCGAGAAGTGCACCCCGGATTCCGCGCAGCTCTGGCAGGCGGTGCCGTGGCCAAATCCCAGGGCGGAGGGCGGCAGGTCGCAACTGAGCATGCCTGACTGTGGAATTCTGGGAGTTGAAGTCCACAAGTCTAAAAAAATTGCTGCCTCACCAGCTATAAACCTCACCGCATGTCACTGGCAGTAGAGTACCCCAAGGCTCAGTTTTAGGCCCAGTACTCTTCAACATCTTCATCAATGATTTGGATGAGGGAATAAATGGGGAACTCATCCAATTTGCAGATGACACCAAGCTGGCAGGAATAGCCAACACTCCAGAAGATAGGCTTAAGATACAGAAGGATCTTGACAAACTTGAACATTGGGCACTATCTAATAAAATGAAATTCAATGGTGAAAAGAGTAAGGTTCTACATTTAGGCAAGAAAAACAAAATGCACAGGTACAGTATAGGTGATACCTTGCTCAATAGTAGTAACTGTGAGAGGGATCTTGGAGTCCTAGTGGACAACCATTTAAATATGACCCAGCAGTGTGCAGCAGCTGCCAAAAAAGCCAACACAGTTCTAGACTACATAAACAGAAGGATAGAATCAAGAACACATGAAGTGTTAATACCACTTTATAATGCCTTGGTAAGGCCACACTTGGAATACTGCATTCAGTTTTGGTCGCCACGATGTAGAAAAGATGTGGAGACTCTAGAAAGAGTGCAGAGAAGAGCAACAAAGATGATTAGGGGACTGAAGACTAAAACATGAAGAATGTTTGCAGGAAGTGGGTATGTCTAGTTTAATGAAAAGAAGAACTAGGGGAGACATGATAGCAGTGTTCCAATATCTCAGGAGTTGCCACAAAGAAGAGGGAGTCAAACTATTCTCCAAGGCACCTGAGGGTAGAACAAGAAGCAATGGGTGGAAACTAATCAAGGAGAGAAGCAACTTAGAACTGAGGAGAAATTTCCTGACAGTTAGAACAATTAATCAGTGGAACAGCTTGCCTCCAGAAGTTGTGAATGCCACAACACTGGATGTCTTTAAGAAGATGTTGGATAGCCATTTGTCTGAAATGGTATAGGGTTTCCTGCCTAGGCAGGGGGTTGGACTAGAAGACCTCTTCTAGTCCCTTCCAACTCTGCTATTGTAATTATAATTGTAATTTTATCCTAAACATTTCTTACATGGTTCTAAAATTAAAGGCAGCAGATGAGAATTTGAAAAATTCTCTTTCTCTGACCTTTTCATCAGGGGAAACATATTCACTTCTTGCCTTTTGCTGCTACAAGTCATTTTAGTTTCAATGCAGACACTTGAGGTCTAGCAGTAAAATGGGCATATCTAATATCTCAAAATTAAACCCTTCTGTTATGGAAAAGTAGCAAAGATAGAACTGGCCAGCTGTAGTAAACTAGCAATCAAGGCCTAGAATTGACTATATTTCAGAACCTGATGCTGTCAGGTTCCGAAGGGTTAATGAAACCAGCCAGACACAGAAATGGTTTGTAAATGCAGTTTGCATTCTTCCTTCAGCGGGAACGGACTAACACTAGTCAGTGTTAAAGCACTAAGGCAATGAATAAATTGTCAGAGCTGCCATTCTGTGCTTCCCACTACCTTTTATAGCTACATTGGTCATTAAGATAAGTCGCACCCCACGTGTGCGCACACCCATCACCTTGAGACCCAGAGCGAAACCACCCGGCAATTAATCATGGGTTGTTAGCAGGAGTTTCTTCAGCTTGTGTAGGTGGGACGGTGAGTCTTGGCAGCTGGCCCAGTCTTCTCCCCTGAATGGCAGCTCTAGGCCTCTGAGCTGGCCGGAGCTGACAGATACCTAAGATGACAGAAGGCCCTTAGCACAAGAACGTTTTCTAAATGTTTCAAATCTGTATGCTGCTTAACATCTGTGTGGGGCACTGTTCAGTTTTGTCAGTTCAGAAGTAATAGCTAAGGCATCAGGCTAGACACTAGCAGACCATAAATTCTAGTCCCATCTTAGCTATGAAGCCATCTAGTGGCCTTGGTTCAGTTGCTTTATCTCAATCCTAGGAAGGTTGTAGTGGCAATTTTCTGAAAAACCATGTGTAGAAAACTGCAGACAACTGAACAAGATTGAATGGGGGGGGATCTAGTTCTATTTAATAAAATAAAAACTGAATTGAAGGCAAGAGGGGGAAAAGATTTTTGAAGACTTTAAACAAAATTTATAAACAGATATAATTCTGAGACCATCCTTCCCTCCTTCCTTCCTTATTTACTTACTTACTTCCTCATTCTCTCCCTTCCTCTTTTATTTCTTCTTTCCTTCCTTCCTTCCTTCTTTTCTTCCTTCCTTCCTTCCAATGTCTCCAGGGTCTCTGCATGTTGCAGACGTGCAACATCCAGCTATAATATAGATAACAAAAGGGGCATGCATAAGCGCACCAGAATGCCTACCATCCCTGTCCTAATATTCCCTTGTATTTGTATCCATTTCATAATACAATAATACAATACAATACAATAGCAGAGTTGGAAGGGACCTGGAGGTCTTCTAGTCCAACCCCCTGCCTAGGCAGGAAACCCTATACCGTTTCAGACAAATGGCTATCCAACACCTTTTAAAGACTTCCAGTGTTGGGGCATTCACAACTTCTGGAGGCAAGTTGTTCCATTGATTAATTGCTCTAACTGTCAGGAAATTTCTCCTCAGTTCTAAGTTGCTTCTCTCCTTGATTAGTTTCCACCCATTGCTTCTTGTTCTACCCTCAGGTGCCTTGGAAAATAGTTTGACTCCCTCTTCTTTGTGGCAACCCCTGAGATATTGGAACACTGCTATCATGTCTCCCCTAGTCCTTCTTTCTATTAAACTAGACATACCCAGTTCCTGCAACCGTTCTTCATATTTTTGCAGGAATGTATTCATAATCATGTTTATACATATATCTGTTATCTAATTCATGCTTGATGAAATAAATAAAGGAAAGGAAAGGAAAGGAAAGGAAAGGAAAGGAAAGGAAAGGAAAGGAAAGGAAAGGAAAGGAAAGGAAAGGAAATAAAGATATAAGGACTAAGTGAGGGAGAAGAAACTTGTTTCTTGTTGTTGTTATTTCCACAACATGCCTCTCCTGACAGACCTGGTGGGATGAGCGGATGTAACTGGGAAGAGATGGCTCTTTCATCTTTAACTGAAAGACAGGCCTCAGTTTGATGACTCATGCAATGCTAATCTGAATATGGATTATTGTAATCAAGGAGCAGACTGTCGCAGCTTCTTCCAGTTATGTATATCAAAATCTACAATGTGGTTCTTAGCTTCCTTGGGGAAAACCTTGTTCCAAATTATTTTGCACAACCTTTCAAATCACCTAGAAAGAGTCTGCTCAAAATCCTGCCCCCTTGGGAAATAAATGGCTATGGCCAGAAAGTAATTTTCATAGCAGCCCCAACATTGTGGAATATGCTTCTCCTTGTGACTGCCTCTCTTGTCCCTGGAACTAGAAACCGCTCCAAACTTTCTTTTTCAAATGTCCCTTGAATGATTTTGAGTCCTAATTGAAAGATGAAACTATCTTCCTTATTATTTAACGACTGTTCTTGTAATTTTCAGAATTGCTTTTATGTTGATATTCTTTCGTACGCTGCTTAGAGACATTCGACTGGGGCAATTGAGAAATTTTGTTAAGTAAACAAATAATAAATAACAACAGCCAGCAGAACAGCTTGTAAATCTTCATTGGAAAATGTTTGTTTAGCAGACTGCTCTCTCATTAAGAATTATTCTTCTGACAGCCTCCCATGAGTTCTTGCATCAGATAGTTATTTAAATGTTGCAAGTGATTTATATTTACTGCACTTGCTTCCATTACTAATATGGTACAGTTCAATAAGTGGCCACATATGGTAGATTTATTGACAAATGTTTATCCTTAAACATAGACATAGACATGTATTTTATCACTAAAGGTATTTGAGATATATTTTCAAGATCTAAAGTTTGGCTGCTATATCAGTCTTATTTGACACTGATTTCTCCCAGTACATTTATATTACAATTCCAAGAATAGATTGCCAAATGAATGGTAATCCAGCCCCTGACCTTGTTCAGGAAAGCCATCTTATTATGGACAATAAGAGATTAAGGCATTATTAATAGCCTATATTTCCTTATGTTCTTAGCAATAATTCTTTTTCTTCTGTCTCTTTTTAAATTAAAAAAAGTATCCTTGCTTACAAAAATGTGGATTGTGTTGTATTTATATATCCCTATCTGGCAAGTATTGGCTGCTATTGACTCATGTAAGAAAATGCATGATTTGATACCGTAGCAAGATACTGTATATCTTTTCATGTCTAAGGTCAATGCTGGCAAAGATCAATATACCGTAGTACAGAGAATCTTCAACTTATGGCTACAATTGAGCCCAAATTTCTGTTACTAAGCGAGACAGTTGTTAAGTGAGTTTTGTCTGATTTTACGATCTTTCTTGCCATAGTTGTTAAGTGGATCACTTCCAGTTATTAGTAACACGATTATTAAGTGAATCTGGATTTCCCTTTGACTTTGCTTGTCTGAAGGACGCAAAGGGTGATCACATGAGCCTGGGACATCATAAATATGCAATCATCATAAATATGAGTCAGTAGTCAAGCATCTGAATTTTGATACTGCTTTGGTGTGAAAACTTGTCATGTCACTTTTTCAGTGCTGTTGTAACTTTGAACAATTACTAAACAAATTTGTAAGTTTAAAACTATCTTTACACCTGCTGAGTCTACTCCATTCTCCATCCATGTACATGAGCATCTTCAGCAAGCACAAAGAGGAACCCATGATATGTATTGTTATGTCATCACACAAATCATATTAATTATATACTTCAGATCATTGGTGGGATTCAATTTTTTTACTACCGGTTCTGTAAGCGTGGCTTGGCTTGGTGGGCATGGCAGGGAAAGGATACTATAAAATCTCCATTCAGTCCCCACTCCAGGGGAAGGGTACTGCAAAATCCCCATTCCCTCCCAATCAGCTGGGACTCGGGAGACAGAGAATAGGTGGGGTCATTCAGAGGTGGTATTTACCAGTTTTCTGAACTATTCAAAAGTTCCGCTAACAGTTCTCCAGAACTGGTCAGAACCTGCTGAATACCACCTCTGCTTCAGATCCTTTGCATTATGACAACCTTGGTGTGATGTGATGATTATGTCACAAATGCACATAAGATTGTCGTGGTTTTTACTGGACATCTATGTTTTTAATTTTCTGAGTTGGAAAGCAACTGTTATGCTTATAGCAGCACGAAATTTTGTGGAGGATTTCTGCTGGTATTAAAAATTATGCAGATGTAATTTTATGAATATAAGTTCCTTTGATGAAACGTCTATTCAACTTCTGGCCAGCAGGAAACCAAATACAAATGGGAATGAAGGACATTGTGTACCATCCCACTTGTTTCATTCATGCTTCAGTTCTATGCATGGAGAGGCCTATTATGAGGCCTCCCTGAGCTATGTAATTAATGAACTGAAATGTGATGGGGAAACAGAAATTTGGCTACAGTAAAGATACATTTCTGAATGTCACTTTTATAACAGCTGCAGTGTCTGCTTCCCTTCTCAAAGATGGCTCCCTCCAGACATTCTGATTAGGACATTCTGCCTGTAAAGATGTGGGACAGGTCTTAATTGCAAAAGCAGCAAGGGACTTTTGATAAGATTCTCCCACCTACCTATTCCATTACCACCCACCGGTATCAGCTGCATGAGCCATAACAAGAGGCTTTAACATGAACAGTAGACTGAAAGAAAAGATTTCTGGTGCATTGTGATTGAGTTGCCAAGAACCTGGGTAGCTTTAGAGATAATTATAAATAAATGCACTGTTATCCTGCAATAACTCTTTAAAATAATTTTATTGAAGTTTTTAACAAATACAATGAAAACTGAAGCGCGCTCAACTAGAAGAAGCAGGGGAAAGAAAAGAAAAAAAGATAGAAGAGGATAAAAGACAACAGAGACTATAATAAAGAAGTGGTTTTCAACATTGATCACACTGAACATAATCTAATTTTTCATACTTTTTAAAATTTACAACCAAAAAAAAAAATCCTCTTCTCCCCATACATTAACTTTTATCTATACACAATTCAGAAATGATTTTTTCCAATCCTAATGCAGCAAAAACCCAACAGGAGTTACCAGAAATATTGAACAAATGATTTATCCCTGGTCAAATAGTCCAACTTTATATTGTTTCCTTTCTGTACAATCTTTAAATCATTCATCTGACATCCCAGGGTTTGATCTGAATGCCAGCATGTTCAGCATTTGAAATGAATTTTCAAAGCTTTCACTAACTATTTTGTAAATATCATAAAAAATGTTTCTTCCAGAATTTCTTGCCGCAGTGGCTCCATGGCCAAATCCTTTTCTTGATTTGCCTTATCTAGTCTCATTCTGGTAACTGCCATTTTATTGTCTTTCATGCCATCGAGCTCTATAACTCCCTTTCAGGTAATTTTTTTAAACGTTTTTCTCATCTTCTATAAGTTTATCGATTTAAATCTGTATCCTGTCTGAGATATTACTTATTAATAGTTCGGTCCATGTTTAAAAACACTCTTTAAAGTAAGAGAAAATTATAGCCAACTTAGCCATTCTTTCATTCTTTTCTGCCTCATCCTTTAGTTCCCTCTAGTTTATACTTGCAACGTTAATCAAACCTCAGTTCAAAATATGGGTTGAGTTCTGTTTCAGTCATTTCACACAAGTATTTGACTTAATTATATACCTGCTTCTTTTTTTTAATCTTACACCAAAAAGAACCAATACTTAATTTTTTCTGGTCTCTCAATCTATTTAATACTTTCTAAAAGCAAAACTCCTTTTTTGTTGTTTTTTGCCAATGGTATAGTATTTTAAATTCTTACATTTCTGTTTATTTGGGGACTGTAGGCGAAAACATATAAAGAACAGTTACTGGAATTGGGAATGTCTAGTTTAATGAAAAGAAAGACTAGGGATGACATGATAGCAGTATTCCAACATCTAAGGGTTTGCCATAAAGAAGAGGCAGTCAACCTATTATCCAGAGCACCTGAAGGCAGGACAAGAAGTGATGGATAGAAACGAATCAAGGAGGGAAGCAATCTAGAACGAAAGAGAAATTTCTAGACAGAACAATTAATCAATGGAACGAATTCCTCCAGAAGTTGTGAATGCTCCAATACTGGAATTTTTAAAGAATTTTTAGAGAACTTTTTGTCTGAAATGATATAGGGTTTCCTACCTAAGCAGGATTTGACTAGAAGACCAACTCTGTTATTCTGTTAAAATTTCTTAAATTGAAAGATCGTAAAACTTACCAGTTTTCAAATTAAACTAACAGCTTTAATGGTTTCTAATATCCATAACATTTCCAAATGTATTAGAAAGTGAATTCATTTGGCTTAGTGTCATCATGAAAGGTTCCTCCATTGCTGAGAATAAAGATGCCATCTCCCTTGGCTACTGGCATTCAAACCCATGAGAGACTGCTGCTATCCATGTAAGAGGTTTGCTTAAATGGTCTACTCATGAGTAGCTGTCATTCAGAGCATTCATCAGCAAATCTCTGGAGAGTTGTGAAGGACCAGCCTATTCGCTGATCATTCATTCTTCACAACGGTCTTCATCTCTGTATCTTCAGTCAGCCATGACTCCCACTGAAAACAAAAAGCCTGTGATAACTTTTTATGTTCTGTCTAAATCCTTTCCTAGGCATCATTTCTACACTAAGGATTTGGGGATAAAAAAGCAATCTATAGGCTAAAAATATACCCACTCTCAGATGCACACATGGGATTGAACATAGGAGTCACAGGGTTAAAATTATGTCCTATTGATAGCTTTGGCTATCAATACACATAGCAGAGAAAATTAAAGTACTTCAGGGAATGAAACTAGAAAGTCTCAGCAGTTTACTAGTAAGTGATAGGATGGCTTCATTTTTGTCTAAATCACTTTTAAATATTATGGTGTATACTGATTGAACCCATTCTATTAATCAAAAAGTCCTTTTTGCCCTGCTGGCAGAGTCTGTCGGACAACCGCCATTAATAAAACACTTTTGATTGTAATAATGACAATGAAAATGGTTTTTTAAAGCTATGTCATTGAACTGAAAATATAATTCTTGGAAACTGCGGCATGTTTATAAATGAAAATGACTATACAGAGCTTCTGATGTGATTTTTCAAGGGATTTATTATATTCTATTGAAGTGCTTTTCTTTGGTCATATTTATGAATATAAAAGTATTTGAATAACATTCTACATTAGATATAGGGGAATACTAACTCAGACATACTTTTTCTTGAAAAAGAGAAAGCAATGGCTGAATAAATTCTAGTTATCATTGTTTCTGTTACTTTAGTGTTTTCCAAAAACATTGTAGGAGAAGCTAAATATTAGTTTAAATGCAGAATCATATTTAATACTCAAGTAAGTATTTTGTGTGCCTAACTCTTGCCCATTATTGTTTCTTATATTGTACCAAAGGAAAGTGAAGGAGCTTTCTAAGGTTGTTACTTATATATGTAGGGTTTCCTGCCTAAGCAGGGGGTTGGACTAGAAGACCATCAAGGTCCCTTCCAAGTCTGTTATTCTATTCTATTTTATTCTATATCACTGAGAATGGGATGGGGGATTCTGGACAAAGCAAAATTAGAAAATAATTATCATCATTGCAGATTTCTGATGTGAGACAAGATACAGAAGAGAATGATCATGGTCCAGACATAACATCAAATTTAAACTGCACTTGGGCTGGGCTTTGTTATGAAGACAACCCAAGCTACCTTAATGAATGATCTATATCAGAAAAGGCAGGGGTAATTATAATGTTTTTGATTCCCTTTTAATTTTGCTCACTAGCGTTTATCCATATATGTGAATTAAACTAAGTTTAACTTCAAGGTAAATAACCATTTTAGGAAGAGGACAGAGTATATATTTTACTATCCCCTACATTGATATTTGCAAAACGCTGAATGTTTACAGCTACTTAACTTTTTTTTTTTACACATTGTTATGTGATACAATGTACCACATGCTTATATTCCTGGATGAAATATGGAAATAAATACATAAAACAAACAAGCAATTTTTAAGAAGTTGCATATTGGAACCTATCTGTATTTTAGAATTGTATCTTTCAGTATCCTATTGCACTACAGAGTGTTTGCTGGTATACTTTTTATTTTAATCAAGTTGATATAGTTTACTTCTCCCAGATAGATATGCTAACAGTAATGATAGCATTGTTGGGCTCTCTTAAGTCATCGTTCCCTGGCAAGAGATCTGCTAAGAGACAACTTGACTCCTTGGCAAAGATGGAGAACCTGATTTCTCTTTCCATTGAAACTATCCATCTGTATAGCCAAAGAAGTGCATCCCATCTTTTTGATCTTGTGATCATTTTTTAGCTGCTAGTTCCACCTCTCATTGTGAATGTCCTCGTCCCTATTGATGGGAGGTTTCTTGGAACTCAGCAGCCAAATCTGTCACTGTTTCAATTGCTAAGGAAAAATCAACATACCTTTGTGATAAATTAGGTGAAGCACAAACCAGAGGAGAGTGGGGCCAAATCCTAAATTATTCTCCTTTCTCTTTTTCTACCCCTTTTCATTTCTTTTTCTTGGACGCCAGCAGTTTATCAGGAGGACAGATTGATAAACATAATACAATATATCACATAAAGCTAAATGTATTGTGATCTTGTAGAATAGATCAGAACCATTAGGGTGCCCTCTAGAGTTCTAAAAGATGGTAACTGTTGCAGGATCCTCTTGCCTGACATCTAAACAGATCCAACAGATCAACAAGCTTTCTCAACCTCCTATATTGTTCTTTATTATATTATCCTAATTTTAGTATGTAATGATGAGGTCAAAATAGAAGAATGATGAGTCCCAATATAAAAGTTCATTAATGAGCCATGAAATCTCTAAAGCACTTTGTGGTAGTTGTTTTGATCTAATACTCTTGGTCCCAGTTTTCCTACTTCTACATAATTTTAGTTTTGTTTATTTAGATTAATACATGCATACTGAAATTCTTTACAGCTTACATGAGTGAACCAAATTAAGTTTGCATGTATTGTTAAATGCTGTCTGTTATATTGATGTGATTATCTAAAAGTTTGGAATATCTAATTGTATCCCCTTGTAGATAAAGACAAATACAAATTATTGTAATCTTTAGAGAGTTTGTTCTGTTCATTTAAAAAGTTCAAATGCTATAAAGCTGGATGTCTCTTGAGGAAGCTGCATTTCAAAAATTAATTAAAAAAGCAACAGTAAGTAGGCAGCATGCTTATTTCTTCTCCACACATTGATTTTTGCTGTATTAAGATGTAGTGCAGCCACAGCCAATTAATAAAATTGCTTATTTCTAGCTTGTATATGAATAAAAGAGTATAAGAAAAAGGTTTTCAAAGCAACATAATAGGATTTTTTGAAGCAAAGTTATGCTAATGATTAGCAAGCTGTTCAAATTGTAGCAATATTAAGTAGGGAACATCAAGTAGAAACAAATTGGTTTGTTAGTGTAATAAAGAATCCAAGTTATTACTTCTTATCATGCGTAAATATGGATTAAAAATTCTACTCATTTCTGGTTATTTAAATTGATAGTATCAGATATTAGATTTTTCTGCTACAAAATAACAAAACTATCACTTCAATATGCATAGAACCATTTTAAAATCATTTTTAAAGTATGCATTTATTGCCTGTTGTCTACAAATTAGATCCCAATGAATTTCATACCTTTATGGTCTGACAGTTAGGATCTAGTCCATTGCACACAGAAGATCAAATGAAACAGAATAATGCCCTATTTTATTCATTAATCTTGTATGGCAAACAGATAAAATTTGTCATATCTTTTAATAAACAAAATATGCATAGCTGTTTTAGTCATGCTGAAAACAGCCTTGATGAAATTTGGGTAAGTTCACATGCTAACACTTGCACTGACACAATGCAGGTGGTCCTTGACTTACAACCACAATTTAACCCAAAATTTCTGTTACTAAGTGAGACAATTTTTAAGTTAGTTTTTCCACATTTATGATCTTTCTTACCACAGTTGTTGAGTTAGTAACATGGTTATAAAGCAAATGTAGCTTTCGCATAGCAGGAACGCGCAAAAAGTGATCACATGATCCTGGAACACATCATAAATATGAGCCCCTTACCAACTGTCTGAATTTTGATCATGTGATTATAGGGATGCTGCAAAGATCACAAGTGTGAAAAATAGTCATAAGTCACTTTTTTTAGTGCCGTTGTAACTTTGAACAGTCACTAAATAAGTAAGGTTGTAAGTCAGGGACTATCTGTATGGTAAGCTTGGGCAGAGTTTTATTTTTTAATGGTAGTGTGTTGAGCCAGCCTAGCCATTTCTTTCATTTATTCTTTAATGTATTGTGTAAAACAGAAAATGGTTATTTCGGTAATGAAGTTACGCTTTTGTGTCATAAGCCAAACACTTGGTGGAAGTATTGCCACAGAATTCTATTCACCAAAAGGAACAAAAACCTGAATGGGTCTGGAAAACTTTTTCTCTACAATGTTGCACGAATATTTTTTTTTCAAATTCTGCAATTATTTATTTGCATTTGATTGGTGAGCCAAAAGGTAGTACCAATTTTAAAACCCTAAAGCCGTGATGGTGATCCTATGGCATATGGCATGCAGCACCCTCTCTGTGGGCTCATGAGCCATTGTCCTAGTTCAGCTCCACTGTGCAAGTGCGCACACCTCCCGCTGGCGAGCTGGTCGTCGGGTCTCTGCCATGCATGTGTGGGGATGGGAGCATGCAGGGGGGGGGGGGTTGACACACACATGCATGGAGATAGGGCACGGGGGGGGGGCTGCATGCATAGGGACAGGGCAATTGCGAGGGGGCCACACACACATTGCATTTTGTGGGTTCGTGTGTGCACTTTGGGCACTCGCTCCGGAAAAGATTAGCCATCACAGCCCTATAGACTCCAGTTATTTTTACATCCACTAGACTTGTCTGTGGAGATAGGCAAGGCCTTTTTTTTTCCAATGGAAATGGCAAATCTTTGCGCACACCTCTTGGCACATAATGAAAAGAGAAAAAAATGCACATTAATCCCACAATGGAAGAATGGGTGGTAAAGGTGATAGAGTTGGTAGATATGATAAAATTGACTGTTTTGATTAAAGAGAAGAACTTATCTTGGTTTTTTTCTACTTGGAAACCGCTTCTGGACTTTTTGCTTAAAAGGAAAAAAAGTGAAACTTTGATTTTAGGTATTGATGATTAAATGATTAGAAATGGCTTGAAATGTTGTAAACTGTAAAGCGAACGGTTGAGATTGTAATTTCCTTTTTTGTTTTGGGTATTCTGTTGCATTGAAAAAAAAGTCATTACTTCCTTTATTTCTTTTTTCATTCTCTCTCCCTCTTAGTTTTCCAACTTCGTTGTTTTTGCTTTTTATCCTATAAAAAAACTTGTTAACTTTATTTTAAACACTTTAATAAAATTCAGGTGAAAAGAGAAAAACACGGAGACTGTGCTACGGGTATTTTGGATGATTTGGAACCCCCTGATAGCTTTACATAAATCTGTAAGATTATAATTAAAAGCAGAAGGTACAACTTAGAAATCCTCCAGTACAAAATTATTGGGAGATAAAGTCAAGTATCCTCAATTATACCTACTGCTGTTAAACTGTGTGCCTTAATTTGCCATCAGTGGCATATTCTTAAATCCTACCTATCATCTTGCAAGTTCACAGCTTTTACTGAAATAGATTTGAGGCACTATATCCGTACACAGTTGGGGATATACGTACCAAGGAATATTGAAATTCAGTATTTTATCTATTTGGAATTGGCTTTAGATTGAGTTAATGATGGGGATAAAATAACTTTTGGCTGGCTTAACATGCTTATGTTGCTGAATTTACCCTTTTTCAATACACGGAACTCTAGATTTACTAAATTGCTAAACTTTGCCCAACACACTAAACCTGGAAAAGCAATTACATCCAGATGAACACTCATCAAGCTTACTATGTTGTGTGAATACCATGACTAGACCTTTATTTAACCTGGTGAAGTGTTTGTATTAATACGGTCATCAAATGTCTACTTACATCTTTTTATTAAAAAGTCAAGGTTGCTCTGTCAGTTATAATAATACTTTATTTACAGTCACAGACCAAAACACGACCACTACAAAAGAGACACAGCAGCCAGTCACCAAAAGCCCAACTAAGGGAGGTTACAGCTCTCTCCTCTAATGGTCACAGCTCTCAAGAAAAACCTGGAAACCTGAGAGGTGATGTACGAGGAGACATCCCCAAGGCAATGCACAAACAAATCACAGCCATCAGGACCAGAAGGGACAATTTCAGGAAGAGACAGTAACCTAGATCTGTCCGCGGTATACATAGGGCAAAATAGAAGGACATGCTCCGCTGTCAGTTGTGTGTGACTCTAGGGCAGTGATGGTGAACCTTTTTCTTATGATGTGCCTAAATTGCGTGTGAATGTGCTATCGCATGCACGTGCCCACTCAATCTCCCCACCCACCTGCACATCTGCATGCAATCCCCCCCCCCACATTTGTGTGTGACCCCTCTCCAGGCTTCAGAGGCTTTCCTGAAGCCTGGGGAGGGTGAAATTAGCCTCCCTGGGATCCCAAAGGCTCTCCGGAAGCAGGAAATGGATCAGTTCCAAACTTCTGGTGACCCATTGGGGCCATTTTTCATCCTCCCCAGCCCCCAGAGGCTTTCTTGAGGCCTGGAGAGAGGGGAAAACAGCCCCAACGGCCCTCCAGAAGGGCAAAAAATCAGCTGGCTGGCGCTCATGCACGCCAGAACTGACGGTTGGCATGCCACCAAATATGGCTCCGTATGTCAGCTGTGGCATGCGTGTCATAGGTTCACCATCATGGCTCTAGGGCATGGGATTCAGCTCCATTTCTTGGTGGAAGGACACAATGTTGTCTGAAGACAATTTCTGTGGTCATGTGGCCACCATGGCTATACATCAAAGGCACACAGAATGCTGTTACTTTCCACTAAAGCCGTACTTGTTAATCTGCTTGATCTCCATGCTTTCTAACTACTAAGTGAGCAGGACCTGGGGCAAGGAACAAGCATTCACCCTGTTGCACAGAGCTCAAGCTTCTTTAACCATTGAGCCATCATGTCCTTTCTTTAACCATTATGCATCTCCACAAAAATGTCTGTAGCACTTTTTGTATTAGCCTCCAAACTACTTAATCCCAGTCCTTCTGCTCAAACTGCTTAAGGAGGTTACCGTGTTCATATCCAAATAAAGAAATCAAAATGAACAATTGTTTTCTATTTGGAAATTTAACAGAGGAAATCCTCCTTCTGAAAGCACACAATGGTTCTTAATTTCTCCAGAGTAAGCAGGAGCCATGGAAAACAAGTGTTATCTTTTGCAGTACATTCCTCAAGAGGCAAAAAAAAAAAAAAAAACATATGCAGGAACTTTAAAAACTGTGAAAATTAAATCTACAGCATTGATTTAAACTGAATACATATCCAGATGTTATATAGAAAAACAATGCACCAAGTTAATTTATTTGCAGAGCTTGCATTTATAATAGTTTCCTTCTCTTTTTCAGCTTTCATGAACTGATATCTTGAGTGCCTATTTGATATCAAGAATTATTTCAAAATGTTTTGTTTTGTTTTGCTTTTCATAAACTGTATGCTTCAATGGGTAGTACAGGTAGTTCTTGACTTACAACAGTTCATATAGTGACGGTTCAAAAATAAAATGTCATTGAAAAAAGTGACTTACTTCACACTTATGACCATTGCAGCATCCCCATGTTCATGTGATCAAAATCCAGAGATTTGGCAACAGACTCGTAGTTACGACAGTTGCAGTGTTCCCGGGGTCATGTGATCACCTTTTGCGAGCTTCTGACAAGCAAAATCTATGGAAAAGCTAGGTTCACATAACAACCATGTTACTAACATAATAACTGCAGTGATTCACTTAACAACTGTGACCAGAAAGGTCATAAAATGGGACAAAACTCACTGAACAACTGTCTTACCCAGCAACAGAATTTTTGGGCACAGTTAAGGTCATAAGTGGAGGACTACCTGTATGGTGCAACAGTCTTAAAAAGTTGCTTTTGCTACCATAGGGCCGACGTTACAGTTTGCTGCTAGGAATAAAGCAGATGAACAAGTAGAGTCCTTTAAAAAAAAGTTCAACCAATATTCTTCTTAACTGAACACTTTTTTCATGTGGAGTTGAATGTGAATGGGTAAAAAATATTTGGAATATTCATAATACAGCTCTGGCTTTAATTATGTTTGTTTTTGTAAGTTTTTATGTACCTATATTAGCTTTCATTTAAAGGAAGGCATGACATCTCTGGGTTAACACCACAAGAGGTGAAATGTTTGGTGATGTTGAAATTATAGAAGCAATCATTTTTATGTTTAGATGAAACTTGGGTTAAGATGTTAGTTTTTCATACTCCTGTTTAGAAAACTTGTGAAATATTACTGCTTTCTTCTTGGAAATAATAATTATATTTTCTCGGGTTGCTATGTTTTAGAAGACTAACTAATGATATATAAATATATTTAACCTACTACCTTTATAAACATTTAGTCATAGTCTCTTATACTGTGTCCCTGCCAGCATTAGCAAATTTGTTTTCATCAATATATCTGCACTCTTGCTTATATAAGATTGCTTGGAATGGAAAACAATCGTTTTTAATTGACTGTGTCATTGACTTTGTAATTACGGATTCCTTACCCCTATTAAAATGTCAACTATATAGCCACATTTGACCATTGCTGGGCTTGCAATGATTTAATACTGTGTTCAGTCACTTGAGATGGGATAATGTGTGTGTTTTGTATCCATTTATCATTGGCTAATCTTTCATTAATACACACGGTGCCATTAAAAAAATTGCATGTTTTGTGCTTTATGCTACTACCAAAAAAAAAAAAAATGTCTTGTCTTTTCTAGTTTTGGCCCCAGAGGGTTCAAAAATCTGTGGAGATTTGAGATATAACTTTGAAAATAGTTTGGGGTGTATTTATGGTGAAGTGAAATGGAGGTGAACACCGCCCATTACAGTCAGCAATGGCTACCAGAGTAAAATCCACAGAGACTCCTTTTTATGGTGAATATCTAACATTTTGCATTTTATAACTTTTCATGCCTCCAATTTATAGAAGGTTTTGGAGTCCCACAATAAGACAATCATATATTTTCCTTAGAAATACTTTAATTCTGTCTTCCCCATAGCACATTCACAGGCATTTTGTAAATCAGAGGTGAGGAATTACCACCCTTTTATGATTGGTGGACTTCAACTTCCAGAATTCCTGAGCCAACTCCCAGAACTCCTGAGCTGGTTCAGCTGTGGTGGGATTCAATTTTTTTTTACTACCAGTTCTGTGGGTGTGGCTTGGTGAGCATGGTTTGGTGGGCATGGCAGAAGAAGGATACTGCAAAATCTCCATTTCCTCACCACTCCTGGGGGAAGGTTATTGCAAAATCCCCATTCCCTCCCCATCCCACTAACCTGCTTTCCAGCTCTGTTCTCTTCTGCAGGGCAACAAAAGAGGACCCAGCCAATCAGCTGGGACTTGGGAGGCATTTAATAGATGGGGTGGGGCCATCCAGAGGTGGTATTTGCCAGTTCTCTGAACTACTCAAAATTTCCACTATCAGTTCACTAGAACTGGTCAGAACTGGCTGAATACCATCTCTGTGGCTCAGGAATTCTGGGAGTTGAAGGCCACAAATCATAGAAGGGGCATAGCTCCCCCACCTCTGCTGTAAATGGAGACATGAGAACATTCTCCAAGTGGTCTTAATTCTTTTGCTCTGAATGGGAAAGAAATGGCATTTAGGCCTAATGAAAACTATTGGACTCTAAAGACAATAACATTAAAGGATATCTTACCTTAGCTGTTAAAATAGCTGCTATAAAAAAAAAGAAAAAGAAAATATGCTAGGGCAGTGTTTTTTAACCTCAGCAACCTGTGTAGACTCCAGCTGCCAGAATTCCCCAGAGTGTAAAGTCTATGCATCTTAAAATTGCTGAGGTTGAGAAGCACTGCACTTAAAGTTTCAAAATTACAATATATTTATGTAAACTTGTGGTATGGCTGTATTTGGAACACCGTGGGAAGTTCTGGTTGCCTCATTTCAAAACAGATCATTGTGAGCAACCAAAATGATAGGAGGGTTGTGCTTTCTTCTGTAAAAACAGCTTTAGGGGAAATAATAGTCAAGGGAAGGAGTGACAAAGAGGTTAGGAAGAACTCTTTCTTATCGTCTGACAGTAGTAAGGCTCTGGGTTATTTGTTGATTGACTGGCAGATTTAGAATTAATATTTTTTAAAACAGGTTGAGGATGTGAACCTTTTTGAAAAGTAGATACAGGACTGTCCATGGGTCTTAGGAAAGAAAGGGCCTTGTGTTGTGATGATTCTTCCTATGTGGTTGGTTTCAGTCTGTGATAATGGGGTAAGGGGAAGATGTTATTGTGACATCATCATTCTATGATCTTGCCCCTCTTTTTAAACATATATATGAAGCTATTGGGTGAGATCATTCATCAGTTCAAAGTCCAGTATCTGTGA
This sequence comes from Natrix helvetica, assembly GCF_964273705.1. NCBI lineage: Eukaryota > Metazoa > Chordata > Lepidosauria > Squamata > Natricidae > Natrix > Natrix helvetica. Next base: position 29,201,527 of record NC_138551.1, on the reverse strand, counting down.
ACGTTCTGACTGACGAACCCAACCAAGCAAGCACAAGCAAGACCATCCAATCTCTGAATGCAAAACTTTATTGAGTACATTATTTCAGCACTGATTATGTCAAAACCAGATTGAACTAATTTCCATGCAAACCCACAAAATAAAAGTATAGAATTCTCTCTCCCCTTATTAGTGCAGGTCACACTGTCCAATTGAGCACCTCACAATATTGTAGTGAGAAAAGGCTGGCTTTTGGCAAACACCTGCTGGAGTGTCCTTGGTTCTCATGCTCATCTTCTTGATGTCTGGAGTCTACATTCCCCACCCACCCCGGTTTGTTGGCAAGCTGAGTAGTCATAATGGTTGCAAAAGCATGCTTCAAATCTTGACAGTATGATCAGTACATAGATGATACCTATTTGTACATCTCAACCATGGACCAGGAATGCCTTGCACAAATCCAATTATACTCATTCTTAGAAAAGAAGGCACTTTAGACAGTCATTCATGCCCTAGTCAACTCACACTGAACTACTTCTATGTGCTTTACATGCAACTGCCGTTGAAGACTGCTTTGAAGCTATAGCTGGTCTGGAAAGCACAGGCAATGATGGGTACATCATGAGACAATATGTATCACTGCTGTTTTTCTGATAGCTGGTTGGCTGCTAAGTAGAATTCAGGATGCTGGTTATTACCTGAATCCAGTAGCTGGTTACTGTCTATCATGGCAAAGGACCTGGTTATTTAAGAGACTACCTCTCTCTAATAGTTTCTGCATGCCACTATGCTTGAATACAGTGGGCTTGCTTCAATCTCTTCAATCAAATAACACCATATCTTGGAAGGGTCTAGGACTGTGACCAATTCACCTTGGCCATCCCTTTGTGGCCAACTTGCTACAGCCAACTCACAATGGCCATTTCACTACAATCAACCTGCTGCAGCCATCTCCATCTTGTCAATGAAAATAATGTCAAAGAAACAGTGGTGGGTAAAATGTATTGCATTGAATTATTCTGTGGTGAGTTGCCCCATGACAAGTTGGCCACACCAACTGTCTTGCAGCAAGTTGGGCATGACGAGATGGGTGGCAGTGAGACACCCATGGGAAGTTGGCCACAGCAAGTTGTCCCATTCTGGTCTAGGGACCTAAGAATTCTTCTATGCCATGATGCTGCTTCTGGAATATCATTCCTTAGCAGATTTGAAGAATCCTATTCTGCAGCTATACCTCAAACCTCTAAAACCTGGCTTCCCACCCAGACTTGGGATGAATGTGATTATTCAGCCTCAGTTAGTTCTCTTTTGGTGTATTGGGTTTTTTATTCCAAATGTACAGTACAAGTCTTTTTTCTTTCACTTAGCTGCTTCCTACTTTTTAGATGTGTAAGCTGCCCAGAATTGCTGACAATCAAGTATCCTCTAAATCTAGTAAACAAAATACTTTAAAAAATAATATTTTGTTTGTACTGATTGCCAAGGGGCAACATTCCAAATCTATAGTATTCATTCCTATTTATTAATTATGTGTTATCATATAATGGAAAAAACTGGTAAAGAAAGTAGGGCTGGCTGAGGATATTTTGCTGCTCTGCTTCTAAACAAATAAGCCAATTGGATTTGTAAGTTATATCTTAATTCAATGGTATTACATTTTGGGAACAATACAGCAGTCACAGATGTGAGGACAGGATCCTTGGGGATTCAAGGCAATTTGTATGGAACACAGTTCACTAATCTAATAGAGAAACATGCCTGAGTAGCTCAGAAGGAGCAGTTTGGAGACCAATCACTGCTGTTGCCCTATACAACTTAGCATCTGTTTGTTGAGATATATGCTTAATGATAGCACTGGCTTTGAAATAAACTGTCTTCTCTTAGCACATAATTAATGCATGGTCATGGGGAATAGTTTACATTGCTTTAAAATGGACTGAGGACATGTTTATAATGGTTAGTCATATGGAAAATAGTGGCTTCAACAATGTTATCATGGATTCATAAAATGCATGGGTTTGAAGATCTCTTGGTTATCATCCTATTCTCTGCACCCATGAATCAATTACTATTGATTACTACATCCCTCACAGAAGGCTATCCAGCTTTTGTTCAAATACCTCTAGAGAAGAAGAGTTTACCATCATGTGAAAGCAGTCCGTTTCACTCTGAACAGAAAGGACTCTTGGAGATTTTCTAGTCCAACCCTTCCCAACTCCCTATACCATTCTGGACAAATGGCTGTCCAATCTCTTCTTTAAAACTTCCAGTGATAGAGCACTCATAACTCCCAAAGGCAAGCCATTCTACTAGTTACATGTTCTCACTGCTAGGAAACTTCTCCTTAGTTTTAGGTTGGATTTCACTTTGATAAGTTTCCATCTGTTATTTCTTGTCTTATCTTCAGATGCTTTGGAAAATAGATTGTATCCCTGTTCTTGCCTCTCAAATATTGGAAGATTGCTATCGAGACTCTCTAGTCCTTCTCCTCATTGGATTACACATACCACTTTCTGCAACTGTGCATCCTATGTTTTAGCTTCCAAACCCCTAATAATATTTGTTACTCTTCTCTGCCATCAATATCTTTTTTTGTATCGTGGTAACCAGAACTAGACACAGTATTCTAAGATCTTAGCAAGGCAATATAAAAGGCTACTAATACTTCATGTGATCTTGATGTTACTCCTTTGTTTATGCACTCTAGAACTGTGTTGGCTTTTATGACAACTGCAGTGCATTGTTGGTTCATACATAAGTGGTTCTGCACTAGCACTTGTAGATCCCTTTCACAGTTACTGATTTTGAGCTAGATATTGCCTATTCTATGTGCTTGGGTTGTTGTTGTTGTTTTTGCCTAAGTGTAATATTCAAATTTAATATTCATCAAAGGTTATTATGTCATCACAGGTTTTATCTGTTTAGAATCATGTGTATGTTTTTATGGTTAATCTTATGGCTAGGATGAGAGGAGCAAAGCAGGAATAAATGGTTATATTTACATTGTACTTTATTCATAATTTTCAGCTTATAAATGCTTAATATTATAGTATATCTGACTACGATGTATCTAAGTACCTATATCATCTATCTATCTATCTATCTATCTATCTATCTATCTATCTATCTATCATCTATCTATCTATCTATCTATCTATCTATCTATCTTCTATCATCCTTCCATTCCTCCAGCCAATCATTTGTTGTTTCTTATCCTCTTCTTGAGTGGCTGAGATTCATTTTAAATAGGTGGGCACACTTGTGGGTACACATAACAAAATCATTGTCTAATATGGGACCTATGAATACCAAAATGATATTGTATTAGGTGTGACCAGGAGCAGCCATTAGTCATAAATAAAACTGAGATTGTTTTTTTTTAACACTTCTTCCAGGGCTTCCTACCACTTCAATTTATTTATATATATTTTCCTGGGCTGATAGACTTAAGCAAGCTACTCTTTTTATTTTTGATGAGTGCCTGTGAGGGGCAGCAAAGGCATTCTTGGAAATAAACATGCTACTAGAGACTGGCACTGCTTTCCTTTGCAGTATGGCAGATTTCTAGTTTCAAAAATTAAATTATTACAAATGGTCAGGAAATCCAAGAAAATTTAAGAGATATGTCTGTGAACATAATGGACACCACATGGCCCATCCTTGCTTTATTCAAGGTACCAAGAATTCATTACATGTGTTCTTATGTATAGAAATCCTGTGTGTAGAAATAAGCTAGATGCAATGATATATACTTTCCAGAAATAAAATGCTTCTGAGGTAGGTAGCTAATGCAAAATATAACACATGATCTCTTATGCACTATAGTTTCTCTAACCATTCCAGTGATTATGCTTCTTGAAATTCTTTCTTATTTCAGTCTGACATTCTGAGAAATGAAATACAGGAATATGGCAATGTAATTGTCCTGCTAAAATCTCCACTTTAGAAATGTTCAGCAATGTTTTATTTGTTCAATCATTCTGAATTCAAGAAGGAAAACTACATTTCTATGGAACAGCTGATGGGAACTTTTTAAAAAGTTACTTATCAAAGATAGTAACTTAGATAGGCCAGAAGATCTCCACCGTCCATTCCAACTCTTATTTAATGTTCTATGTTATAATCTTGGCGGCTTCCACACTTAAAAGCTTCCTTTGTCTAGGGTTATATTTTAAAATAACAATAGTCCTCAAGTCAAGCTCAACTACTGATGATTTCAAGTAACGAAAGTAGTTTACCATTAGAACATAGCACACATTAATGACATACTTATTAATGAAGCACACAAAATGCTACACCAGATGAGTCTCATTTTGAGTCTCATTTGGCCATCTAGATGTCTGGGATGATCATAAGCTGCTCTTCTCATACTATTGCACCTCTTGCATTTGGACACATGATATCAATAAATTCAAAGTTGGCATTGGTCAACAAGACTACTAGACCTTGATAGCCTTAGCTTCCAAGAGAAACCAAATGCCTTTAAAACTATCCAGTTTAGTGGCCATCACAACAGTCTGTGATCATGAATTCCATAGGTTAATTAATTACCCAAGGAAGAATTTGTTTCCTCTGTTCTAAATCTCTTTCCAATCAGCTTCATTGGATGACCTATAACCTTAGTGCTGATCACATTTGGTGTGTGTGTGTGTGTGTGTTTGTGTTTGTGTGTTTGTGTGCTTGTCCCTGTAACCTGTGTTTTTGTTTGGAAGGGAAACAAGTTTTCACAGCCTATATAGGCTCTAACAGAAAATAAATCTGCTGGACAGTTGTAAATCAGAAAATTCACTTAACACTGCAAACATTAAACTCATGCTTTAGCTTGTGGTCTGGATTGTTGCAGCTTAGTCAGTAGTAATGTCTGAGTGAGGGTTTTTCTACACCTGAGTAACCTCAGCATGAACATGCCAGGCAACCTCTATTTTTTTCCCATACCTTCATGAAATCTGTCCCAGCATAACTCTTCCATATTTTTCCTCGACTTAAGTAAGGAAAAAGTCATAACAATCTCAAGTATTGCACACTGGAACATTATGCCTCTTGAGATGGGATCCATCTAATTGTAATATATATGTTACTGTAAGCCACCAAGAGATGCTTGATAGTGGCATGGACAACATATTAATTTAACAGATGAATGAATAAGTAAAATCAAACAAGTCCAATAAAAAATGGCTGGCATGGCTTAAAAAGGTAAGAAGCTTTTCTTCATGAACTAAAAAGTCAATCTAAGTAGATGAGCAAAATAAAGCACACAATTCTTAAAGAATGCAATTTTAGAAAAAAATGAAAAAATGAGAAAGGACTGGAATAAACTATTGCAAAAATCATTTAGTATTTGACAAAAATCATTAAGTATTTGGGTTGTTAATGACAAAGGAGTAAAAGGAAGATCTGCAGACTGCAAAAAAACTCAATGAATTCTTTGCATTTGTCTTTACTATAGAACCAATATTGACTTTCTTACAGACAGAATCAGAACAATTGAAGCAAACTTAGATAACAAGACAAGATATTCAGGAACATTTTGAAAGTCTACACAGTAACAAATCACCAGATCATGATGGATCCATCCAAGGGTTCTAAAATAACTCAACTGTGAAATTGCTGATCTCCTCTTTTCTGATCTGAACCAAGGTCAGCTAATTGTACACCTACAAATGGAAAGTATATTTATTTCATACTGAATGGCAATTTAAGATAAATTGAGGGCCTTTTTCTAGCTCTGACATTCATTAATTCATTAATCACTCAACAGCAGTAGTTCTCAAGGCAACATGCAAGAAAATAAAGCTAAAAGTCATCTATTATTAAATCAAACACCAGAATGCTCAGATAGCTGCATGATGTCATACGTTATATTTTCATTTTCTCCTTATCTTCAACTAAAAAGAATTCTATATAAATATAAAGAGTTCTATATGACTGACAGAATTTCTGGACATTTGGTTTCTTTATTTCTGATATTCCATTGTAGAATTTTTAAATGTCTTAAATATTTGAATATCTTAATCTAATTATGGATCTATCACTTCAGTAATTCAAAAATAGTTTTACCTTCTGATTGTGTTATAGCTTTATAATTTGTATTATATGACAAATGTTTCCAGTCTTAGATTTCACACGAATCAATAGTGAAGTATATCACTACATCAAGGCTCCAGATTATATGAGAGACTCTTTTTATATGTAAGGAAATATTTGTAGAATGTGTCTTATTAGAATAAGTTTATAGAAAGGGATTTATGTACAATATATGGATATAGCATGATGTATGTGCCTTTTTGTATATATGTAGATTCATCAGTATGTTAAAAAGCATATTAAAAGAAGAGGTGGTATTCACAGGTTCTGACCAGTTCTGGAGAACCAGGAGCAGAAATTTTGAGTACTTCAGAGAACTGTTAAATACCACCTCTGAATGGCCCTGCCCCCATCTATTCTCTGCCTCCCAAGTCCCAGTTGATCAGGAGGAAATGGGAATTTTGTAGTAACCTTCCCGTAGAGTGAGGTGGGAATGGAGATTTTACAGTATCCTTCCCCTGCCATGCCCACCAAGCCATGCCATGTCAAGTTTGCTATGCCCACCAAGCCACGCCCCCAGAATCGGTAGTAAAAAAATTTGAATCCCACCACTGATTAAAAGCTATCCATTGTATCCATCTATTAAAAGAATATTTCCTTTAAGAATTATTGTGTGTGTAGGATATGTCTGTTATTCAATTATCGGTCAAAGATTAATTAATTTAATGATCTGCAATAAAAAGGATATCAAATTCTACATCAAGGTAATGTTTAAATATTGTGTGAAATCTTTGAAAATGAAATCTTTAGAAGCTCATGGACCTTTCTTCATTTTTGAAATCAAAATATTTGCCAAGAACAAAATTCCTTTAAGAGAAGCCTTCATGATAACATCAGAGTTACTTGCTTAAAATGGGTGCCCAGATTATTTTCTAAATAAATAAATAAATAAATAAATAAATAAATAAATAAATAAATAAATAAATAAATAAATAAATAAATAAATAAATAAATAATAAATAAATAAATAAATAAATAAATAAATAAATAAATAGTAAGAGCACAGTTATATTCTTGTTTGAGTATGTTTGGTTATGTGTCCAATGCACGCACGCACAAACACACACTCACACACACACACTGTTATCCATGGAAACATTTCACATTTTATGTTCAAGAAAGAGTCACGCCTCAATTATAAAGGTTAAGCTTTACATATACAAGGATCTTCAACTATGCCAGAATTGCTTTGCCGAGAGTACTTATAAATGGTTCTATATCAGTTTGGAAAACAGAACTGAGTAGAGCTCCCACAGGATGATATCTGGACTCTGAGTTGATCAGTATTTTTATTAATGACTTAAATGAAGAAGTTGAGAATGTTATCAAATTTGCAGATGACACAAAACCAGATGGAGTGACAAGTATTTTAGAAGATAAAAATTCAGTCAGGATATTCTAAAATAGCTGGATAAGATCTTGAAGAATGGGTTAAACTAACAGAAACTATGCATCTGTGAAGAAAACAAATGAAATTATTTGTTTAATGTGAAAGATCTAAGAATCCTAATTAAATGCACGAAGCAACAGTTATTTAAAAGGCAAATGTTATTTTGAGTATATTAAAGAGAGAATGGAGTCCAGCTTATAAGAATTTATTGTCCTGCTGTATTCTGCCTTGGTCAGATCATACTTAGATTACTGAGACCAGTTTGTGACACAAAACTCTACAAAGGAATTTGACAAACTCGATCAAGTTTGTGGTGGATATGTCTACCCTGCAGAAGAAAAGACTTGCAAACATATGACAGCAGGCTTCATATATTTAAAGGGTTTTATATAGCAGGTGCCTTCTCTGTCACCTGTTGTTAAGCAACATATGCCTAGCCCAGGTTCTTGGGAAAAGATGGAGAAAAATGTCAAATCCAGTCTAAACATCTGACTGACTGTGTGATCAACCATAATAATAATGACTGAATAATAGCGTAATTGGTTGGGTCTATTGCTACTACTGACAGTTGTTTGTCAGGATTTCAAAGTTTCCCCAATCCAAGGTGATTATATCAGGGCCAGAAATTTTATATGTAAAAAAAAAGCTTCTATTTGTCTATATATTGTTTCTCTTTTAAGAACATTACAAAATATGTGAATAAATGTGAATAGTGATATTTTCATGTCAACTATCATGAAGACTTTCAGAAGCCTAGAAAAAAGATTAAAAATGGATGAAAATTGACAAGGTTGCTCACCCATGCCTAAAAACCTGACATCGTGTTATTTCATATATTTTAATGTGTTTCCCTAATTGACTCATTTCCAACTAAAATGTAATTATTACACTCTCCTCTTAGAATATCTAGTTTAATTTTCTGTTGCTAATTGTTTCTAGCTTTTCAGTTTTCTTTCATTTCATTATACAGACATTAATCAAGAAGAGTAAAATGACAGTAAATTAAAAAGCTTTTTTTAAAGGTTACCAACAGACCACTTTCTCTGTCAAGATCACTTTTTTGATTTTTCAGGTGCTCCCTATGTATTGTATTCTAATGTCTTCAAGCTTTAAATTTTAGAAAAGTGTTTAATAAAATCTCTGTTTATCTATCTGCGGAAATAGAATAGAATAACAGAATTGGAAAGGACTACTGAGTAAAATGGTTTAGTCTGTGTCATTTTCTGCAACCTGTTACAAGTAAATATCTCACAGTTGGACTGCCCACATTACTGAAACTGAAGAAATTTATAGTTAGGTTTGTGTCTCTGCTGCCAAAGTGAGCATCACACTTAAGATTAATATATTACATGGACATAATTTCCATAATTTCCAAAGTTTTAGAGTCAGCACTGGATGGTACAAAACCTCTTTTATAGATCAGAAGAAAAATCCAAATTGGTTCATTCTGGATTAGAATCAGCACCCAGAGTCTAGTCTACAGCTCAGCTGCATTGGCAAATTCCTAGGCTAACGGGATAACTGCTATTCTAGCAGTTTTGAGATGAATAAAGTCCACTTTGATGCCTACAAAAGAAAAGAGAAGAGAGAAGAAAAGAAAAGAAAAGAAAAGAAAAGAAGTGAAGTGAAGTGAAGTGAAATGAAATAGTGGTGAAGATTTTAAAATCTCCTGGTGCTTGAACATAACTATCCTATGTGGTGAACCTCTGACCTGCACACTGCAGTCTCTATAGGCCTCATTAATTCAAATCAAATATCCAATCTATTTAAGCAGATGCTTCCTGTTCTAAGTAAGCCTTACTTGAACATCAAAATATTTCCAAATTTCAATATGTCCCATCCTATATCATTTGGTTGTTTTTTGTTCCAATTTTCAGCTCCTTGATCCTGGATTTAGCATGAGGTCCTGACTTCTAATTTTGTTTGATAGTTTAAGGAAGGATACATTTCCTCCAGAAATTTCATGACAGGATCTGGAAATCCAAACTGATTGCTTTCTAGAGCAATAAGACAATCTAGAAGTGTTTGATTAACTGAACCTATATTTTCAGAGATTAAAGAAAGTTCTTGAACAATGAAAGATGAAACTCATTTCAAATATAACTTTTCCTTAGCTCATCTCTTTGCATATACTTTTGTTGCATGATCCACTACGAAAATAAGTTTACCATCAGGAATATCTCCTGAGGCAACCTGTTAGTATTTTAACAGAATTGCCAGGACATTCTGCTTTTCTGCAGACCTATCCTCAAGAGGGACATCAAGAAAATGACAATATTGTCACTCCCATCAGTGTAACGAAATGTTATGCATAGATACTAAAGTACCATCAATCCTGTCTCCCAGCTCCGATAGCATCATTAATTTGACATTTTATTCCATCTATTGAGGTGGGGGGGGGTGTAAAATTACATTTACAAAGTGAAAATAGGTATAATGACATTTCTTTTTAACTCCAGTTGGGAGAAATAAAATGTCAGCTAAGTGGCATATAAAAGAAAGAGGAAAAAACAACTGGAATTTAAATTATTTTTGGAGAAATCTGCAATAATTGCATTTTTCATTCTCCCAACTGAATAATACACGTTCATTTTAATAGAACTCTATTACTTCAGAAAAGTAGAATATATACAATCACTATTATTACATAAAATACATTGCTAAACTAAGATGATGAATCTCTTCAATCTATTTCTTTGAATTAAATATTCAAGTAGATATCCTTAGGATAACATGCCCTGTCCTGGCATAGAAATTTAAAGCCAATTCTTCTGAAAGCAAATGCTTCTTTGATGGCTATGCTTTGACATTTTGACTCAAAAGAGAAAGAACATGGTCTATCCCTATTCTTATACAGGCCTCCAATTTGTGTCACAGTGGTCAATAACATAATCTAATTGTCGGTAAAAATAATAAGAGCTCTTTTAAATATTCTAATTTTTGTTATTCTTCTAGAAATGGGGCAAAGTTCTCTAGAAACAAACACTTGGCTTGAAATACATACATACATACATACATACATACATACATACATACATACATACATACATACATACATATTCTGAAACAAATATATATATTTTCTAAAACAAGGAAGAATTACTAAATAGCATTCCAAATGACTGATTTGCAGATACAAGGTTTAACCTGGTTACTCAAAAGATTGGTCAGATTGATATTGATGCCAACCATTTATTTTCCAGGAATAGACTCTGGCATTATTTTATTTGAAACGAAGATTATGGGACAGCCCATTACAGGAATTAAGCCAAAGTGTTGTGTTTTGCCCTCATTTTTGGGATGAATTATAACTATTGTTTTCACATTTTATATACCTTAGCACTTTACATTTAAGTAAATATAGGATAGCATTTGCAAAAGGCAATGTTGCCCTCCAATATGTTATACAGAAGATGGTCATCTCTCAAAGATATTTTCCCTGGCATTGACCTTGAAACTATGGGTCATATTTAATTACCCTGAGTTTTACTAGAATTTTTTGGCAGATATTATTGGGCCTATTTTAAGAAATTTTGAATTGGTGGAATATGTTAAAATATTTTCAGATAAAAAGAGGGATCACAGACGCATTTTTAACCATGGCTAGAAAACAAAACAAAACATAAACATAAGGTCTTTAATAATAATAAGCTTGAGTTTTAAATGTTTTATGTATATCTACCATTTTTAAAATTCATTAAACTGTTTTATCATATGCTAATTTTAAAAAAATATCCATTGTTCTTCGGAGTTTTTTTGGTTATTATTATTATTACCCACATTTACATTAGTACAATCCCTCTGCTAGCTTGGGAACAGCGCGTGCGTGCGCGCACACACAGACACACACACACACACCAAAGGTGGTATTCAGCAGGTTCTGATCAGTTCTGGAGAACTGGTAGCAGAAATTTTGAGTAGTTCGGGGAACCGATAAATACCACCTGTGAATGGCCCTGCCCCCATCTATTTTCTGCCTCCCAAGTGCCAGCTGATTGGGAGGAAATGGGGATTTTGCAGTAACCTTCCCCTGCCACGGCGACCAAGACATACCATGCCCACAGAACTGGTAGTAAAAAAAAATAATCCCACCACTGACACATACGCATGCACACACATTATATTAAACAACAAAAACAAATAATAAAATAATAATAATCTAAATAACATAAACAGGAACTGTGGTGGCACGATAGTTAGAATGCAGTATTACAGGCTAACTCTGCTTACTGCCAGCAGTTCAATTCTCACCAGCTCAAGGTTGACTCAGCCTTCTATCCTTCTGAGGTCGGTAAAATGAAGTCCCAAGTTGTTGGGGAGTGATATGCTGACACTGTAAACCACTTAGAGAGGGCTGTAAAGCACTATGAAGTGCTATTGCTATAATATAATATAAACCAAATATCCTCTAATAGTCCTATCCAATGGAGATAAATCAATCTTCAATGTCCCAAAATGCAATCCTGAAAGACAAGAGTCTTGTCTCATCAAGAAGAGGGGAGAGGAGAAGGAGGGGAGGTGGAAGAGGAAACAATGGCAAGCTTACACAGAAGGGGCACCATCCTAAAACAACTTGGCTATGAGCTGCTGCAGATGACATTGCTTTGCTCAAATCTAGCCAAGCCTGAGTTTTAAAAAAGCTGCTGATCAGCAGAACCTTGAACAATATTCAGTGTTAATTCAAATTCGGTACAAATCTTGTTGTAGGTGAGTAGGTAGAGAAAGAAACAAGAGATTAGATTGCACTTTTCTAAAGCTGAGACATCAATTAGAGAAACAGTAAGTTTAGTCTCTCATAGCACTCTGGCAAGCCTACACTGAAGGTTTCTCCTGAAATCACAGTAAATGAAAAGAATATAAAAGGAAAGCCTTGATAAAAGTATATCCCAAATTACAGCTACAAGTCATATAATGTCTATATGGAGCATCATTTATTCTGATTGGGTTGTAGCTGCAGCAGTAGAAGGAATGGGGGGAAATGTTCATATTGTATTTGACTGTGAAATGTAAATATAGACAAATTTGCACTTTCCGGACTGTAACTATAAATGTAAAATGGGATGCAAATATCCTTCCCTGTTTGTTCTTAACTGTACTTTGTGATACAAGTTCCCAGGTCTAAAAAAAGTCTGTCTGAAGTGTAGACATTAATAAAAAGTGCTTCAATTACAGTTAATATTTCTTTCATTTCAGCAAACCTAATTCCCTTGCATTCTTAATTATCTATTTAATAACAATATACCTTTATGTAATCACTTATCTCATTCTAATTATTTTTACAATGTAAAAGAATTTTCAAACTATTTATGTTTATACATCACTACTTTCAATTATTCATAGTCCCACTAATCATCCATCAAGTATGTTTATGTTGATTGTTGTCCTTGTATATCATACATTCCAACAAAAATATTGTTCCTTCATTTTTAAATAAAGTATTCTAAATGCTAGCTTCATAAATATACCAATCTTTCATTACTTCCTTATTAAACTATTTATCAACAACAAAATATCTTTGTAATATACATCACTACCTAGGGTTATACATAATATTACCAATCATCTATTAAATGTACACAGATTCATTATTATCCTTTTCCTTCATTTTAAAGCAAAGTATTCTAAATTATTCAATTCATATGTAAGTCGGTCTTCCATTGTATCATTATTAATCTATTTAACAACATAATTGTATTATGTTACAACATAATTGTATTATTACTTATCTCCTTCAATTAAAACATACATAAAACATTTTTCATTTCCAGTTTTTTTTTTGTCCAACCACTGATAAAACAAGTCCCATATCTTATAAAATTGCTCATCTTCTTGTTCTCTGATTTCAAATGTCAATTTGCTCATTTCAACACACTCCATTATCTTTCGAATAACTTCCTCATATTTTGGTATTGTTTCATTTTTCCATTTGTTTGCAAATACGATTCTAGCTGCTGTTAGAACGTTTATAATCAAATATTTCAAGTCTTTATTGTATGTTTCTGGTATAATTACCAATAAAAAAAATCTCTGGTTTTAGGTCTATGTGTTTGTGTATCATTTTCTCCAACCACATGTGAATCTTAGTCCAGTATCTTTTAGCTTCAATGCAAGTCCACCACATGTGGCAGTAGGAACCCGGTATCTGATGACATTTCTAACACTTTTCGGATTTATCCTTAGACATTCTTGCAATTTTCGTTAGGGTAAATGCCACCTATAAAACATCTTATACAAATATTCTCTGTATGCAGTTGACATCATCATTTTATAATTTTGTGACTACAATTTCTGCCATTTCTCTAAATCAATCCCATGTCCAAAATTTCCCCCCAAGCTATCATAGTTTCTTTAACTTGTTCCTCTTGTAGTTTAACCTCTAATAAATATCCATATATTTTTTTAATTACTTTTTCATCAGTACCTGTTAAAATTTTGTCTAATTCAGTCATTTTGTTATAAAGACCTTTTGATTTTCTATCTTCATTATATCTAGAGTGCATCTGCACATATGAGTACCAATTCATTTCTATTCCTTCTTGTTTCAACTCTTGGATAGATTTGAGTTCACCCTCTGCATTCAATATTTCAACATACCTGACTGTTTGTTCCTTTTTATATATTATTGGATATGAAAGAGCATCAATGGTTGATATCCAGACTGGCGTTTTTAAGTAATGTAATCTTTTAACCTTTTCCCAATTTAATAGCAAAGCCTCCCTTATATAATGTCTTCTAAAATAACCATGTGCTTTAGTTCCCTTATTCCCTTATTAAAAAGCAGGCCATCCCAACAGTAAATCATGACCCTCTACATTTAATAATCTAGAGTTTTTTAGTGTTATCCACTCCTTAATCCACATCAGGTTTGTTGCTTGATAATGTAACTCCCAATCAGGTAAGCCCAATCCTCCTCTTGTTCTAGCATCTTGTAGCAACTTGAGTTTTATTCTTGCTTTTTTTCCTTGCCAAATAAACTTCAAAACTATTTTATTTAGATCTTCAAAAAAGTCCTTGCCCAATCTGATTAGAATTGTCTAGAACAGATATAAAATAATAATAATAATAATAAATATTTATTTCTTAGCTGCACCCTCTCCCGAAGGACTCGGGGCGGCGTACAATAAAACACATAAAATAAATATCTAGACAAGACATACATATAACAAAGACGTATACCAAGACGTGTACAAGGAGGAGGTGGGCTGATGAATAAAAACAATTAAAATCACAATGTTTAAAAACCCCTAAATAAATGAATACAATTAAATTACCCAAATAAAAACCCGTCAGGAGCGATATAGTTAGATCATAGTTGAGCTAGGCCGGCTACTTGGAATAGGTGGGTCTTGAGCTTTACACGGAAGGAGCGGAGGTCAGAGGTATTCCTAATATCCGGAGGGAGGTCATTCCAAAGGGCTGGGCCCGCCACAGAGAAGGCTCTACTCCTAGGTGCCGCCCCTCGGCACTGTCTGGTGGACGGCACCTGGAGGAGACCCTCTCTGTGCGAGCGGATTGGTCGCAGGGATGTATGGGGCAGAATACGATCCCGCAAGTAACTAGGTCCTGAGCCATGGAGCGCTTTAAAGATAAAACATCATATAACCACAGCTTACTTGATTTTTCACTCCTATATATAAAACCTAGTTAATTTAAAAGAATTAAAATATAAATATTGGGACTTAAGTGGAATAATTTTTGGCTTTGGCTCTGATACAAATATATTCTTCCATTGGGGTTTTCAATTTATTGGTAAAGATAGAGTTTTGTATATCCAAGATGGTAATTATGAGTTACCAGTGTGCTGTATAACTATTACTTTACTGAAATATAGTCATTGCTAACACATACTTCTTAAGTGACCTTTCAAAACTGCAAGTAATGATCATCACTGGGGGAAAAAAGAAAGAACATAAAAAGTTTCTTTGGAAGAAAAAA
The DNA here is from genome assembly GCF_964273705.1 of Natrix helvetica. Taxonomy (NCBI): domain Eukaryota; kingdom Metazoa; phylum Chordata; class Lepidosauria; order Squamata; family Natricidae; genus Natrix; species Natrix helvetica. The sequence continues at coordinate 29,186,139 of NC_138551.1, read as the reverse complement.
AGAGTGCAACTTAACTGAGTGTTTCTCCTTGATTTCCTGACCTAGGATTATTCCTACTGATGAAGTTATTTTTTTAAAATTTAATGGTTTCCATTTATCTTTAAGAAATCTTCTTTCATAGGGCATCTTTCAGCTACTTAATGACAAGGACAATCTGTGCATTAGATTCTGCTTTTGGAAGCAAAATGTTTGGGGCCAGGATTGGCAAAAACCTTTACTTGTATTGAACTGCAAAAGAAGATAGCCAACTAGCATCTATTAATTATGGATGTCTGGGTCAATATAAAATCTATTCATTTTCCTGTCAATATAGCAGGAAAGAATTCCAGGCTGCCTTCATTTTAATGCATTTTTTAAAATTTATTTGAAAAATCTGCTTCCATACAACTTTTTCCAATGTCATTTTTAATGTAAAAGCTTTCAGATTTTTTTTAATGATTCTTTTTCCAAATGTTTTGTTTTATACACAGTATAATTTTCCCATTGCAAAATTCCAAACATAAAACTCCTTTTTAAGATAGAATGACTTTTCTCCACTCTCAGCTTTCAAAATCATATGTCCTTTGTAGGATATACTGTATCCCCGTGCATATTTATTTATTTTGCAGATTTTGACTGAAAGATGAGCAGTGGTGAAATCTATTCAGTGCTGCTCTTCTTTCAAGAAGCCCTTCTTGGTAGTTCTTGTGGTTTTGATGCTATTGGGGAGACACAGAATGAGCTATAGCTACTGAAAGATTCTAAGTAAAACAAAAGGACTAACTTTAAGGTAGTCCTTGACCTATGACCACAATTGAGCCCAAAATTTATATTGCTAAACAAAATGAAACGCTACAGCTGCTAAGATAGTTACACCATTGTCTTCTGTCTTCCCCAGGGATTTTGCTTGTCAGAAGTCTCAAAAGTTGATCCCATGATCCCATGACACTACAACAATCATAAATACATACCAATTGCCAAGTGTCCAAATTTTGATCATGTGACAATGGAACACTACAATAGTCATAATTGAGGAAAATGGTCAGTCACTTTTTTCAGTGCTGTTGTATCTTCAAACAGTCACGAAATGAAAGGTTGAAAGTCAAGAACTACTTGTACAAATAAAAGAATCGATAGGGCAACTGCTCAGTGTAGACAGCAAAAGGCTAACAGATAATAAAGAAAAAGCTCTTCAAATTCTTATTTTGAGGAAATGCATTCAACCAGTTGATTATGAACATCAGAGGTAAACAGCCAGATTTAAAATATCACCTGGAAACACCTATCAATCTCAAAATTGATTTTCAGGACTAAATTAATTTTATTTCAGTATACCGGAGGAACTGTGCTGCTACTTGGGCTGAAACTCTATGTATTAGTTTTGAGAAGTCCCAGAGAATAGCAAAGTGTCAAATAATTGGAGAAGAAATGTACTCTACGTCCAAACCAAAGAAAAAGCAAGATAAACAACAGACTAGCTAGCCAATCTAACATTAATGCAGGAACCTTGGTGGCACAGTAGTTAGAATGCACTATTGCACGAAAACTCTTCCACAGCCTGGAGTTCGATCCTGATTTACTCAAGGTTGACTCATTCTTCCATCCTTCAGAGGTCAGTAAAATGACATTGTTGGGGGAAAATATGCTGACGTTGTAAACCACTCAGATAGTGCTGTAAAGCACCATGGAGTAGTATGTAACTCTAAGTGCTATTGCTATTACTAGGCAGTACTTTGAGTGTGAGCCCCCATAGTGTTTCAGAGTACATGGAGGCACCCATATACCTGCAATTCTTTAAAGAGGCTGCCTTTTTTATGTAGCACATGACCTTTCTCCACAATTACCACATGATTCCTAGAAAAGGTACACAAAATTAGGAAAAAGGTTCCCCTTGTCAGAGTCATGGTTTTTCCTACACATGAGTCCAGAAGGATATAAGTTACCAACTTAATTCCTTCAGAAGCAGCAACCATGTAGAGCATCTTGATAGATAAGCAACACTTGCTTCAGGTTAGATTTAATTTTAGTACCTTTTTTCTGTATATATTCTAACAGTATCCTGGCAATATAGTGTGAGTGATTATAAAGTTATTGATTTGTAAGCACCTTGAACAAAATTCAGTAATTAACAGAAGCCAGAAATCAGATCTCTAGTGTAGCAAATATCTATATCTATATCTGTGTGTGTGTGTGTGTGTGTGTGTGTGTGTGTGTGTGTTTTGGAGTAGCACTTATAGCAGTGGTTCTCAACCTGTGGGTCGGGACCCCTTTGGGGGTCGAATGACCCTTTCACAGGGGTCGCCTAAGACCATCAGAAAACACATATTTTCGATGGTGTTGGGAACCGAGATACCAATTTTATGGTTGGGAATCACCATAACATGAGGAACTGTATTAAAGGGTCATGGTATTGGGAAGGTTGAGAACCACTGGCTTATAGCAAAGTAAATATAGCTAGGCTTAATAATAGGCTTCTAAAATAGCAAATGCAATGTTACTGGTAGGTTTTATCTGCTTCTCTAATTCCCAGACTTTAGGAGGCAATCATTTCACTTTCTTCTGCATTGTCAGATTTTATCTTCAGTATTATGTCCATAGCTAGAATACTTAAAACGGATTAAGATAAGCTTGAACAAGTTAAACAAATGGCAAAAACAATGGCCAGGAGATTAGAAAGTAAATCATATGAAATGAGATTGAAGGAACTGGGTATGTTTAGAGAAAGCTGAGGGATATGGTAAGATATAATCATTTTTTTCAACTACAGTAGATGTTAGACAACTATCCAATATTTTAATCTAGCACAGTGCTAAGCAGAAAATGGGGAATTGCCTCAATAAACTTCATTATTTCACTCATAAAAATTCTATGATAGATAACTGACCTTTGTACAGATGTGAATTTCAATTTAAAAGGCTTATTGTTGCAAACATATCTATCATCTTTTCTTCAAAGTTATAAGTGAAATGTCAGTTTGACAATTAGGAGATGGAACTGACATAAAAAGAGAAATAAGCTGGGAATCCAATTGTCTCCAATGGTTCTTATAGGAAAAATGCAAACATTACTTTCATAATGAAGTGACTTTCAGAATTATGATATCGAGGACACATTTCCTTGATTCAGTATGGCTTCAAAGATAAGAATTGATGTTGCCTTTGAGGATAGTACTTGCCTATTATTCTAAACAGCATACTTTAAGAAGGATTCAGAATACTCATTAAGTGCCTGGAAGAAAGCAAAGGAAAACAGATACTGGTAGCCTAAAATATCCCAATCTTTGGTAAAGAGGTCAGAAACAGATTGCAGTTCAATTTATTTTCTGGTGTCTTCCAAACCAATTAAGTCTTTAAGTCATCAGCAAACAATCAACTATTACTTACCTTCTCAACAGGTTCTGGAAAAATAATCAAGAAGACTTGCATTGCAAAGCCATTTAATCCTCCAGCACTATCTTCTTTTCACTTCAATAAAATTTGGCATTTATACTTGAGGATCATTTTGCCTTAGATCCTGAACTTGGGGAAATGGCTTCTCCATAAGAATAGAATAGAATAGAATAGAATAGAATAGAATAGAATAGAATAGAATAGAATAGCAGAGTTGGAAGGTATCTTGGAGGTCTTTTAGTCCAACCCCCTACCTAGGCAGGCAGCTGAGTTCAGCCTTTTTTAAAGCCATTTTTCACCCTTCCCAGGCTCCAGAAGCTTTATAGGAACCTGGGAAGAGCGAAAACAGCCCCCCACCCGCCTGCCCCCCCCCGCTCTCCCCCCCCCAAGCGGAGGCCCTCCGGAGGCTTCAGGAGCTTCCCTGAAGCCTCTGGAGTGCAAAAAACCAGCCCTACAGGCAAACCGGAAGTTCAGGAACGTACTTCCGGTTTGCTCATAGGGCCGTTTTTAGTCCTTTGGAGCCTTTAGGGGCCTTCAGGAGGCTTCCCTGAAGGCTCCAGAGGACTAAAAACAGCCCTATGAGCAAACTGGAAGTGACTTCTGGTTTGCTCGTAGGTCATTTTTCGTCCTTCAGAGCCTTCAGGGAAGCCTCCTGAAGGCCCCTAAAGACTCCAAAGGACTAAAACCGGCCCTACGAACAAACCGGAAGTCCATTCCTGAACTTCTGGTTTGCCTGTAGGGCTGGTTTCTTGTGCTCTAGAGGCTTTATGGAAGCTCCTGAAGCCTCCGGAGGGCCTCTGGGTGGGGACCGGGGAGGCTGTTTTCGCCCTCCCCAGGCTCCTATAAAGGCTCTGGAGTCTGGAAAGGACGAAAAAAGCATGCAAAAAATGGGAGGGAGTGCTGGTCATGCACGCATGCGTGCTGGGGGTCACACATTCCTTTATGAATGTGGAATGCCCATGCGCAATCCCCCTGCGCTTCCCCCCTTTTTGCCATGTGAGCCAAAAAAGGTTTGCCATCAGTGCCCTACATGATGTGCACTGAACTGTGATATGTACCAATCATTGAGGCTTGTATCTATCAACATTTCATATATAATAAAGGATAGAACTTGCAAGGCAATAAGTATTCTGCTTGTCTCAGAATGCAAATGAATGCCCTTGTAAAGTCACAGATTTCAATGAGCATGATCTTAGATATTTCTGTCTTGCAAGGGTACTGATATGTTGGGAAGTGTGCTTTTCTAGCATGAACTATCAGAATAAGGTACAGAAATAAATAAAAACCTTAATCCAAATGGATCTTTATTTATTTTTCTTCTTCTCTCTTTCTTAATTTTTCTTTGTATTTTATTCTATAATAAATTTTAATAAGGAAAGGAAGCTTAGAGACTAGGTAGTAATTGTTTAATACTTCTGGATCCAGGGATGACCTCTTAAGGGGAACAGACCAATTGCTATTTAAAGGCTGCTGACATTAATCTCTTTCTTCCTCCCTTCCTCCTTACTGTCTGAAGAAACCAAGAGGGAAAGTTACAGGCTTCCAGTGGTCAAAGATATGCTCTCTCAATTACTCCAGGAGGGTAGGCAGTGGCGTTTTGCCTAATCCAACCTTTATTTTTGGTATTTTTATGGGACATTTCTGCTCTGCGTACTCTCATCTGCTGGCAGTCATTTCCAAAACTGCTGTTTGTTTGCAACATTTATAGGTTTAGGGACTGGTAGGGAAAATGATAAGAGTTTTGCTAGTTTCTGCTTCTACCTTCAATGGGGTACAAGGTAGTGAGAAGCAGTATTCCAATGCTTTTCACAATCTTTGTACTGTAGCTATAACTTGTTCCTGGATATATTTTAGGATACAGGCCTATGATGATGAGTAAATCTGCATCCAAAAATTGTGATAGGTGATAGGTCAGTGGGTAAGAGAAAAATCTCAGATGAGGTAAACATCCTCTTAATACACCATATTCCAGCCTCTCTTTGCTTCATCCCAGACCTGTCAACTGCGTTGATCTATCAGTTATTTTGCACAGAGCTCTATCTATCTTCCAAAACCAACAAACCTGTATCTGTAAATAGCTGAAATGACAGGCAAAGGGATGGATCAAACCCCTTCAATATGTATACAATTGCCTTACTGACCTGGTATTTTGAAATAGCAATCTACCAATTTTTGAGAAGATTGTAAATGTATGTTCAAAAATAACCCACGACAGCTTTTCTTGTACAAAGCATTTCGGGGCAACTTAAAAGCTGGCAAAAACCAATGTCAGGCATCTCAGCCTACATACCCATCACATAGAAAGACCATGCTGAGTGACAGGAGAAATAAAGATAGGGTCAGGGTGTTCAACTGACCTGCACTGCAGCACATTTATGCCAAGCCCACATGCATGAGTGAGGGTAAAAGGATTGTCACCCTGCTATTCTTCAAAATGGGCAGAACAACTAAATAAGTTAAACTAATGTTAAATTATAACCTGGCATTACCAATTAAGTGAGTTTTATGATGGCATGAGTGTATAAATTGTTTTTTTATAATTATCAGATTATAAATTGTATACAGTGTGTCACAGTTATACTTTTAAACAACAGGAATGCTATGAGGTTCTGTTGTTCAGAGAGATAACATTATTTAGGCAATGGTTACAACACTAATTTCTTAATTTAATGGTTTGGTTTACAAAATCTCTGAATGGGAAATCTTTTATAAAATTACATGCCAATTATTTAGCATTATGTGTAATGTAACTGTCATAGCAATTTTAGGGTAATACATTCAAAAGAAACTTAACATCTGGATTTTTCCCTTTCAGTTAGCATTTGGAGATCAGTTCAGAAGTATTAATCATTGTTATGGATCTAGAGATTTTTTTTTTAATTCTTAGAAAGCCGCAATAAATGTCATCAGGAAATATTTCTCATGTCTGAAAATGGTGCCCACTTTGGCAGCATTCATACTAAAACTGAAACATCTGAAAATGCTGCATTGCAAAGCATATGCCCCAACACTGGAAATCTTTAAGAAGATGTTGGATAGCCATTTGTCTGAAATGGTATAGGGTTTCCTGCCTAGGCAGGGGGTTGAACTGGAAGACCTCCAATGTCCCTTCCAACTCTGCTATTGTATTTGTATTTATTTATATGCTTCAGAAATTAAACTCATGGAATTGTTTCCAACATACAATTTTTTTTATTTTACTGTAATGGAGATAAAGAACAGTCTAAATTATTCTATGCAGATCTGTTTGTTGAAAGAAACTTTAACTTTAATAATCATATTATTAATGTGAATCATATTATTATTATGTGAAATATATATTTTCAATTAAATGTTTGAATTATTTTTTATTTATTTTATTTTTATTTATTTATTGGATTTGTTAACCGCTCCCTCTCCCCTAGGGAGTTGTTTTCAACTACTCATTGTTTTTGTTTCCAACTACTGATCATCCAAACTTTTTGCAGCTGCACACAGTAGCCTTAAATCTCATGAGAATGTCATATTTTATTAATATAAAAATAATTTTCATAAGCAACATTAAGAAATATAACTTTAGATGAAAGATATGGGTCCAAAGTTACCCTTGTTCTAATAAGATATAAAATATAGAAATGAGAAAACAGTTTTAAAAATAAAGTAGTCCAGTTTTTCTGTTTAATTTGGACTTTCTTAGTTCATGCAGTCCAATATCATCACTGAGATAATTTTCATTCTTATTATTTTAATGAAAAAAGACTCAGGTTACAGTGATCTAATGCTTTTGTTTATTTGTGACCATTTGGTGCAAATGATTGCTCAATTAAGCAATTGTAGCTTACCTAAATTGTCCCTGCTTCTTTTTACGATAATTAGGCTGCCTTGTTAAAGGGAAATTGATAAGAAGGCAGAATGAGTCATTGTCTCAACCAATATGAAATTAGCACTTTAATTTCATTTGAGAAATCCAAGATGGAATTATTAAATCCTTGTTCCCACTAAGAGTAACAGAATAACACTTAAATTTTCCAATGAGTCTTTTTAGTCATGACATATTTTCACAGGACTGGTGCTACAGAATTAACAAAGTTGCTTAAACCATGGCCTGAGGAGGTCTGAGTACAATTAAATTTGAGATATCGTTCCAGTAATTCTGTAAATAACTTATAAGTAAATTATTTTCAAAGAAAGAAATCATATGAGATTTCAGCAAACCTTGTAGAACTAAATATTAAATAATTAATTAAAAATTAAATCTGAATTTGCCCATATGTAAGACATTCTTCCTTCAGCACACCTCCAGGGCAGGTATAAGAGAACACCCATAGCAGAATGGGTTTGTATATGTGGTGAAGGAGAAGCGGAAGATATCTTACGTGTTCTATTACACTGTGAGTATACAGAGCTTGTAGGTCTGCACTTATTAGAGAGATTGCCAGCGAGGGCAGACAATTTTTATCTAGGCTTTCTCCTCCAGGACACAAACTCGGCTACCACGTATGTCATGGCAAAGTTCTGTGCTGCTGCAATGTCCGCAAGAAAAAAATTGGTTATAGAAGTATAGTTGTCACCTTGTACCAATTATCTGGACATATCTCTAACAATTTCTGGACCATTGTATTTACTCCCATACTTATCGGCTTTGCACCCAGGTAAACCAGGGAGTAACCCGAACAATTTGAGAACATGTATGTTATTTTCCATTTTTAAAGTCAATACCTTTTAATTATATCTTAATGCCAGTACTTTTTAACTTATTGTAAAAAGTAATGTGTATTGCTGGTATCTGACCGTAATAAAGATTTATACTATACTTATACCCATATGTAAGAGCTCAGAAGGGATGTGGTGGCTTAGTGGCTAAGATGCTGAGCTTGTTGATCAGAAAGGTTGGCAGTTCAGCGGTTCAAATCCCTAGTGCCGCCGATCTACAGCCATTCATAAATTGAGTAATTCTCCCTACATTTTTCCCTCTGAATTTATTTGCAAAGGATACTGATAGCTTATGACTAAAGCAAATGGAAATTTTAACTAGCTACGATTGTGAGACTTACCCAACTATAAGGCTTATACTGGCAATGACATTGCCTATCTCCACCCATTTCGATCACTAGATGGCAGTATTATGGGGCCCTCAGAGCCTTACAAATTTTGAATCAATTTTAATGGTTTATTTTATAAAACAAGTATGATATCATTCTGTTCCAATGTTTATTATAATATTAATAACATAACCCCAAAACTTTAAAATTATTGCAGGTAATAATGAGATCCAGCTGTTTGGGAACTAATGATGCAATTCTGAGCCTCAGTCTTCCTTTATTGCAAGCAAAAAGTATTTCAATTAATTAGGTGCCATCATGTCAGTCCATCCTGTATAAATCTCTTCAACTATCTCCAATCTGTAGCTCTTCTAAGGCCATAGCTCCTTAATTCTTTCCATTCATCTGGTCCAGGGATGAAATGCTATCAGTTTGGACCGGTTTGCCCGAACTGATAGTAAAAAATGTTACCGGTTCGGGTGAACTGTCATTTCTGATGATCAACTGTCATGCACGATTTATATTAGCTAGAAAGCATGTTATCCTGCTTTCTAACTAATCTAAATCGCGTGGCACAGCGGATTCCCTTTCCTTGCTGTTCTACTTACCTTTCGGGCCCGCTCGATAGCAGGACATCATCATGTTGTTGTTGTTGTTTTTTATAATAAGTTTTATTGGTTTTTACAATTTTTTTCAGGGAAAAACGGTTAAAAAGGCTATAGAAAAATTTTATAGCTACATCGTGCGAGGGAAAGCAGCCCCCCCAAATCTCGCAACTTTTACAATAAAGAAAAAAATAGAAAAACATCAGCATTTGAATAGATATTAGCAGTTTTGAATTTAACACTAAATCATCAATATATTTCAATCATTTTTTTTGTATCACTTCCGTGAAGGTACATTATAACCACAATTGCAATAATGTTTCAAATCACTTTTGTGACCTGAGTCTTCTGGTTGTTGCATCCTCCCCCCCCTCTACTGGAAGAGCCTCAGCTCCTCCCTCCTTCATCTCTTGTGTAACATCCCCCATTTCATCTAGGAGAGCATTATGTTTTTTAGTGAAAGCCTCCGCCTCCACAACTGTGTTAATTCTAATTCTGCTGCCCTCCCAGAAAATCAACATGCCTTCTGGTAATAACCACCTAAACCAGACCCCTTTATTATATAATTTTTTTGCTAAAGAGGAATATTTCTTCCTCTTATCTCTTACTTTCTTTGGAATCTGTTTAAGAATGGTTATTTCTTTATCTTTATATTTTAGTCATCCCCCCTTTGAGCTCGTAGAACCTCATCTCTTGTGGTCTTTCTGAGAAATTTATGAACTTCCCTTGGGACATTGTGTGTTCTTGCATATGCTGAGTTAATCCTATAAATCAGGTCAATATCCCACCAGAGTTGTTGTTTATCTCTATTGATGTATTCTGCTAATATTGTGGTCATAATCTCCTTAAGATCTTCATTCTCAATTTCTGGCAAATTTTGAAACCTAAGGAAAAAAGACATCCTTTCAAATTCCATTTTTATAATGTGGTTTTCAAATTCTACGCTCCCCCTTTGGATTGTCTTAACCTCCTCCCTCATCCCAACCACACCCTCCTCCAGTACACCTATTCTCTGCTCATTTCATGTGGCTTGTTGTTGTGTTTCTCTGAGCTGATCATTTAGGTCTGTCAGTTGTTTTTTCAGTTCGTCCTGTCCCTTTAAGAGAGATTAAAGCATCTGGTGAATAGATAAGTCCTTTGAACTCTCTTCGGGGGCTTTAGGTTGTAAAAAAGACTCCAATTGTGACTGATGAGTAATCGGACTGGATGTAGAAGATGTTGGAGCCAAAGAGGCCTTGCCAGGCGGTAATTTTTTAGGACCCATCATGAAGCTCAGAGATAGTTATAAGTCTGTACAAAGAAATGGCATCTGTGGAAGAACACAGCTGGTAGAGATCACAAGGCAGGCAAATCCAAAGGAGAATAGATCTTCTAGTGGAACAGCAGATCAATTAGATAAATCAAAATATTCCAAATCCAAGGGAAAAACGTATTTAGGGAGGCTCCTGGAGATCTCTGGGGTGGAGACTAGTTCAGAGCCATAAAATCTTGCAAGGAAGGAATCTCATTCATAAAGATGAAGAAGAAGGAGGAAGTTGGCCATCTTGGCTCAGCCTTTACAGGTGGTCAGGAAACAACAAGTCCAAAGTTCCCATACATAGTTTAGAGAAGAGTCAGTTCAACCATCCTTTCTCTCGCAATTGTGGTCAAAAATTATTTTTCCATTGTTTAGGGGAAGTGAAAGTAAGGTTTTAACTCTCTCTCTCTCCTGTGAGAGGGAGAGATTTTGCAAGTGCCGCTTTTCCGAGGGGGGTGGAAATTCCCCCCTTCCAATCTTAACTCTTCCAAGGGTTGAAACAAAATTCTAAGAAAGCTGCAGTTCATCAATTGAGTAAAACAGTAAAAGACTTGGGGAGACTTCCCACCTCACCGCACTTCAGCTGTGTCTTTCAAATTGATCGTTTCCTTCCAGGCTCCATTCGGCGAAGGCGCGCAGTGGCATTCCGCATACCCCCCATGCTTTCCGGCTCCTAGGGCAAAGCTGGAGACCCCCCGGTGGCCGCCGCCATTCCAGGGAGTCCCAGCAAGCCGCCCCTACGGCAAGGCGCCCCTCCAAGGCACCCTGTGCTCCCCCTAGGCTTAAGGGGAGCCCACCAAAAAAGCGAACAGCAGACTCGTGCGTCCGTCGCCCTCGGATACCGGAAGTCGTCCCATCATCATGTTGTTTTTGATGTTCTGTGCATACGTGGAAGGTCTTGCGCATGCGCCAGGTGGTGTATGCATGCTCACATTTGCAAACTGGTTGCGAAGTAAGTAGATTTCACCTGATCTGGTCCAATTTCTTCCTCTTCTTATATTCCCCCTAATATAGTATTTTTTTCTAGTCCTGTGTTTGTTTTGCCTAAAGCAGAATGCTCTATCGGTTGTAAATGGCTGTTTACTGTGTGGGACCAGGTCGTTGTTCCACCCAAACTGCACATTGCAGTATTATATGCTTTACACATAGGGCATCCTGGAATTGTCAGGATGAAGTCTTTGGCTAGGAGTTTCGTGTGGTGGCCTAACATGGACAGGGAGATCGAAGAATGGGTGGCTACCTGCACACCGTGCCAGGAGTCCAGACCAACTCCCCCAGAGGTGCCCGCTAAGGAGTGGGAGCGACCTCAAACACCATGGTCTAGGGTGCACATTGACTTTGGTAGCCCAGTTCATGGCCAGACATTTCTCGTAGTTGTGGACGCCTACTCGAAATGCTTAGAGGTAGTACTGATGACCTCAACTACGGCAGAAGCGGTCATCAAGGTGCTACAGAGACTTTTCTCCACACACGGCCTGCACGACGTCTTGGTCTCTGACAACGGACCCCAATTCACAGCCATGCAATTTGAGACCTTCCTAGCAGCTCAGGGATGCCCTGGTCACGCCATTCCATCCGGCCTCCAATGGTCAGGTGGAGAGAATGGTGAGATCTGCAAAAGAGGCCCTCTCTAGGATTAGCCCAGGAGATTGGCAAACACAGGTTGACCATTTCTTGCTAATTCAGCACATCACACCCAGTGCCACTACAGGGAGAAGCCCGTCCGAGCTTCTCATGGGTCACCGGCTGAGGTCCCACTTAGACCAGCTATACCCCAATTATTCTGCCTCATTGGCCCCAGACTCCATAAGCAAGATTCGGACATTTAGCATAGGGGATTTGGTATACACCCACAACTACACAGGGGGAACTCTGTGGATTCCTGCACAGTGATAGGCGTCACCGGCCCTTGCTCTTACCTTCTAGAGCTCGAGGACGTTAGGAATTGGAGAAGGCATATTGCCCAACTCCATGGCCGCCTCTCCAAGTCCACTCTTAGACAATCAGAGGTAACTCCTGCACAAGTTAGCCAAATCCCTATTCAAATGGAGCAAACATAGGTAATGGGTTTGTGTATCATTACCCAAAGAAAAAACACCCAGGTTTGGAAAGTACTGTCCAAAAAGATAATCAATCAACAGTCTTTATTTTGCCCAAAATTGATTAATTGGCTCTTCTTGTATCCCATAGAGTTCATACTGTTTTCAAGTCCATACATTATTTTAGGCTCCATTTTGGATTCCAACTGTCATATTTTCCATTCCTACAGTTCTTTATAAAATACAGACATGGTATAATCCTTGCTTCACTTTCTTATCTATTCTGAAATATTTTGACCAAATTCAACTCTAACAGTATCCTCTTATTCCTTCTAATACCACTGCCATCTTCCACTTGCACAATCCTAGGCCTTGTTTGGAAGAGGAGGAAGAGGAGGAGGGGAGAAGAGAGGGAGGGAGAAAATGTAAATACAGAAAGAAAAGGAAACAAGAACATTCATGTACAGTACATCATTAAACTTTGCCCATAAGGAAAAATATTGATCAGATTTCCAATCATATCAATAGAGAGCTAGTTCACAAAAACAATTGCATATTGTCAGTCCAAGATTTTTAACTGCATTATGTTCTCAGCAATGAAGAGTAATATTTTTGCTGCTCATGCTCGATAAATCTATAATTCTTTCTGTAGTGATGCACTCCAAGCATTTGCTAAGTAATGCAAAATGCTGTATATTTGCACTGTTAAGTCATATTGATCTTCGTAACATGGTATTAACAAATGTATAGATATGCTATACAACATATGCTGATAGTGGGAGAAGCTTACAGTATACGCCAGAGATTCCTTATGCAGCTTACACTTCAAGCATAATAAGACTGACAGCCAATCCTTCTAAAACACTTCTTAGGTTGTCTAGTAATGGGAATCACATCCACCTTATATTAGATATTTGATTAAGGTCTTCTCCCTCTTATGAAACTGATTCATTTGTTCTTGTCATGTATAGCTCATTTTTTTCTGTGTAAGATGTTAAGCAAAACTTTGCTTGCACGAGAAATTTGTGCTATTTTACAGTAATTTCCAGTAATTTTCTCACATTTCCCTTCCTCAGATTAGGTATTTAGACTAGTGTTTCCCAGTCCCTGGACCAATTTTCTTCCATATTTGTGACATAAAGACATTCAAACTTTAATACCTATTCTTCTGCAGCTTTAGCAGTTCAATAGCCATTTCATCTGAGTCTGATAGTTTTCTGTTTAATAGCTGGCCTATTGCTTGTTGTACCATAATTTCTGTGGTTCCTGAATATAATGGCTCTATATAGAATTTTTTTATGTATTGACTTCCAACTCGCTTTACCTATTTTTTTTCTATAGGAACATTTTCTACAATGAACATTGCCAGGATTACCTTTGTTTGTTCCCACTTAAACTGTATTTTTTTGTGTGGTTTTTCTAATTTTTGTACAAAGCGTCTCAATTTCTCTATTTTCCTCTCTTGGTGGACATTCTTGAAAGAGATACATTTCCTTGTCCTTTCAGACTTGAGAATGAACTTTATGTTTAACCATCATTATGTATTCTTGAGGGCTGTGACCTTGGAGCCCAGAGGGTGTTTGGCCAGGGTGGCCCAGGGAGCTTGATGTCACTTGTGTCGGGGCACCACAAGTGTTCTGTCAGAAAAAATGAGCTCCCAAGCTCAGTTTTTGGCTGTGATGGCCTCCTGCAACCATCTGCCAGTGAAAATGGCGTTCAGAAGTTTTCCCGAGCCCCGTTTTCACTGGCAGAGGCACCCCGGGCCAGTCCGTCACTGTTTCCAGGGTGGCCCCGCGATCTAAGCACTCATAGGCCAAATCCAGTCCCCTGGCCTTTTGACACCTGTTATTTAGTTGAATTCTGTCTATACTTATTGGTAAGGGGCCTTTTTCACTTAATACATAATTACCTGCAACCACCAGTTTTCTCTTGAGTATCGCCCTAATTAATAATTCTTTAAAAAATAATGTCTTGCATATTATTTTGTTAGGCTAGTTTGTTGATTTTATCAAATATACTATCCAAGTCATGAAGGTGAGTCTGGATTTTAATAGTTGAAACCAGTGATTCAACTTTTACATAGGCTCGCACTGTTTTTGGCTGTTTTGATTACAGAATGAAATACTTCCTATATGTCAAATGACTGTGATCCCAGTAGCTACAAGGAAAACTGATCTTATTTCTAGTTGTGACACTTATAGTGGAGTGCTGCTAGCAGACAGGTGACCATGATAAACATGCACCTGCATTGTGCTACAGATTGAGACCTTGAGCTATAGCAGCACTTCCCAAACTTGGGTAAATTACTCACAATTGGGTAAAAGTGTTTTTTCTTTGGGTTAGGGCACACAAACCCATTACCCATTCACAACAGGGACATTTAAATTGACTTAAAGTGGTTTACGTACATTGGGTAATAAAGGACATTTTGATAAGTGGTTTTGGGTAATGAAAGAAAAAAAGCTTGGGAAACACTAAGCTAGAGTGAGGTTTATAGTATTATAGGGTTTTAGAATATAGCTATATAATTATTATTATTATTATATAATAGAGTTGTTACAGTCAATCCTATAGATGTGTTCTAAAATGCTTTCTACAAAAAGCATACAGTGCAAAATTATTTTTGGTAATTATACTTTTTCATGCTTTTAGTGGTTTCATTCCTATATTTTTATGGTTTTATTTTAGGAATCTTCCATGTCCCTTGGCCAGCTTCTAGCAAGAAGGACGATATAAAAATATGTTTGTACTTTTTTGGTACCTTCATTTCAATGTCGACTTCTGATGACTGCCTGGATGAGACACTCGGTGTGTTTTCATGGCTGAGAGTAGTCTTGAACCTGAACTTTCTAGACCAACATCTTAACTACTACAGTGTTCCAAAAGATTGGTGTTGCTTTGTGTGTTCAGATTAAGCATTATCTGGACATGTTAACATGATTTTCTAGTTTAACATATCTTAGTAAATTGCAATGGTGCCCTCTTTAATACAGAAAGCATATTGATTCAGCTCCTTCCTTATCTTCTTTGCCCTTTTGTATAATTTTCTCCAATTCTACAAGATGTCTTTTGATATGTAATACTTTATAAGAGCTATCCAGAGTTCACTAATGCAGAGAGTTGTAAAAAGGTTTTGTGATACTGTTTTACCTGTTAGCCTCTTAGAAATATTCCCTTTAGATTGTTTGCCTGCTTACCTTAAAAATGCAAGATAAAAAGCAGTTTATGCATGTGGTTTTTTAAAAAGATGATGTACATCAAATGGCGCTAATCTAGACTTAAAGTTCCTATTTCTCAGTAAATTCAGACAGTCCTTAAATGTATGCATAATATTATATCAACTCTTTACAAATGCAGTGATCACAAAGTCTGTTTTTGGAGAGAGAAACTTAGTTTTTCTTTAATCATACTTTCATTTATTTCAGAGTGACTTTGCGTAATTTATCATTGGACAGACAGATAATTTTGATATGAATAATATTGCTCCTCCCTTTCCCTCTGAGCTTACCCATTAAAGTAAATAATGCTGTCATCTGACAAGGTTTATTCTACTGTGTTTAAATCTTTCCAGGTGTCAATAAGATTGGACTTATATTTTCTCCTACCCAATATTTTAAAAGCAAGTTATCAAGATGTCAGCAGATCTGACAATTAAATTATATCTTTCCTGTAGCTAAAGACAAACTGTGTCATCAAAAACAGTGGTATATTTACTCACAGCTCCTCTCCAACACACAGAGAAGTGCTGTTTGGTTGGCTTTTGGATTCACTAAAAGGACGGTATGTATATCCATCCACATGGAGTAAAATAGGGAATTTGTGGCTCTCCCGATTTTATTAGGCTACAATTCCTACCACCTTAAATTGTGGCCCTACCCACAAGAATCAGAGTTCGCTCATGGGTTTCAATTCTTTTGCTTGCTTGGTTTGCTTGTTTGTTTGTTTATACCCCATCTTTATTATTTTTACAAATAAGTTAAGGTGGCAAACATACCTAATACTCCTTCCTCTTCCTATTTTTCCCCATGACAATCATGTGAGGTGAGTTGGGTGAGAGAAAGAGTGACTGGCCCAAGGTCACCCAGCTGACTTTCATTGCTAAGGCAGAACTAGAACCAGTGGTGGGATTCAAATAATTTAACAACCAGTTCTCTGCCTTAGTGATTTCTTCCAACAACCAGTTCACCAACCAGCTCAGAAAGTTAACAACAGGTTCTCCCACCACTCACTAGAGCTCAGAGTCTTCAATTTTCTAGACTGGTGCTTCAACCATTGGGTAAAATTGGCTCTGCCTTTTAAACCACATTTTTTTAAAAAAAAAATCTGCCACCTAAGCCTTGATATTTTTTGTTGGCAATCCCAGGGACTAAGTCACAGACTTTTACACGCAAACAAACATGCTGCCACTGATATAACTTTCTATAAGAATAAGAAATGACAGTTTTAAACCCTAATAGCACAATTACTTGGGAGTGAATCCCACTGAACTGAAATGACCTTACTGGGTTTACATGCTTTGGATTGTACTAAGAGCATTTAAAAATTCCTCTCTTGCTATAATTGGGAATGTGATTTGCTGCAGTTCAATTCCCATTCCATGTTTGTCCAAATAAATAGTTGAAGTTTAACAACACTAAACCCTCTGTATGTATTATGTGTAGGACATTTTCTAAGCAAACATTTTCTCTGAAAAATGTCCTCATAGGACCTACAGAGTCCTGTTTCTTTCCCTTTTTTTACCTTTAAATGTTCAGGCTCCTTGGATGATCAATGCAAATTATTTTTGGTTAACACCATCTGTGCATTATCAAAAAGAGAGGACAATATAAGACACATGTTTGTATAATATTTCCATTTGAAACATAGCAGAGAAAAATATGAGGAACTTAATAATAAGGCTTCTCTGTCCTAAGGTCACACTGGGCTACAGAGATGCCACCAGTAGTACTGTTGCCCTTTTTGAAACACTTGGACAAGAGTTGTATTCAGTAACTTCTTCAGCTTAAGAGGTAACACGTTTCCTACAAGGGCTGTTTTCCCAATGCTGGAGCAAAACAACATAAATAGGAGACAGATATATGACTAGGATACTCATAGCTGAAACTTGGAAAGAACACTAGAACTTCACAGTTCTTGAAGATATTTTTGTTGCTGCAGTTTTATACGCTCTGATTAAATTAATGGAGGAATATCATATTACTGTAAGTTTGAAAACATAAGGAAATGCTTCTGTTTTTAGTTCACTCATTTACTTATTTATTTTACTTGAACAATGGCTGTTCGGTTAATATTGACAACTAATCTGTATCTTTGGATTAGTGCAAACAGTGCTAGGATGCCCCATCAAAGCCACATACCCTAGAGACAGTGAAATGGATTCCCTAAAAAAATGGGCAAAACCTTTTTTGGTACCATTTACTCTACCTTATTTTGTCTTGATGTGTTTTTTAAAAAATAAGAATCTCTTTTCTGTTCTCTTCTTTATCTTGCCAAAAATGTACCTGTGATAAATAATGAGCAGACCAGAATTTTCAAAAGGGAATAAACTGCAGTAATGTTTCTATGTCAATCATGATAGAGGAAATTATAATATGATCAAGTAAACATTCTTCTCTACTTCCCTTGTCAGTGATACTTTAAAAATAAACTTTGTCTTCTTCTGGATTTAGGTTGTGTCTAATTGATTATACGTAATTCCTAGTAAAAACAGTTCTAGTTTCATTTGAATTTGGAATTCTTTGCATTATTATATGTATTTGTGTTATCATTCCACATGCGTTACCATTCCACATAAACAAGTCCACGCCTGAAGTAATACAGAAAGCCAACCTTTATAGGCAAATTATGAGAATTGCAAGTCATTGGATTGATCAGGGACTACATTGGAAAAAGCTACATAAAACTATTACAGGAAACTAATCTAATGTTTTTTTTCCTATTTAAGGGTATGTAATCTAAGACAGTTTGTATACATACTAAGCACTCAGGCAACAAGAGGAATTAACCATTTCCTGAAAGGCTTCTACAACAGCCAATTCTGTTTGGGAGAAATGGAAAATGGCAACTGCACTGAAGCGAAGGCAATTCAGAAATTTGAGGTCAAGTCACAAATGTGTAAAGAAAAGTGTGTTGTTACTTGGATCCCAATCCCCAGAAGCTGTATCATTAGACACTACAGGCAATTAATTAATATTGTGCATAGTCATTTGCCTTCCTATTGTGTGGCCTGGCCATTGTAACCATAATAGACTATGGTACTTTTTTCAGCTATAAAAGTGATTAATAATTCTGTATTCAAAGAATTCTGTATTTAAAGATAATTTTCTCTATATGGACTGAATTACTTAAAATACTCATCCCA
Source organism: Natrix helvetica (assembly GCF_964273705.1). Taxonomy (NCBI): domain Eukaryota; kingdom Metazoa; phylum Chordata; class Lepidosauria; order Squamata; family Natricidae; genus Natrix; species Natrix helvetica. Next base: position 29,167,448 of record NC_138551.1, on the reverse strand, counting down.
GGATCAAGAGCTGAGTATGGTCAGCTAATATGGTTCCTGTTATTAGAACAAATTAAAGGAGAAATTAAAATGAATATGGCATCATGATTTAAATATTTTTTTTACTCTGAATATTTATCTCTCCCCTCTATTCCATTTGAGAATGGTCAGCAAGGACATAGCAAGAAAACGCATGAGCAAAATAAACTATGCAATATAAACCCATGATTGCAGTGATGAGTTCCATTCTATAATATAATCTATATTATTATTCTACAATCTATTTCTATAATCAGTATTTTATTCCATAGGTGGGCAAACGAGAAAATATGTATAAGCCAGAGGAGATTCTTAGCACATCTTAAAACATTTTCTTAAAATAAAATTGAATAAACATTTATAAACTTCAAAAAATCCCACCTCTAGTAGTGCAGAATGATTTATCATTATCTTATCTGCCACAAGGCAAAACTTTATGTTATGCACACTCTCAAAATAGCTGGATGTGAATAAAAGTGTTGTGGACAAAATGGCAATATTAACATTATTAGAGAAAAATAACAGATTGAAAGCAAATGTTCTACTTTAATAAATGCTACGTTCATGCAAGAGCATTGATTATTCTACTGCTGTGGAAAGTTACATCATTCTTCTAGCCCATAGTACTTTCCTTTCAGGTGCAAGTATCTTCCAACTCATAGGAAGTGATGTCTACCATTCTTTTTTCGATCCTGCTATCACAAACAGTCAGAATTATTTTGAATTGGGTTAACTTCTAATGATCCATTCATTGCAGAGTAGTGAAAATACTTTTGTATGTTCCACTGATATTTTCATATTCAAGATCCCCTACTGTTACATGATGAGGTAGAACTCATGGTATTTGTCACCTGAGAAGAACAAGATTCTCCTGTTTGATATTCAGTTGGACTGGATTTGATATATGATCAAATGGGCTAACAATTGGATTTTTCTTCAGCATCAAATATGAAATTCTCCACCAGCCTGAGGAGAAGAAACTAGCCTGGAGAGAAGAGCAAGTTGTCAATGAAGAGATACTTTCACCATGCTTTGGCTACCTGCCTTCCATCCAAGTAATTCTATTAGAGACAGATGATATCTTTATGGGGAAGTCAGCCTAAGGGATAGCCAAGTAGAATGAAGCTTCAATTATGTGAGTCCTGATTACATAAAGTTTGTTCATAATAAAGAATCTTTCAAGTTCCAGAGGAAAAGTATAAAAACAAAACAAAATGCCTTATGTTAATATTAAAATAATGGATCAACAGGCCAAAAAAGTCAGACAATAGTGGTTTTACAGTTTTCCTAATTGCTAAAAACATATTATTTGGATTTTGATATTCTACTTCATATGGTAGATATCCAGAATAACCTTTTAGATTAAACCATACATAGCAACATATGAGTACCAACATTTCTTCCACATAAAGAAATGATATTTATAGAGTTCTACAAATATAGGACCAGATGAGACAAGTGTTATATTCAACATATTTTTAATGAGCAAAATAATGGTAAATGTATGTTTTAATTTGGGTATATTTGGGAAGAATGAACATTTTTAAAGTAAAATTCATTCTAATGTCCTGTGAATTGTGGAAACTATTTCAAGCGAGTAGTTCAAAATCTTCGGAAATATGGGTGTAGTTCCAGTCATAACACTACTGAACTTTACTTCAAACCCATAATAGTAAGCTTGAGTAATTCTAAATATTTACTTTAAACCACAATGCCCTATTTTCAGCTGAGAGTTGTAAACTATAACATACTGTCAGATAGTTCCTACTTCAGAAAGCTGCTTCATAAAGGATAGATCCCTTCATAAAACTCAGCTAACTGTAGATTGACTTAAGTAAGATGTACCAAGTGCAGCTTACATTAAATCTGCATTAAAAAGATGTGAAATGTTTCCTTCCTTCCTCCCTCCCTCCCTCCCTCCCTCTCCTTTTCTCTCTCTCTCTCTCTCTCTCTCTCTCTCTCTCTCTCTCTCTCTCTCTCTCTCTCTCTCTCTCTCTTTTTTTCCTTTCATCCCTTGTCTCATTGAGTTATAGACAATCTGTATAACTTCTCATTTGGCTGCCCTCCCAGAATAAAAGCAAGATTGTTCTTAAAAGGGTAAGTACTGATTATCCCTCTGTATGAAATGTTGATCCTCTGTGCTGCATGTGTGAACAGTTGTTTGAAGACCAAAATAATTTGTACACATGGCTTTCAGTCCTTGGCAAGCATTACTGTCAGAGATGCTCTCATAATTAAAATAATATTTCATAATGAACATAACAAAGCTATTACCTATAAACACTTATATAAATCTTGTATACATTACACTTTTAGAACGAATAATTAATGCATGCTAATTTTAAGAATTATTTAATTGTTTTAAAAGCAATGTCATTATGAAGACTATTGAAGCTAAAGTGATTTCAGGAATGGAGATGTTGACTTATTGAAATTCAAAAAATTGTTTGCAATCAACAACATGTAATTTCCAGATTATACAGCCCAGGAGACAGTGCATCTGCAGCTGAACATGGCATATATACATTTTTAAAAAACCTTGAATTTTGTAAACATTTTTGAGATGAAGAGTCTAAAAAGACTAGATGCTAAAAAGAGCAGTTAGTGCTTTTTCAAAAGGCAACTGGACTTTTTGTTTTTCCTTGAAGGTATTTCGCTTCTTATCCAAGAAGCTTTTTCAGATCTGCCTAAATGGTGGAGAATGGAAGAATTTATATTCCTCACAGTCCTTTCATTCACCCCTATTCAGTAAAAACTGAAGAAGCTTCTTGGATGAGAAGCAACATCACTTCAAGGAAAAGCAAACAAAGTTCAGTTGCCTTTTGAAAAAGCACCTTTGGGACAACCATGATCCATATGATTGTAAATCTCCATAGACAGTTCAATAATTTAAACATTAATGAAAGAGTTAATACCTTGGACCTGATCAAAGGAGATTTGAGATTGTGTCCTCATTAAAACATGGAGCTCACATATTCACCATGGTGATTTGGGATCAATCATTCTTTCTCTCTGAGGTTGAAGATCATTGTTGTGAATAAAATGAGAAGGGATTCTACAGATACAATAATACAATAGTAGAGTTGGAAGGGACCTTGGAGGTCTTCTAGTCCAACCCCCTGCCCAGGCAGGAAACCCTATACCGTTTCAGACCAATGGCTATCCAACATCTTCTTAAAGACTTCCAGTGTTGGGGCATTCACAACTTCTGGAGGCAAGCTGTTCCACTGATTAATTGTTCTAACTGTCATGTACTGTCAGATACAACCTTGATCTCCCCAAATAATGATAAAATGGAAATATATGAGCAGCAGCAGCAGTCCCTGATTATAAACTGTTGCTTTAAACTGAAGAAATATGATGATAAATCAAGTAACATATAGCCATTGTATTACAATGAATTCTACTTATATCTTCCATGGAATCTCACAGGGCAGGATCAGGGACAGTAAAAACAGAACACTGCTAGCAGATTTAGCACATGCTTACTGAGAACAAATACTCCAGAGTAGCTGAAATGATTAATAGCAGTGTTTCCAAAAATAAATGTTCAGACTCCTCATACTTGAGTAAATGAATACATCTTCTCAGAGACATGCTACCGTGAAAATATGTCAAGAATGTGAAATTCTTAGCATTTATGAACTTTTAGAGAATGTTCTGTTTCTCCCCTTAAAACTGACTATAAAATCCAAGTATAACATCTATGTCATTATATGCCTCTAATACAGTGATAGCTAACCTTTTTGTCATAGTGTGCCGAAAGCATTCATGTATGCGACAGCGTGCATACATGCCACATGCCCCCTCCCTCATTCATGTGCACATTCATCCCCATGTGCACCCCACCTCTACACATGTGTTCGCAAAAACACCCACCCATGCTCCCCCATGCATGCACATGCAACCCTCCCCCACACTCTTCCTGCCCTCTTGGGCATGTGTGCACATCTGCATGCACCTCAGCCCCGCACATGCATGGCAGAGACCCCAAAAACAGTTGGCTGGAATGAGGTGCATGCGTATGCACAGTGCAGCTGAGCTGGAGTGACGGCTCGTGTTCCCACAGAGAGGGACCTATGCATGCCATAGGTTCGCCATCACAGCTCTAATACCTCTGCACTCTTTATTCTGCACTCTTTAATTTCTTTTGGCAGTGTTTAACACTTTTAATCCATCTAGTAGCCTTTTTATGTACAATTTCCACAGCTTCCTTTGTAGGTGCCTATTGCATGCTTTTAGGAAGCTGGATGGAAAACTATTTTTTCTTCTAGAGTTGTGCTAGAGAGAAAGTTATGCTTCCCTTTTTGTTTTATTTATATCATTCCTCAGTTGTAGGGCAGTAGTTTGTTTTTCTGCCCTGATTTTTTCTTCTTCACCCTTACATTGAACTGCCAATGTGTTGCCAAGAGGTAATGCACATAGAGGAGCTGAAGAATGAGAAAAATTCTTCTCAGCCAGGTGCTAGACTAATCACCTATCTCCTTTCCCAGAAACAAGTCCTGGCACTTCTGCAGTAACTGTCTCCAGGACAAATATAAAGCACTAAGCGATTAAAGGATTTATGGCATAAGTTTCAATATATCTATATCACAAGGGATAGCACATCACAACTGAAGCTAGGACTGTGCTTAAAACAATTGACATAAACATTTTTGCTGTTACCTTGAGTTTTGAAAGATACCCTTTACTCAGATACTATTTAAAAATTAATTAATCTTTAAATATTTTTTTGCCTCATGATTAGTTAACGTCATGATTTGTTCCTCAAGAACTATCTCTGTTATGAAGGCAGGGTAGAAAGTGTGACCAAATTTACCAGCCACCAGATTGGAATTTTGATCTGGAACTGCTGCTAAGGCTAACAGAATAACAGACTAGGAAGGTACCTTGGAGGTCTTCTTGTCCAATTGCCTGCTGAAGCAGGAGACCCTATACAATTTCAGAAAAATGGTTGTCTAGACTCTTTTAAAAGCCTCCCATGATGAGGTACCCACAACCTCTGAAGGTAAACCATTCCAAAAGATCTATGTATAACTAGGGCACATTAAAATAATTATTTATAAAGATCTCTCATCCTGAACCAAGAAATATTTCTTTTTCTGAGCAATTTAAATGATATAGATGCAAGAAAAATAAAATAAAAACACCCCAACAGCAGTTGCTTAAAGTAGGAGGTTTAGTTTATGATTCATCCAAAAAGATTTGAGAAGAGCAAAAAAAAAAAAAAAGCCCCACAAAAGAAAATAATGAATGATTTTGGCATTTATACAGTGGGCATAGCACTTCCAACTTCGGCAGCAAACTTGGTGCTGTCTGTTATGAGTAAAAGCAGATAGAGAGAGAGAGAGAGAGAGCCCCTAAGGATGGGAAAGAAATGATTCTGTTAAAGAAATAAGATAAGATGACACAACAAAAGCCAAAAGGCAGGCATTGCTTTAATGCATGCATAATTATGCTTGGGGGACTGAGTGAATAAGCTAGTGAAACTCATCATTAATGGCTTTCACTGTGGTTAATGTTCTTGCCCTTGGATTCCCCCCCCCCCCTTTTTTGAAAATAATGATAATGCAAGTATGAAATATAGGGCTTTTTTCTTTTTCTACTTTTCTTTCTGAAAACACAAACGGAGAAGAAGAAGGGCCAGAAATAAATTATACACTTTTGTCTGTTGTGTATTACAAGAGTGAAACTCATTGTGACTCAGTATGCTGCAGTCCAAGGCATGCTTGCTTAGAAATACATTTTATGGAATGGAGGGTATATTACAGTACACACAAACAGACACACACACACACATGCATAGTGTACATACATACACATTCATATTCCTCCTAGGAAATTCCTGGTGGTAATTTCCGAGTAGCTTTGAACAGGACACAATATCAGACTTCTAAATAAACAAGCTAAGAAAGCAAAGAACGGCTGCCATTTTCGGCATCAATATGTGAAGGTACTAATTTTGTGCAGTAGATCTGCTTTCTGAGTAAGCATAGAAAATGTGAAAAGTGCAATATAGCTGGGATTATATTGGGCCTTTGAGAGATGTGGCAATATACACTTTCTGTAAAAGAAGTTTTTTTTTAAAAAAAACCCTAGATTAAGAGCAGAAAAGATGCTATATTGGTTTCTCTCCAATGTACGGTTGATTTGATGTTATTTCACTTTAACTATAAGCTATTAATACCACTCTGCGGCAATTTTTAGAAACTTTACAAATTATAGCTGCAGTAATTCAAGGTTTTCTAGATCTCTACCTTGGAACCTCGGGCCATGTAGCTTCGATATGTAGGCTAAACCTTTTATTTTATGCCCAGTGACTTCTGAATTAATCCTATTGAATTCTGTGGCCTGAAATGGAAGTAAAGGAAAGCAAGCTAGGGAGGGGGAAAATATGTGGAAAATTAGGTCATACTTGGTGAATTTTCCATGAATAGAAATAGCATGGTTATAAGGTTGCTTAACAAGAAATAAGCTGAAATCCCATCCAGGACTGACCATAGCTGTTTTCAAAGAAAATTTGCCTAGGAGCCGGCTATACAATTCAATTGCTTCTGTCTGTTTTCCTTTATAGGTGTTTTGTAAAGGTGGTCCTATCTTCTGCAAAAATAGAAGATGCAGCGGTGGGAAAGCTTGCCATCTCTATGGCAACTGTGACTCTGTTGCTACTTTTCTTTTCCCTGTGTGATCATTCACAAAGTAGGCCTTTGCCTAACAGCCATGGGGAAATCGCTCCCTGGGGAAACCAGCATGACACAACAGAGCATGATCTGCATCTGCAAAGAGCTTTTAAGAACCTTACAGCTCCTTATTATTTATCATTAGTTATCATATAATCTACGTTTGGCAAATGATGGCATATCTCTGATCTTTTTGGGGGGCATTTACGGTCCTCAGAAAAAGAGTAGAACAGTGTATATGTGAGACGGTGTCTGTGACTACGTGCATGGACACATGCTGGGCAAAGTTCCTTATGTTTATAGTCTGTATACTTGCCTGTAAAAAAACAATACTACCATTTTAAAATAATTATTAGTATTTTATGAATGGATGTTTTTACAGGAAAAGGAGAATATTGAACATTTTCAGAAAAACAGAGATACGGGCTGACATTTCCTTTAGCACCAGGAAATTTATTTATATTTAGTCCACAGATTATTTTTTTTCAAAATGTTATCTCCCTTTTCTGTTACCTGCAACTACAGTTCACAATGTGAATACAAGATGAATGAATGAATGAAAGTTTATTATAGTCAAGGGACCCAAGAATAATTAGAAAGAAAGAAAACAGCATATATTTTGACCTTTCAAGGAAAACAAGTCATTCAGCAAATAGTTTCTTCCTGCATCTAATCATGGCAACCAAAATTTTGGCTACTGTCAAAGCAGTGGTGGGTTCTGGATCCCGGTGCAACCAGTACGGTGCAACGGGGCCGGGTGCCCACCACGTCCATGTGCGCAGCACGCGCTTGTGTACCCACTGCCCACGATGCTCCAGATGCTCGGCGGACATCACGCAGGTGCCGTACACTCTGTGAGCATGCACAAATGCCCTGATCACCTCAAATAGTGGTAAGGAGAGCGGGTGGGCTGATGGACCCCCCGGAGAACCATACTGGAATGGTACCTGGTGCTCCCAGCCAGCACTAGTACATCCGTACTGGGGCGTACCGGTTGTATCCCACCACTGTAATCCAGGCATCTTTCTGGGAAAGCTGCATGTTGCCAAAACTGTTGTTCACTGACTATCCAGGTGCACAATCCATCGGAGATCTACATTTTTTAAAATTAGATCAGTGTACAATCCACAAACCACAAAGTATGTACACCAATTCTACTTCTGTTATTATAAGGGCAAACTCTTTGTAACAGTATACCCTGGAATATTTCTAACCTATGATAGGAAGACATTTAATTGTGTCTTTGCAAAAACATTTGGTAAGTACCATGGGTTAAATTGGTTAAATATGAGGCCATATACCACTTGTGATAATAGATGCCTAAATGAACTGGGGAACAGGTGAGTTATCTTTACTAATCAAGTCCTGTGAGCTTATATCTCAAAGTCTTTACCTAATTAACCAAATCCATTAAAATAAGAGATCTGGAAAAAGGCCAATTTTATCATATGAGATAAATGCAACACCAAAAACTCCAAGAGAGATATCTTAAAAACCAAACACAATAATATATAAATTGTACTGTCGATAAGATAAAATCTACATCTATTCTTGACAAATTATTTCTAAGTAAAGGAAAATGATATTTAGTGGCCTTTTAAAAACAAGAAAGACCACAATGTCCACAAATAAATTGTTGTTAAGTCTGTGGCGTGTGAGTAGTTGGATCTTTGCATTTCTGTGTAACTACACAAATTTCTTTAAGATTTCTCAAAGGCCAGGAGCAGTTGAATTATAAAAGCAGTTCCTGATCTAGCTTATATCACAGTCAGTTCTGTAATGATTTGCAAGTACACCTGCATATAAATTTGTTTAGCCTTAGCAGTATGACAGCACTTTGTACATGGCATAGAATTAGATCCTTTGGTCCCAAACTGCATCATCTGAGGGCCACCCAAATTGAAACACAATTGAAACAACACTATGCACTGTTCAAACAATATGCAATAATATATTAAGAAAAAATAAGAGCAGAAGTGTGTTGTGATGAAAAGATTGTTTCATTGTGATGAAAAAATTATGAGTGCTAGAAGTATTACCTGCCAAACTAGTAAGCCCTAGTAAGACCACACCTAGAGTATAATATCCACTATAAAAAAAGATGTTGAGAATCTAGAAAAAGTGCAGAGAAGAGCAACCAGGATGATTGGGGGACTAGAGACTAAAACATACGAAGAACAGTTACAGGAACTGGGCATGGCTAGTCTAGTAAAGAGAAGGACCAGGGGAGACATAATAGCAGTGTTCCAGTATTTGAGGGGCTGCCATAGAGAGGAGGGTCAAGCTATTTTTCAAAGCACCTGAAGGCCAGACAGAGAATAATGGATGGAAACTGACCAAGGAAAGATTCAACCTAGAAATAAGGAGGAATTTTCTGACACTGAGAACAATCAACCAATGGAACAGCTTGCCTTCTGAAGTTGTGGGGGCTTCATCACTTGAGATTTTCAAGAAGAGATTGGACTGCCATTTGTCAGAAATGGTGTAGCATCTCCTGCTTGACTGGGGGGTTGAACTAGATGACCTATAAGGTCCCTTCCAACTCTGTTAATCTGTTAAATCTGTTAGAACTGGTATATTGGAAAGAAAAAATACCTATGAGATTTTGTGTAACCTTGTTTTCCTAAACTGCGGTGGAAATAGGCTGAATTAAAAATTAATGATGGCAAGTGAAAGAAAACTGGAATTCTCTTATTGTTTGTGCACAAACAATAGCTCGTTGAATGGAAGAGTGAGAACCCAGGGAGGTTGTTTAGAAGAAAATACTGAGAGCTCTATAGCTGATTCAAAATCTATTGTTAAGTGTTTCGTCAAAAAGATTTTCTGCAAAATGGCGAAAATTATTAGCTCTAGTTCATCATTTCTTGAACACTGTCAAAGAGACTAAGATTACAATTACAAAAACTTTCAACCTAAGTCAAAACATTTCCACTGTATTTTATTCCCAGTTTTTATTCCCAGTTTTTTCCCCAATATGATATTGTGCAAATTTCACCAAATACCTGGATCTAGGTTTGTATACATGCTTGCCTTTGTTAATAACTGACTTTTCTGTCTTCATTATATCTATGTTCTCATATCACATTGCCAAATAATATTCTTGTCTGTTTTAAATACTTGTGTACTGTACATTCATGCTTTGATGAAGAAAAAGATATCACATTACCCACAGTTTTATAAAATACTATAATCTTCATTTCTGGTTGTGACTCCTACAAATGTCATTCCTAAGTGTCATTCTTTCACACGTTTTCTGGGATTTTCCTATTTTCAAGAAATTTTCAAGAATCAAATACTCACCTTTCATGCATAAATAAAAAAAGAGAACAAATCAGTTTATCTAGAAAATAAAAATGTATATTTCATTTATATCTTCTGTTATGGATATCTTCTAAACTCTCCCTTAGTGGATAGCAATATTTTTGTGTGAGAGAATAGCAATATTCTGTGATAGAATATAATTTTGTTTAAATCAAACTTCTTTGACAGAATAGGATGTTGTCAGTTATGTACTGGACATGCTTTCTATAAATGTGTTGTACTCAATAAAAGTGACTTTTCTGTTTATGAGTTAGAACTGGTTTCTGACATTCAGTTTATAGCTATCATTTGATGCTAAAATTATTATGCCTTCACCCATTATATGATACTGACTAGTTACAGCCACGGTAAAAATAAAAAAGCCACTTAGGTTTTTAGACAGGTACCTCACCTATAGAACTGCATCCTTTCCAAGACTATGATCTCCCAGTCTTTCTAGCTTTCAGAAATGCCCTACAAACCTACTTTTCCTACACGGTCTTACCATACCAATGAGCCATTGGTATGTTTTAATTTTGTTGCCTGAATTACTGTTCCTAGTGCTAAACATATAGAGAGCTTTCCACCACCTGGAAAAAGAGAGATAAAAAATTCAGCTTGGAGCATGGAGGTTTCTACCACACATCACATCCCTTACTGTTTCATGGACCACAGGAAACCTCCATGTATGGTCATACCAACAGCATCCTAGCCCTGTTTGGAATGTGCAGGTGGTAAGTCCAAATTGTCAGTGTACAGTTGTATGTATCATTTGTTTGGCTTCATTGGCAGATAAATAGATGACAGCATAGCAGAGTGCTATACAAAAGCCCATGAAATCAGTTTTCTGATGTGAGTTTTCATGCGATAGTAGCAGCATGGGCATTTATAGAGGGCACTGGCTCAGGACTTTTTTGTCTTGATCTTTCAGCGACATGTAGCATTTTCCTGCCACAGTAGAAGGCAGTGAGAAACCACAAGCTGTCATTTTCTCTATATATATTTTTTTCTCCAAGGAGTAGTTAAATTTAAATGGAAGCTGAAGAAATGCATGGAGATGCTGAAAAAGAATGAAAAGGAAAGTGCAAAGAAACTACTGCATAGAAGAAAAACATATTTTCTTGCACATAATTGTTATTTCTGCTTGATCAAATGTAAACTAAGCTATAATTGTCAGTGGGCTTTTTGGTTTGATTTTGGTTTCAGAATCTGCAACTGGTCTTGAGCTTTGAAAAGAAATGGTTGTTGTTTTGCTGAGGCTGTTCTCATTAGTGACACAGAACAACCACAAGGCTTGGCTGAGGCCCAGCTTCAGTGCTTTATAGGAAGTTAGACGGATTCAACTCGGACCACTTTAGAGGCCTCCTGGTTTGATTCAAGATGAATCAGAAACCTTGTTTGGGGAAATCCAAGATTTTATATTTCACCAAGAATGTAATACATGCCTTTTTTGATAAAATTAATTGGTATTTGCAGATATACAATCATAATACTACAACCTCTCCAGCCCAGGGCATTTTTAATTGGTAATTTTAGTTTTTAAGGGTTAATTTCACTGGGGTTTTAACTTTTTTAGGTATTGTAACTTATTTATTTATTCTTACCTCCTCTGTACGCTATATAATACTTTTGTACGTCGCCCCGAGTCCCTGTGGGGAGAGGGGGCGACTAATAAGTTCAAGTAATAAATAAATAAATAAAATAAATATAGTCACCTTTGTGAAAACCATATACTATGGTGACAGAGAGATACACATGTTTTATAAATACACTAGCTGTTTCGCGATGAAACTATGTGATCGGGCAATGTAGGAGAAATCCGGTTCACTCTGGTTCAATCCATTGGTGGTCAATGATTGAAACACATAAGGAAATATCATTCCCGCCGGCTTGAGTCCAGAAGCATAGTTGGAAGGTGCAGACATTTTGGTGAGGTACAGATGTTTAGTACTGAAAGGACCCCAGACCACACCTAAGTGAAGGAGTTGAATGTCTGCCAGTTTAAACTGAGGTTACAGAATGTGAAGCAACTGCCAGTTGGAACAGAATTCTTTTCAGGTGGGAAGGGGGAGTAGAATGTCAAACTCCTTAGCACCAGAGCGTGTTAATATAAGGCAACTGGCAGTTGGAACAGAGTTCTTTTCAGGTGGGGAGAGGGAGTAGAACTCCTTACCATCAAAGTGTGGTAATTACTGTATAAGAATTACTAATGATCTGATGGTCATTTCAAAAAATCCTTTCTTAGCGAGCACCTAGACACCAAGAGAAACATACACGTCAAATTTCGGGTTTGTAGGCTCTATGGTTCTGGGGATTTCGTGATGAATGAGTGGTGATGAATGAGTTTTAAAAAAGATTTATTTATATATTAAAAGAGTGTCCCTCAGAGGGAAAAAGTTGCAAATTTCAAAAAGGTGATTTTGTATCATTGACACAGATAAAATAATTTCCACATTGTATGCAAATGTAATACATTTTAGTTACAGGTTAGTTAAACATTATTGAAGAAAATCTTACCAAAGATAGAGAAATTTTAAGAAGCATACATTGTGATAGAAAAGTCACAAGTAGTATATGGTCAGTTATGAAAAAAGAATATGTATTGAAAGAAGTGAAAGTGTAAGAGTATGTTTCTGCCCATTTTGTTACACTGAAATGAAAGCTCCCTGAGTAAGTCATGAGTTACACAAAAATAGGTTGACCGCACTGAGAATGGAGTACTTTCCTGATTTCTAAAGGTCAAGTGACAAAACATGAATGACACCATCATAACATAAACCCTGTGATGTACATTTCAGATACAAGAACAAAAAGTGTTGTGTTCTGTCTGTTCCACAAGCATATCATCATTTGTTTCTGCAGTGTCCAGCTGTGGACACCTATGGGGTATTTAATAAGTGTGTATTCTGATAAATATGATTTAGAAGACTGCATTCAATTTTGAGAAATTCAAAGACCTTTGCTTTGCTTTACTTCAGTTGCATAACAAATCTTTTCAAAGTGATTTGGTTTAATTCAGCCTTTTCCATTTCTCTAAAGCTGCAGAAATGCCTTTTCAAAACTATACAACGTATTTGTTTATGCTGCACTAATTTGTGGCTGAGAGCAAGTTTGGTGTTGTAGTTAAGGCAATGGGTCCCAACCTTTTTTGGCCATGCCCCACCTAAACATCTTTAAAATCCTGATCCTCCCCCCATGACATATAATTCTTAGTTTACTCAAAAAAGTGAACTCTACTCACACAAAGGAAGCCTAAAAGGCCATTAACTAGGTTTAAACAAGGTTGAAATTGCCCCCATTAAAAATCAAATTGCCCCCCTGTGGGGCATGGGCCCCATGTTGGAACCACTGAGTTAAGCTATCAGACTAGCAACTGGCACACTGTGATTTCTAGGCACAAAACTAGCTGGGTGACCTTGGGCCAATCACTCTCTCTCAGCCCTAAGAAGAAGGCAATAGCAAATCAGTCCTGAAAAACTTTACCAAGAAAACTGCAGGGACTTATCCAGGCAGTCCCCGAGAATAAAACACAAGTGAATGGAAGAAAGAAAGAAATGGGTCTGGATATTTTGCAGAACATGTTTTTTTAACAGGGGGGAAGACCTCTTCAACAGTTTAGCATTAAAAATGTCCTGCTTATCTTAATAAGCAATATTGTTCATACATTCTTAGATAAAGGGTAAAGGGACAAAATATATGGCTTTATGGAGTAAAAGTCAAGTATATTACATTTCTAACAGAATCAAAAACAGTAAATAGCATCAAAAGAGGAACTATGGATACGTAGCAAATGTTCTACTTTATTTTTATTCATAGAGTTTAATTATCAAATATTTTTCAGAGAGACTCTGATTTTTTCCTGGGCATTTTCAGGACATCCTAACCCTTATTATCAGATAATTGTGGGCTCACCTCTGTCTCTTAATTTCATGCTGTTATCTGTTTCTGAGTAAATAAATATTGGCTGTGTTTTACACAGGTTTTAAAACATAACATGATGAAGTATCATTTAATATATTTTTTTTGTAAAATTTATCCTATCAGCATATTAGCATTTGACTGATAGTACTAATACTGCGAATGTAAATATAGTTACACATTTCTGGTGAAGTGCCAAAAGCAATATTGTATGTTTATAAGAATATGTTAAAGCCCTTTCTGAACAGGAAAATGTTCCCATATGTGATTAACAGCTGGAATAAGGGGTGAGCGAGCAGAGATTGGAGAAATGGAGGTGGAAGTAAGATTTTTGAAGCTGTTGGTGGTTAACAGGTGATCCTGTACAGACCATACTGGGTTCAAGGATTGAAGAGATGGTGTATTGAAATCAGATTTTAAAAACTAGATTCATTTGTAGCTAAAAAAACAACAACTATAGGAAGTTCTGTGAAGTAAATTTCTCCTCAAACAATCACCTAGATCATTAGGAATGCTTTTCTGGAGCTTCGGGGAGCTTCAATAGCCAACTTAATTCATTCCACATTGTTTCTTTTGGCCTCTCAGTCTTCCATGTGGCACTGGTGGCTGAAAAAGGAGGATGAGATTTTGCTAAATTTTCTTAATTCAATTATTTTAGCCTTTAAGCCATGTTGTGGTTTGGATCCCTCCTATTAATTCTATCAGCCAGCCAGGTCATCTTCCACACATTCCATATTACTCCCCCAGACAACATTCTGTGGTTATTGACCTTGCTCAGTTTATATCTAGTTGCTTTTATGTCCTTTCTCCAAATGATGTCTGGTACTCTGTAAACCAAGTCTGCTGCTCTTGTCTCTCTTTCTGTGTTTTAAGAGAAAGACCCTAAAATCTTTTTTTCCTACATCTGGCTATCAGGAATAAAATGACTCTTCAGAATCCTGTGCTGTTAGATGGTGGCTTGTCACTGAAACTAAAGAAATCAACCGGCTTAAATTGTAAGCTGCTCATAAATATTTTGAGAGAAAAATACCACGTGGGAAGCAATGCGATGTAATTATTTGCAGCCATTTCAACCATGTGATTCATGTTTCCCAAATATTATAGAAATGTAAATAATTTTTGATGCACTGAGTGCTGTTCTGCAGATGGTAGTGCCCAAAGTGATTCTGAAAATGCTTCAGCAGCTGGTTAAAAGATGACTTGCTAGATTTGATGGAGTGACGTGCGGTGAGGTTTATGGCTGGTGAGGCACTGAAGTCATCACAATCAGATTTACAAACATTAAAATCCTACAAATTATCTTATCCAATATTTAATTGGCAGCAGTTAACAGGTTATGTTTAAAGTCTCATATTAGCATTCTTTACACATATTGTAGCATACAAAAAAGCACATTTAATTGAAAAAAATTGAAGTTATTATGGGTCTTACCATTACTTATAAATGAAGTCCATCTGCAGCTCTTCCTGAACAAAAGCATCTATAACTTGTTGGTAGAATTTTTCATTGTCTCTTTTTAGTTTTAAAAGTCTCTCTGTCTCGATGGCGATCACAGCCAGGGAAGAGAGTCATCCTTGATGTCGTCACGCTCTGTGGCTGTCACTTACTTTGCTGCTGCTGAGTCACAGGAAGAACGAGCGCCCTCTACTATGAGGCAGGAGAACTGTGTGCCTCACCTAGTCTGACTTTTTAAGCATTTCATGATCGCTCAGCACAAGAAACAAGTTCCACAGATAGTTGTTGACAAAAAACACTCCATTTTATATTATATACATCAGCTAAACTATTAAAAGCGACATACAGAGAAACAGCAATATGGTCTCATTACAGATCATGTAAAACAGTTAAGCAGAGTCATCCACGGTGAGGCAGCAGCTAGCTCAGCCTCACCTCAGCTCTCGCCAGAGAGGCTGAGCTCGCTGCAGCCTCACCGCAAGCTCTCACCTGACTAGTTGAATGGTAAATGTGAAAATTCTGCAATTTTAATACCAAATAATGTAAAACTGGTGAAATTAAATGGAAAATAACTTTATGGTACAGATCAGTAGATAAATACAAGCATTTAATTTATTTTTTCCTTTTACATTTTTTTTCTTTTCATGATGAAAGGTGAGGCTCTGCCTCACTTGCCTCACCTCACTGCACATCACTGATTTGATGCATTATAGAAAATGGTTAAATGTTTCAACTAACAAGTCCAAGCAAATGCTGTGAATATTCCAGAATAAAGAGGGGAAACCCAATGAACTCTTATTGTTATATACATGAAAAAGAATTCAGAAGATGGCACATATATTTAGACTTGCAGTAAAATTCTTCACCTTCTGAAATTATTGGAACTGTGCAAATGTGGATAATACACTGTACATTAGGATATCTGGTAGCCCAATAAAATATTGTTGTATTGTGGGAACTCCTTAGCATATATGAATCACACAGAACAACAATAGCTTTCTTGATTAGTCATAATTTTTATTCAGATACGTTTGGTAAATTTCAAGGATGTCAGTATCCAATTAACATAGCAGAAACCATCATTATAATCAATTCATGTAGTCATACCTATAGTTTACTGCAATTCAACTTCAATCCTGATTTAGCTTTTTTATTTAAATAAACCTTATTAAAGATTAAGCCATAATGCAAGATTAACAGAAATAAATATGAAAACTTTGAATCCTCTTCAAACATATATGTAACAAAAATATCCCAAAGATGCTTTTACAAGAGGCAATGGGACTTTCTTGTTTTTCAGTTGAAGATGTTTCACTTCTTATTCAAGAAGCTTCTTGGATGAGAAGCGAAACATCTTCAAAGAAAAAACAGAAAGTCCAGTTGCCTCTTGAAAAAAAATCTTTGAGATAACCATGACCTGGATGACCAAAAATCTCCATAGGCATGTAACAAAGCCAGATGTGAAAACATTCATGAGACCAATGGTTAAAAACAGTTATCTTGTCTTAGAGTACTTTTCAGTTCACTTTTATATCTCAGTGCTGATAGAATAGATTCAAGAGAGAGTGTTTATACCAGGATAAGATTGATGCGATAATAATGTCCATCCCCAGCAAAACAAAATCAAGCTAAGGTGACATGTGTTTTAATTATATCAAGATGATATTACGGCAATGCTCTCAACATTAGTCTATCTTTGAACCTTTTTTCAAAACTCCAGACAATCCAAAACATTGCAGAAAACATTGATGAGCACATGCTTATGGAATCATATTATACCCATCAAGTAACAATTATGCTGCTTACAAAAGAATCTCTCAGTGGAATTCAACATGTTAGTAAAATCCTAAATGGGTTAGTTTAAGGCTAGATGAAAGACTAAGTTGTCCTTATTTTGGCCTGTTCTCATTTTACTATCTGAAAGTGATTACCTTCTGTTAGTGCTTCATAATATGTTAAAATATTTTCCTATTTAGATAAGCTGCTTCTTTGTATGTGAGATATAGCACATCTCTCTCCCTCTCTCTCTCTCTCTCTCTCTCTCTCTCTCTCTCTCTCTCTCTCTCTCTCCCTCCCTCCCTCCCTTCATCTCTCCCTCCCTCTCTCATAGCAAAAGGCAGGAAACCATCTCTCCCTTAATGTTTTCTCCACATTGAAGAGTTTATTTCATTATGTTTATACATACACATACTGTATATATTATGTATTACATATATTGTCCCAACTTCTGATCAACATCTCTTAACATCTCTATTGTTTATTCCTTCATATTTTGAATTACTATTTTTAATTCTGTGGGTGCAACTGAAATCTGAGTAAACATATTAAAAATAAAATAAATCCGGATGTGTGCTTATGCATAAGAGCCTTGACATAAGTTGACATAGTTAAAGCATTACTGCAGTGTGTAGGGTTTTTTTAAAAAAAAAAGATCAAAAGAGATAAAGTTCTCCATATAAGACGAAAAAAATTGTAACGTTTATGTGCTCGAAGATTTAGAAGTCTTAAGAATGAGGACTGAAGAAAAGCTTTAGAAAGTCTTTGAATAAACAGCATGAAGTGAAATATTGTATTAATGTAGGGATAAGTCCCATAACTTCTTCTTTTTTCCTTGAGGAAAGGAAAATTATATAATTTTAGAAAACAATACATACTTTGTCCAAAATTAGATCTCATTTGGATTATAGCTTTCTTCAAAGAAAAAATGCAACTAGTTGCAGCACTTATTAGAGCATTTTGTCTGGTGGTAGCACAAGTAATGCAGGATCACAATTGTTCTGACAAAGAATTAGGGATTGGTTTTCCATTTGTAACCAGCATGAACTAATTTTGCCCAGTGACCTTTTAGTTTCATTTATTTGTTTGCATTTTGCATGTGGTTTTAGGAAAATAGTCCATTTTATTTACATGAAGGGGGAAGAAAAACAGAAACCATGATGAGGAAATATTCTGCTTACCATTTCATTAAAAATACCTTTGGCAATAAATTGTGTCACTAGTCAAAGGACTCCCTAAAGCAGTGTTTCTTAATTACACCAACTTTTAAAATGTGTTGACTTCATCTCCCTACCATCTTAAGCTCTCAATTCCAAGCCAGCTAATGGCTTAAAGAAGGCAGAATTATAAGTCTGGGAAACTCCATCTGTAAACTGGAGAACCAAAAATATCTATCTACTAATCCCTTTGGAAACTATAGGTGAAAACAGAGCCCAGGTAGAAAAAACATAATAATAGTGTGGCCTACAAGATACAGAATAACAGATTGTAAAGAACTTTGGAGGCTCTCCAGTTTAACTCCCTACTCAAGCAGGAGACCCTCTATCGTTCTGGACAAATGGCTATCCATTGTCTTGTTGGAAACTTCCAGTGATGGAGACCCCACAACTTCTGGAGGCAAGCAATTCCACTGATTAATTGTTCTCGCTGTTTCTTCTTAGTTCTACATTGACTCTCTCCTTGATAAGTTTCTATTCATTATTTCTTGTCTTGTCCTCAGGTGTTTTGAAAAATAAGTTGATGCCTCTTTCTCTGTGACAGCCCTCAAATATTGGAAGGCTGCTATCATATCACCCCCTAGACCTTCTCTTCATTAAACCAGAAATACCCAGTTCCTGAAACTATTCAGCATGTAGTTTAGCTTCAGTCATGTTTGTTACTCTTCTCTGCACCCTTTTTTAGAGTCTCAACTTCTTTCTTGTATCTTGGTGATCAAAACTGGATGTAGTATTCCAAGTGCTGCCTTACCACAGTGGTAAAAAGTGGGACTAACACTTCACCTGACCTTGATACTATCCCTCTGTTGATGCAGCCTAAGACTGCATGAGGGTGGTGAAAAGATGGTGGTCTGGAAATCATGCTGTGCATTCATTGAGCAGAAGGGCTGAAATTCAAAATATTCCAGGCATCTCCCATCTTCATTTCCCCAAAGCAGGTACTTAGTTCTGTATAATATATGTATGTGTGGGCAACAGATTGCTTTAATGATACTGTAATATACTGTATTTCCCAACAGCTTGCTCTCTTACTAGTTGCAAATACACTGAAATAGTATAGGGCAAAGAATCATTTGCAGGTTTGCTAGAAATAACATCCTGATAAGAGATTTCAACATTGTTCTTAACTGTTCCATTCCTTTTCTAATGGTTGTTGCAGAATGTCCAGATTAAGAGCTAAGTGCTGAGAATTTATATTTTTTAGCTCTGATGAATAGCTCACATTTTCTGTTACTTTTCCTACCTTCTCAACCTGTATGTCAATTAAAATTGCTAAAATGTTTAGAGACAAAACTTTCATATGTGAAACATTAACCTGAGAGATTCTCTCAAACTCCAGAGCTGGAGGGAGAGCTCTTCAAAAAAAGCCATAAAAGGGAAGGGTTAGGATTTCACTTGCTGATACGTCAGGGATTGAAATGCTCAAACAGGAGAATAATGTTGTGCACTCATTGACCGGAAGGGCTGAAACTAAAAATATTAATATTGTTCGAGCTTAACATTTTCTTGACATAGAGCAAGGCTATGGCTAGAGTCCAGAAACTGGTACAGATGACCTAATTACCTCAAAACATATTTCTACTGTTGCCTTCAGCTAACTGAATAGTTTGATCCTTAAATAAATGGTCAGGACAGAAAATTTATTTATTATATAAAACATCTGTATCCTGCCTTTTCAAAAGATCATAATAGTTCTATGTTGAAATTACATAAATTAACAGAGGATTACTATGCACAGTTGCTGATATGTTGATTTATTATTAATTTGTCCTATATGAGTATATCATAACTTCTAAGGAAGGTACTGAATTTTGCATATGATGGAGGAGACTCAGGTTCACATGCTGATCAGGTACATTTAGGAAATTTTGCACCTGGTCTTTGTCTAAGCCTAGAGAAAAAGAACCTGGAATAAAACACTGTAAAGAAAGAAATCAGGTGAGAGTGGGAGCTTGGGAGGTTCACATTAGAGGCTTGGATTTCTAGTGTGAACTTTCCAAGCTTCCACTCCCACCCGCTTGCAAAATCCTAGGAAGTCCAACATGGCTACAAGGCTACTAAGTCCAAGGCAAAAGCAAAGGCAAAGTCCACAGAGTTCACAATCCACTTCCAGTTTGAAGTCAGGACAAAGGTCCCAAATCCACAAATCCAAGGTCAAAACACATGGTCAATTGTAGCACAATCCAGAACCGAGCATAAAGCCAAGAGCACAAGGGCAAAGCATGCACACGGCAAGAGAATAGGCAGTTGTTTCCAACAACCCTCAAGCCACTCATTTGTTTAACTAGGTGCTTGCCAGTGCAGCTCATCAGGAGGAGCGAGGCTGTTGTCTCGTGTGTAGTCTCGCTGAACTCCATTGTGCCTGCCTCCTCTGTGCCTTGCACTTTCTCAGGTCAGGTCAAGGAAACAATTCCTCCTCATCCCTGTTGGCCAGCTGCAGCTGTGCACCTTCTCCACCCTGTACTTCCAGCAAGGCCTCTAAATTTTCCAGCTGCAATGATCCTCTCCTTTTACTTCTTCAGCTGGACGTTCATTCAGTTGCCGCTCCAGTCATCTCTCCACTGTGCCTGGCCTCCCCACTTCTGGTTCAGAGCTCTCAGCAACTTCCTGATGCTCCTCCACACCTCTCTCTGAAGTCCCTGAAGCCGGATTTTGTCTGAGCTGGCATCTAGGAAAGCTGTCACATATTGTTCTTTTTACACTACTTTTCATTTTCCCATTTTTATTGTTATAAGATGCCTAATCTCAAGTAAGATAGGTGACAGATAAGTTTAGCAAATAAATACATAACAAATAAATAAACCTATCTGCAATTTAGTGCGAAGTACATTTAAAGTAGCCTTGTCCACTTTTTCCATGTACTTCTACAACATGGTATTTAAAGGTATATGTCTAAACCCACCTGTACAACACTCCTTAGGTTTTATTCCCTGATTATTGTGTTTTTCCTTGTTTGTAAACCTTCCCGTATCTTTAGAAGTGTACATTCAGGCAGGCACAGGCACACACCTCTGTGTATTATTATGGAGGTGGTTAACAGCATCACGTTTCTGGGTGTGCAGCTGACAAGTAGGTTGGCTTGATCGCTCAACAGTGAGACACTGGTGAAGTGAGCACAGCAGCACCTGCACTTTCTGCCTCACATAAGGAAAGTACATCTTCCTTCCCCTGACCTTACCGCTCTATAGAGGTACGATTGAGAGCATCCTGTCATATTGCATTACTGTCTGATTTGGAAACATTACTTCTTCAGTGCAGAGAATGGTGAAGATGGCAGAAAAGATTGTTGGTAGTTCACTTCCTTCTATCCAGGACATGCAACATAAGCACTGCTTATACTAGGACCCACAGTATTGTCAGGGATGCTATACATTCTGTCCATGACCAGGTTTCATTGTTACCTTCTGGGAGGAGATTTCACGGTGTCCTAAGCAGAACATCTGGATTCAGATACAGCTTTGTTCCATATAGTATCAACCTTGTGAACTCTCAAGTTTCTTTCTGCTATGTATTCAAACTGGACAGTAATTAATCTGTTATGTGTGGGTATGGGTAGATATATATTTTCTTTTGAGAGCAGGCAACAGAATTTCATTTTTAATGTGTGCCAGTATGCTCACAGTAAAAAATGCCAATAAGGTTATCTTATCTCATTACACTTCCATTATGTAAATGACTGCGTACATAAATACATAAATAAGTGTAGCTTTTAGCTTCCAAAATACCGAACTCTACTTTGTTAAAGGTGAACACATTTCTTCTTAATGGCGATGTCTTATTATGGAACTCTGTTGTAAAGTTGCGCGCAACTCACATAATAACCATCTTGTTTATCAACAGACATTCTGGTCCCAATTGTGATCTTTCAGGTAGTCAACTACCTGTATGTTTTCAATACGATCTTGATATCAACACTGGGTGAATGGTTAGGCTATGTAAAGGGAGAGACAATTAGAAATTCTGAGCAGTGAGAATATTTGCTACTCCTTGGAATGATTCATTATAAGATATGAGCCTGCTTTACAGGCCTGTCAAAGATTAAATGAGAAAGAAAAAGAATTTTGAACTGCTACGGGAATTTGAGGAAGTACAGAAATACAAATTTCATGATGCCAGTCTCATATGAAACAGGCTCGCCAACATCATTTATTTATTTGCAGCTAGGTTGTCTTAATAGCAACTAGTTAGTGATGTTTGGCTATTTCTTCAGATTTCTCCCAAAGCTTTGTAAGATGCATGTAGTTTACAATGTGAGGCTGTGCATATTTCCATTATAGTGATGACTCTGAGAATAATATAAAGTCAAGATGCAGCTTGAATATATACAATAAATAATAAAAAAACACAATCAATTACACTATCACTAAAAGAGACTAAACTAATCAAAGGTAAAGCTACCTAAAAAAACTAAAAAGTGGCATAAATACAGAAAAGGAAAGGAGATTAGACTGAATTCCTATTAAAATAAGCAGGACTAAACTTCTCTATAATTATGTAGAAGAAATGGAGATGTACAAGGGAATGGGAGAGAATAAGGAAGAAGACACTAAATATTAATCTAATATTTCCATATGCCACTTTATTCTGAGAAATTGCAGACTAGAATGTCCAAAGTTGGAAGCTTATGTTCAAGAGTTGACTAACTCTGAAAACTAAGCCTTTTCCCCCCCAGAATTTGGAATGTGGCAGAATATGCCTATGAGAATAAACATAATATGCAGTCTTCTCCAGCTTCTATACTTTCTAGTATACAAATTATTCAAAGTATCTGAAGTAGAGAAACCTGACCATCTAGTTTTTCTCAACATTAGCATCTTTAAAATTTCTGGACTTCCCAGAATTCCTCAGCCAGCATGGGCTTGAAGTCCACCAATTTTAAAGTAGCCAAGGTTGAAAAACATGACTCATAATTGTGAAAAGATGGTAAAATAGTTTTCACCCTAGGGGTTGGCTCAGTGGAGGCAGGGCTTGTGCTAATGTTAGTTAATAGAAGCAATGGTTATTGTCATACCTACAGCAGAGGTGGTATTCAGCAGGTTCTGACTAGTTCTGGAGAACCGGTAGCGGAAATTTTGAGTAGTTCGGAAAACCGGTAAATACCATCTCTGACTGGCCCCACACCCATCTATTCTCTGCCTCCCGAGTCCCAGCTGATTGGGAGGAAATGGGGACTTTGTAGTAACCTCCTGCCACACCCACCAAGCCATGCCCACGGGATTGGTAGTAAAAAAATAATAATCCCATCATTGACCTACAGCCTGTAAATGTCTGCTTATTACTTAAATTGTTATTTCTGAAAAGTTGTATTTGTATCAGGTATAAATAAAAACATCAGTGTATTGCATAAGTAAAAGTAATGTTAAACATCATTGAAATCTATGAGGCTGTGCTTTTCTGATAAATTTTGAAGGATAGTGAGATTTTGGCATTTGTGGAGATGAATGTCTAGCATCAGAACCGTTTCCAATTCTGGTCTTCTCATTCGCTTCTTTGCATCATTAATTCTATTTTGTCTAAACAGAACTGAATCTGCCTGACACTAACCAGTGCTCTCCTGATAATCTCTGCAGTTCCGTACATATGCTTTCAAAGAGATGGCTATCCTAAGCTCAGACCAGTTCTTTGGGTTTATATAGTCATCTGTTAAAACATTTTATATAGATCACAACTGGTATGTGGCAATGGTTCATTGGACCAATATAAGGTAGGACAGTAAGGAGGGAATTTATTTTATTTGGGAAAAATCAAGGGCATTTATCACAGCAGAATTAATATTTAAAATATCCTTGGACCAGAATGCAGACATTTACAACACTGTGAATGAGAATTGTGGTAATTTAATGCTGTGTGTTTGTTGCTAGGCTGCAGTTACTTGATGCAAATGAATGTTCTGCACACAGGAAAGGTAAGATAGAATGTTTGATATCACTGATCCCTTTCTAATGTTTGTTAACTGGTTTTGCTAAGTATTTGATGATAAACAGGAGAATCATTATTTCAGCTGTAGACACAGTACGCACTCCCTTAGTAGTGTTAAGGATGGTATATTCTAGCCTTAACCATTTGGCACTCTCCAGATGGATTGCACCAACACTCCTCTTCCCTGACTGCCATGACTAATGTTAGCCAAAGAAAAGTAATGATCCTTCCCACTTTGAATATCCTAGCTAAATTATGGTATATCTTTTATGAAGTCATTTTTTTTTTGTGCATTCCCTCTTTTTGCTTGACAAAACATAAGGGCCACCTGGAACAGTAAAAATATTATACCAGTGTTTCCAATCTTGGCCAACCTAAAATGGGTGAACTTCAACTCCCAAAATTCCCCAGCTTGCATGCTGATTGGGGAATTCTGAAGAGTTGAAGTTCACCCATCTTTAAGCTCCTGTGTTTCCAAAAAAAAACAGTGATCTAATCTAACATTGCATTTCCTATATGTTTCTAGAGCAGTGTTTCTCAACCTTGGCAATTTGAAGATGTGTGCATTTCAACTTCCAGAATTCTCAGTTGGCTGGAGAATGCTGGGAGCTGAAATCCACACCTCTTCAAATTGCCAAGTTAAGAAACACTGCTCAAAAAAAATCCATAAACTAAACATGAGACTACTATCTTGAAATTGGTTTTATCCTCCACTGTTTTATTTAACATCATCTAAGTTGTGGTCTTAATATGAAGCTTACATTCCATAATAACAGAACATAAAGAAGTCTAATGCTTGTCTGACCAAAAGTCTGTGCCATTCAGAAATCTGTTCCCCACAATGGTTTACCAGATGCTTACATAAATCCCACAACTAGAACAAGAAAAAATTAGTTCTGCCAGTGAATCATAATGAGCAATAACTATTTGGAACTTTCTGTTTAAATCCCTTATTACTTTTATCTTTTACATCTCTTGATCATCACAGTCTGTATACTAACCTAGATATTAAGGAAACATATGAGAGTTTCTAATTAGCAAAATGAATTTGTGTATGTGTGCCAATGCATGTGTGTATGTAATGTAAACCAGAAAGGGGACGAAAAATATCAAGGGAGAAGGAAGTATATGAACCTTTGAACAATATTTTGAAAAACAGAATATTTTGGCTGAAATATTTAGAATGGGACATATATCATTGCTTGAATTAAGCAAATAGATACATTATCATTAACATATTGAAACTTGTGTCAATATTATGTTAGGATATTGAGGTTTATTTTAATATGTTGTTAAGAACATGTTAATACTATGTTAATTGTTAATTTTGTTTTTGAATCCTGACATTTAGAGATTTAAAAAAATCTTAACATTACTTATTTCTGATGATTCTTATCCCCCATTATGGATAAATGAAGATAAATCAGAAGTAACCATTGCAGCATTCATGCAGGAAACTTTCCAGGAAAATCATTCTGACTGTCATTGGTTTCAGGGACCTTGATCTCAAAATAACATTGTGTAGCTTTTACAGGACTTAGAAATCTAAGGCAATTAAACAATCAACTCAGCTGCTATTTCAGAGGAATGCTGCAAAGGCAATTTTATTAAGTTTATGGGACGCGGTGGCTCAGTGGCTAAGACTCTGAGCTTGTCGATCAGAAAGGTCGGCAGTTCGGTGGTTTGAATCCCTGCATAATGGAGTGAGCTCCCGTTACTTGTCCCAGCTTCTGCCAACCTAGCAGTTCAAAAGCATGTAAAAATGCAAGTAGAAAAATAAGGACCACCTTTGGTGGGAAGGTAACAGCGTTCTGTGTACCTTTGGTGTTTAGTCATGCTGCCCATGACCATAGAGACATCTTCGGGCAGTGCTGGCTCTTCGCTTTGAAGCCGAGATGAGCACCGTCCCCTAGAGTCGGGAATAACTAGCACATATGTGGGACGGGAACCTTTACCTTATTAGGTTTTGGAAAAGATGTCAGAAGAGCGTGGATACAAAGTAGTTTCCAGTTTTAGCAATTTGTAATTGGCTTTGAAGAGTTTATTACGGATGGTTGCAAATATACACGTTGTCCTTGCTTTACAACAGTTCATTTGGTGACTGTTCAAAACTGAAAAAACTAACATGATAATTTTTTTCACATTTATCACCATTGCAGCATCCCTGTGGTCACGTGATCAGAATTTGGATGCTTGGCAACTGACTGGCATTTATGATTGTCCCAGGATCATGTTTTGCAACTTTTGAATAAGCAAAGTCAATGGGGAAGCCAGATTCACTTTACAACTCTGTTACTAATTTAATCATGCAGTGATTCACTTAACAACTATGGCAAGAAAGGTTATAAAATGGGACTTAATTTACTTAACAAATCTCTCCCTTACCAATAGAAATTTTGGGTTTAATTGTGGTTGTAAGTCAAGGACTACCTGTACTGTTTATGCTTGTGGGGATCAAACTTTAAAACTGTTTGGAAGAGGACATAGGAAACCTGACTCTGCCTAAGGCTATTCCTAAAATGTCAGTAGTTCCTTTGAAGGAGAGGACACTTTTCTTTGCTCTGCAAAAGGCGAAAGAATAAATAAAAATTAATTAGCAAATATTCCAGATGCAATTAGAAGCCTGGCATGGTCTATTATTTAATGTATTAAAGCCTTGCTTTGTGGGAGGAAATAATAGATACACATTTTCTACTGACATTCTATTTGTTTAATGACCTTCAAATTTTACAAAATGAGAAAGGAATTCATTATGATAGAGACAAAGCTAGAATTTATCTCAGGATTTATGACACATCCATATATCCCAGCAATGAAGAGGAAGATGTCAAATGATCCTGTAAAACCTAAACAGAAGAACATTTTTTCTAATCATCCCCGGTCCAGACAGAAAGTATTGTCAGAAACTGGCCAGTTTAATATTATCAGGATCTTCAACCTCCATTATATGGAGAAAGTGAACAATAAATAAGGACTGAATAAACTTGATTTTGAATGGCAATTCAGTTTTCTGAGTGATGATTGATATTTGAGTTTAGCTACCTATTTTTCTCCAGCAATTAAAAATCTAAGAAGAGGTTAATCTTTTGAACTGACATGAAAATCTGTTTCATATTAATAAGGAGAGTTCATATATTTTCAGTAAAGTCAGAAACCGGGTGAAACCAATGAAATTTATGAAACTTATGTGGATACTTACTTAAGAAAGTACAATGTCCTTTAGCAATGTGGATTTATTGCCAGGATGAAAAAAATGGACTGATGGATGAATGGAATTGTATTTTGCGCAAATTAAGTTTTATAGTTCAGTCAATATACAGTATGTGACTATTTCAAGTTTTCATTTGCTTACTAAGAATTTTGGTTATAACATTACAGATGGACCAATGGGAAAATATGCACTTAAGAAATTACATTATGTTATGATCTTAAAGAGAATTTTTATGAAATGATGTATCATTAGTATATGACAACAGGGAAACTATCTAGAAAATATAAAGGCAGTTTACATGTATGTTGGAAATGTAAACAACCTGAATGGACATTTTATCATTTTAAGCAGACATGTAAAAAAACTAAAAAATGGATTCCAATATATTTGATACATAGAATTTTAAAGATTAATATTCAACTGAAATCAGAATCTCTCCTTTTAGGACTAATGGATAAATGGTTAGGGAAAAAAACTATGAATAAGGGAGGAGAAGGAGAGGAAGAAGGAAGAAAGTAGAGAAGGGAGGGAGGGAGAAAAGAAAGGGAAAACAAGGAAGTTACAAAAGGAGGAAGGGATACTAAATAAAGCAACCCAAACTGTACATTATAACTTATTAAATGAAATAATAAATCTATATGAATGATAAATGTAAAGAAGAATAACAATTATGTGAATGTATACTTAAAATGGTATGTAAGAGAATAAAAAAATAAAAACTCTTTGAAAAAAAAGAAAAAATGAAAAAAATGAAAAAAGAAAAAAACTATGAAAGATTATATCAATATATGATTACTATAGTAGAAATATTATATGCATTGAGATGGAAGATTTGACATTAGGCACTTTGGAGGAATGATTGGTGAAATGGACAGATCTTGCTGAGATGGATAAACTTTTTTGATTAAAGACGCTACATTTATTAGTGACTGGAAATTCCTTATGGACTTTTTGCTGTATGAATAATATTGGAAGTTACTTATTTGTATCTTTTTTTTCTATTTTTTTTAACCTTTTAAAATTTTCTTGCACATTTTGTTTTCTCTTTTCATTCTTTCTTTTTCTTCCTTACTTTATATTAGTTTGTAATAGTTTTTGTTATCATATCTATATCTACGTCTAGGCCTGTGTCTACCTCTACATCGATCTATAAAGTTTTCTTGAACTTAGTTGCAACTTCGGTCAACCAAATGTTTATATCATTTTGCAATTCACCTTTTTGAAAATGAAAGACTTTAGTTGCTGACCTTGATTGATCTTGAAAGGTAAATAAGTTAAGACCAAGTTAATAATTTTTATGAGAAACCACCAAGAACGTCTATGATTGTAGGCTGAACTGGGTAGTAAAAACCAATGCAGAACAAAGCAATGGTGAACCTTCTTTCCAAGAAACTAAGTAAGAGGAGAAACAAGTCTGACTTCAAGGTGACTTTCGCTTTGTTACCCTCAAATTAGTGGTGCAATTCAGCCGCTTCTATCCGGTTCGGGTGAACTGGTAGTGGTGGCAGCAGGAGGCTCCACCCACCCGCCCAGATGTCATCACATCCTGTTTTTGATGTTCAGTGCATGCACAGAAGGACCCGCGCATGTGGGTGCATGTGTGCGCTCACATTTGCAAATTGGTAGCAAAGGTAATTTGATTTCATCCCTGCTTCAAATGCACTTTTCTCTAATATATACTGTAGCATATTTCTGTACTATTTTTCAGCACCCTTACAATATCCAGATAACTCAGGGATCTTTGTGGATGTAGGTCTAAGTAAAGCACTTGAAGCACTGCTTCATAAAGGTTGTTTGGGAACACTTTGTTGAACAAAGTGGCTCTCTCTGAATCACTGAGTAATCTGTGTCCTCTGGAATGTTCAGTATAGCTACTTAGGCTTTCAAATTTGTATGCATAGCTTAAACCAGTGACAATATTTCTTCTGGACTTGCCAGAGCAGCAAGGCGGCTGTGCCAGCAAAGTGCTCCTCTAACGTTTTGCATAAGGTTAAAATGAAAATATCAAAATGTTTAAATATACAGGGCAGTGGTGGGTTCTGAATCCCATTCCAGCAGCTGCTTGGCGGAGCGTCGCGCAGGCGCCATATGTGCCATGCACATGCACGGAAGTGCCAAAGGCTTAAAGGACAGGTCAGGAGCTCGGGCGGGTAAGTCCTCCGGAGCACCATACCGGAACGGTACCTGGTGCTCCAGGCAGGCTCCAGTACACCCGTACCGGAGTGTACCACCTGCAACCCACCACTGACACAGGACAACTACTATATATGTACAACTTGTCTGGGTTTCATTTAGGATTATTGGGGTTTCAATAAGTCCACATTTGAAAGCTAATGGCAGTCTTGGAGCCAAAGCTTAGATCTGAGCTAACTAGCTTGTTAGGCTTATGTTTTTAAAATGAAGTTGCAACTGACTTCTTAATTAGCTCCTTGATTGATAGCAAGCTAAACAGATGATTAGATGGAGATCCTAACACGTGAGTTGCAGCAATTGTATCCCATATACAGGGTACGCTCCTCCTACCTGTGATGGTCAATCACTGATGGTTTTTAAGAAGAGATTGGTCAGACATCAATCTGAAATGGCATTGGATCTCTTGCTTCAGCAGGGGGTTGGACTAGAAGAACTCTAAGGTCCCTTCCAGTTCTGTTATTCTGTTCATCCTCTACCAACAAGCATGCAGCTTTGGGAAAGATGTACATGGAGCAGTGAGGGAAGAAGGGGATATCCACATAGACAGCCAAATCAGCTGATCAACCCTGGCCATCAATGGAGTGACAGATGTCATAGCCTAATACCCTTCACATCCAATGACTAGATGAGATAGTAACAATTTAGCAAAATATTTCACAAGGCTTAATACAAAGGTCTGTGAGAATGGAGACCCTTTGTAAAGTTGAGTATCTAGCATCTGGCAGATTTCCAGCAAACTCAGAGCTATCCAACTCTCTTGGTAGGTCATAAGGGTATCTGTAATCCTTCAGTAAATAGTCAGCATTTCTGACTTCAGCTTTGATTAAGGAAACATTAAGTTTTCTCCTAGGAGATTGCAGAATTTCTGCCTATGTCACGTTATCACTACAAATGGGATCTGGGGTAATGATTTTGAATAAGGAAACCTGAAGAGAAGGTTTAAAATTTTAATTCTCTGAGGACGCCATAGACAGGAATTTTGTGTGCACTAAGCTGTCTCACCATTGTGCACAAGACTGGGTAGACCTATATTTGGGTACAGCTGCTAATGAGGTATGCTACAACCTTGAAACATGACCAGTTAATAAAGCTAAAATGGAAAGCAGGGTTTTTTTGGCAGGAGATTACTGAATAGATCAATTGGTAGCAATATCACTTCTAGGAAACCTTTGTAATGGGCTTTGTAGACTTTCAATAATTAGTTTGCATTTTTGCCTTTAGCACTGACTAAAGAACAACAGATTAGGTGCCAGGAGGTTGCAGAATTTCTGCCAGCGTTTTGACACCAGAGAGTCTGCTTCCATGCCAACTCATGCTGCAGTTTGAGAGGCTGCTATAAAATGTATTCTTTCTGGGTTGGTTTTTTTTTTTCAATGATCAAAAGTCTGCAGTGAAAACCTTGCCATATTCTTGTCACTTTCTTATAGGCAAGTTCATTCAAATGCTTTCCACACAGATCAGTTGATGATACAGATTTTTTGGGGGGGTGATTCTTAATCTTTGCAGTAGCTCTTCCCAAGGATGCTGCAGTAAAAATTTGTGGGTCAGCAGACCCAAATTAGTAATTAATTCTAAAAGCTGTAACCATTCTAGATATGTCACCCAATATTTTTTTATAATTAAAACTTGAGATGGATTATGAGTTAATTTATATTTTCTTTATCATCACAGCTTGCATGACTAAGCATCTAAATTTAGTCATTTGGATGCAGGTCCATGCCAGATGTTGGTTGCTGAAGAAAATTAAATGCACATTCATTTGGAGGGATTACTTTAACCCTTTTGCTACTTCATCAAAACCTTTGGTCAGTTTTTAAATGTTTGACCATGAAACCATACAAACAATCACATTTCAAGAAACAATCATGTAGACTTATACTAAGGGTGGCAATAGTGATATCACCAGCTAATCATTTCACCATGGCACCAAAATACTTCTGACACAGAGGTACAGTATAGTGATAAAAAATATATGTGAAAATGGCCCAATCAGAAAATGATTTATTGTTATAGGCATATATTTTGATAGACAAGGGAACATACTATGCAAATTACATTCATAATATCCAGTTGGACATGAAAAGGTAAAAAAAATACTGTATATTGGTTTCTTAAGACTGTGAAAAAATGAAATCATGATCAAAATAAAACAATTATAATGTGTTCGTAGAGTACATTTCTCTTTGCTGGCCTTAATGTGCCTACATTCTTCATACTATGTAAAGAAGTGCCAGAAGTTGAACAAAATTTTATTTACTAGATTTGTATTACTTTATGAGTAACTCAAAACAGTGAACA
This sequence comes from Natrix helvetica, assembly GCF_964273705.1. Lineage (NCBI taxonomy): Eukaryota > Metazoa > Chordata > Lepidosauria > Squamata > Natricidae > Natrix > Natrix helvetica. The sequence continues at coordinate 29,135,463 of NC_138551.1, read as the reverse complement.
TGCTAATATTTCTTTCTCATCCTCTCTTCTTTCCCAACAACAATAACCCTGGGAGGTGGGTGTGGCTGAGAAAGAGTGATTGTCCCAAGTTTGTTAAGAAAAACTCTTTGACTTCAATTGAACTTCTGCAATATGTATGCATTTGCAGTACAGGTGGGCAAATGTTATGCAACTAATGGCTGCTGCTTCATACGTTCAGCAGCTCATAGGAATCGACACAGAAATAAAGTTATAAGTGCAACACAACATCATCATGCAAATTAAACACATTATGTAATTTAACTTAAGCAACGGATATAATTCATGTCATAACTTGTACAGTGATGTCACAGTGATATGTATTCTGGGAAATACAGAGGGCTTAGATAGTGACATCACAAAATGGATGAGATTTTTCTAAAAATGAATCTAATTCATTTTTTAGCTATACATTAGGAAACAATAGGAATCTATACTATGAATTCCAATGATCTTGGCCAATTCTTGCAACTTTTCCAAAAATAGTTTGGGAGATTCACAGTACTGCAGTGTGGAAAACCGGGGCTCAATCTTCCCGGTTAGGCCAGAGGCCTTCTCCGGGGGCCGATTTCATGAGATGGAGAGTGAAGACACCACACAGGATTCCTCAGGATGAAGCGGAGCCCAGAGTTGCCTCTGGGGGTCTCTTTTATTGGTAAACAAGGAAGGGCGGAGTAAAGGGTTCATACTACAATTACACATAGGTTTAACACTACCATATTTGGTCATACTTCCTGTAATAGTGTTGAGTTCTGCCGAGCCTGGCCAGCAGAGGGCGTTCAGGGAAGCCCTCTGATTGGCCTAGGCGTGGCTCCAGCCGGCGGGAGAATTGTCAAGTTCTCATTGGTTAAGCCGTCTGACAGCTGCAAGTATAAATAGCTGTCAGACGGCCCGCGTTGTGTTCCTGTCAGCCAGTTGTTGTTCCAATAAACCTGTTGGACTGACAGTTGCCTCAGACTCCTTATTAAGAATTTAACACTGGTGACGAGGACGGGCGACAACACGGACCCTCACACGGTGCCACCAATGGCCTCCAACGCCGTCTTTTCCCCGTTCCGGCCTGAGGCTGAGGCGTGGGAAGCCTTTCTCGAACGATTCGAGTGTTTCCTCATAGCCCACGACCTCACCAGCCTCTCCATGGAACGGAAAAGAGGAATCTTCTTGAATTACTGCGGGCCGGAGATGTTTGCCACAGCCCGGGCTCTCGCTTCCCCGGATCCTGCCCACGCACTGCCGTGGGACGAGCTAATTCTCCGTCTCAAACACCATTACGAGCCCGCCCCATCTCGTTTTGCCCGCCGTCAGTATTTCCGTCGCTGCATTCAAAAGGACGGCCAAACCATCGCCCAGTATATTGCAGCCCTCCGTGCGGAGGCTATACATTGCGAATTCAGCGATCTCGACGACGCTCTGCTAGAACAATTCATTTACGGCCTCCGCGACGTTAAACTGCATCGACGGATCCTGGCTCGCCCTGAGCTCACCCTAAAAATTGCAGTCGACGATGCCAGGGCTTACGAGATGGCTGACCAATCCACGCCGGATTTCAGCCACCTCAGCCATCTACCTCCATCTGCCTACCTGCCGCCCTCTCCCTATGCGGCTAATGCCTCCACCTATGCTCCATCTACAGCCTCCTCGTTCCGAACTGACGTGGATCAAACCATCGACCGCCTGCAGTCACTATCAACCAGAGATGGACGTTCCTGCCTCAGTTGTGGCGGCCACCACCAACACTCCCAATGCCGTTTCAGAGCCGCTCTCTGCCACCAATGCGGCAGAAAAGGACACCTTGCCGCCGTTTGCCGTTCCGCACCTACTGACCGGCGCCCTTCACAACAACCTCCGCAGCCGCCACGCGCTACTGCCCGTATGCCTGCCCGGCGTCAAAACTCCCTCACCGTTGGCGACCCCAACGCAGCTTTCCCAGAATGGCTGGTAGACTCGGCCTCTTCCTCTGCGGAGGGCCGAGGTAAGCTGCACCTCCCCATATTCATTGAGGGGGTTCCTACCTCCATGGAGGTGGACACGGGATCAGCGCGATCCATCATGTCATGGGCCACCTTCCATTCATTACTGCCATCGGTCCTCCGTTCCTCCCTGGGTCCACTACCATATTTGGTCATACTTCCTGTAACAGGTTTAACACTACCATATTTGGTCATACTTCCTGTACAAGCATTCTATTGGTTCCTGGTGTCATGTTTACATTGGCTGCTCATCCTGGCATTGTGGTGATGAGATCCTTTTGTCTCTTTTGTTTTTCCTCCTAGCGTGGTTCAGCCTCCTTCCAGAGGCCTACACATAGTGGAAAATTACCAGAGATAGTTCTTCTGAGCACATGTTTTTTGTTTAGCCCTTAATGGTGGATCAGATACTACTGCAACACTGCAGGATTTTCTCTCCCAATATGCTCAGCATGACTTCGATATCACCTTCTTAGTCTGCCAGCAACTATATTAAAAGTAATATACAGTATGTCCTTTTTAAATTCCCTGTTTTGTTGAAAAGACAAGTAAAACTAATAGTTGCTAGAAATCATGGGATAGTACAACTTCTGGCTTGTCTCGCCACATACTTGCTTAGAAAACAAACTCTGTTCATGGTAGTCAGCGTACAAATAAGACAAGATTAGAAATCTACAAGTAGGAGATGGTAGATTTACAATTAGGAAGGAAGTCTTCTTTTTAGGAGTTCAGCCAGCAATCTTGTTTTCCATAGTAGCATAAGCTGCAGCAAGTGAAAGATGGCAAACAACACTTGCTCCTCACCCCACCCCTTTTTCTGTTTTTCATATTGTCAATGTGCATTCTGTGGCTGATGCTCACAATTCCGCCTGAAAAGGTTGATTTGGGGGGGGAGGGGTTGAGGGGGCAAGATTGCCACTTTCAAATTGTGTCTTTCGTTTTCTGTTCTCACTTTTGCAAATTTCAACTTCCCTGAGCATGCTAATACAGTATTTACCCTTGGTTTTCAGTGGGCCATGTTGTCTCAGATTCTCTCTCTACTTTCTGCCGTAGTTGGCTGTAAAAGAGTTCAATATCTGTAAAATATCAGGTTGCAGAAACTGCCAAGCCTTGCACCTGCTCTGCAGTGGGAATTAGCTTGCAGTTAGTAGCAGTTTCAGTTTTGCAAGAATTTATCAGTTGCTGACACATGAAGAGGAAGGAAGGGCCTCAGAACAAAGCAGGGGGAGGGGAAAATACAATTTTTCCAAGAACCTCTGATGTTCTTGTCAGTTGGTTGGTATAAATTGTAGGGCAGGTGTCAGTGGTCAGATTAGCAATTAGGTCAAATGATAAACATCTTGAATTGGTTCAGTCTAAGGCGGAGTCTCCAACCTTGGCAACTTTAAGACTTGCAGACCTCGACTCCCAGAATTCCCCAGCCAGCATAGCTGGGAGTTGAAGTTTACAGGTCTTAGAGTTGCCGAGGTTAGATAGTCCTGGTTTAAGACAAAAAGAAACAAATAATTATGGAATAATTTTCATCTTTTAAATTATACATTTTAAGTCATATATTTAGAAGTCTGGGGTGAAATACAAAAATAACCTCTAACTTTTGTAAAGAATGAATAAAAATATCTTCTAGTCTTGTTTTTTAAAAATGCAATGTATAGTTATTTTGCTTGGTTCCTACTAAATTATGTTTCTGCAAGCAGCTAATTCCACATTTGTAAGGCCACAGGTTTAGGAAAGGGAATTGTTTTGACCTTTCCTGCTGCTTTCCTGAAGCTCAACTGCTGTCCCTGTGAGAAGGAGAAAAAGGACAAAGACTTAAAAGTGAAGCCATTCAAAGCATACTTCAAATTGGTCTGGCAACTGCGGCACTAAATTGTTTCAAAGGCTCCCAGCATCTACACAGGAAGGTAAATTTGTAGGAAATACCCTTTTGCCTGTAATAGATGTGATGGAAGTTAACGTTGCTATTGTAGAAGAGTTAAAATGCAACCCATTGGCAGCTGCCTCTTTTTTGGGATGCAGATTTGAGCATGGTGGATGTTTGGCAGACCCACTAATGCATACAGAGACAAATAGAGTAAAAGTAGGCTTTATCTTACAACAGTTCATTTAGTGATCGTTCAAAGTTACAACGGCACTGAAAAAAGTGACTTATGACCATTTTTCAGTGTTACAACCTTTGCAGCCGCCACATGATCATGTGATCAAAATTCAGATGTTTGACAAGTGGTTCATACTTATGACCATTGCAATGTCCCAGGGTCAGGTGATCATTTTTTGCAACCTCCTGACAAGCAAAGTCAATGAGGAAGCCAGATTCACTTAACAACTGTGGCAAGAAATGTCGTAAATTGGGGCAAAACTCACTTAACAAATTTTCACATAACGACATAAATATAGGGGCTCAATTGTGATCGTAAGTCGAGGACTAGCTGTACACACAATACAGGTTGCCTTTGCCGTTTACCAATTAGCAATTAAGGCTTCTCTTATGCCCTAAACAAATAAATGCTGACTTTCCTTTTTCACAGCAGGATGCACATAAAGTATGTTGAGAATAATTCTTTTGGTCAGATCCCCCAGATTAATATCAACACCAAACAAGACACGAACATGAGATGAATACTTTAAATAATTTCATGACATCATCTGCAAAGTCTTGTAAAAATCTACATAAGACGGAGAAGGACAACAGTGAGATTTGTGGAGTGGATATGTAATAATCTCCCACATGTTCAGAGAGAAGATCTTAAGCAGCAGTTATCAACGAAAGGGCTATAAGTACTGTTATGTGTCATGGACATTAAGTCAGTTTTCTGCCTTCTGTTGAGATGATTTATCAGTCAGGTTGAACAAAGAAGAAGCAAAAATGATGAAAGCAACTAAATGTATGTATATGTGTATGCGTGTGTGTGGATATGCATGTTTGGGTCTGCATATGAATGATCATCCTAGACACTTTGTCAAATAAAAAGTCCTTGGTTAATGTGAGGCAATTTAAAAATGAATTCTTTGGAAATTAGATAAACATGTTTGAATCTTCAAATGCACTACATGTGATTATATCACTCTGATATTTTGAGTCAAGTAAAATAAAAGGAATTGCCTAGTTAACTTGAAAGAAACTTGAAGACAGCAAAGGCAAACCATTTCTGTAATGTTGCCAAAGAATTGCAGGGTTTTCTAGAAGTTGAGCTCAATTTATCTTTATCTTCTTTTTTTTAAGGATGCCATAAAGGGCAATTAAACACATTTTCATATATATATATATATATATATATATATATATATATATATATATATATATATATATATATATATATATATGTGTGTGTGTGTGTGTGTGTGTGTGTGTGTGTGTGTGTGTGTGTATGTGTGTATATATATATATATATATATATATATATATATATATATATATATATATATATATATATATATATATATATATATGTTGCATTTGTACTGATAAATAAATAAAGGGAGACTAGTATAGATCTATTTCGAGCTAATTAGCTCTCATCAGCTAGCCATACCTTACTGGGATTTGAACCTGGGCTGTATTATATCTTAGGCAGGAGTCTTAGCCACTAAGCCACAGGCTCGCCTCCTTATCAGTTGAGCCTGGGAAATAGGTATGTATTTGTGTTACAACCCCTGGTATGCCTAAATAAAAATATGGTTTTCTGCCTGCATGGTCTTCTGTGATGAGCCGAAGGACAGAAAGAGGGAGTAGTGACCTTCCTCCCATACCAGGGGTTGTAACACAAATACATACATACATACATACATACATACATACATGCATGCATGCATGCATGCATGCATGCATACATACATATGTGTCTGTGTGTGTGTGTGTGTGTGTATTTGTGCTGATAAATAAATAAAGGGAGACTAGTATAGATCTATTTCAAGCTACTTAGCTCTTATCAGCACAAATACAACACAAATATAAAAAGGCAACATTAAAAATATGGTTTTCTGCCTGGATGGTCTCCTGCAGTGAGCCGATAGACAGAAAGTGGGAGTAGTGAGTTCCCTCCCATATTTGGGCATAACAGGGGTTGTAACACACGTACGTACATGCATGCATGCATGCATGCATGCATACATACATACATACATACATACATACATACAGTGTATAATACTTAAAGCAAAAACTTATTTTAGCTATCATACATTTTCTGATATTAATAATGGTAAAATTTAATGGATTTATCTGCAACAATTGTTCTCTTCTATTAACCATTTTTAATATTAAGTAACCTTTAGCCTGATCCCAGACTTAAGAATCATTCTGGTTCAACAGAGAAATTTATCAATAAATATAGCTATAGTAAAGAAGAATCCAAAGAGGATTTTTAAAAATATATTATAAATCAAAACTGTGCCATATGGAATGTACAAAATATATTATGGGTCTTACATTCTTTAGCACAGGGGTATTGTTGTATGAGGTTCAACTCATTAAATGATCTATTATATTAACTTCAAATCAGAATTTATAGTTTATCCAACTGGATAGACCCTGATATTGTATCAATATCTATTCAAAGTTAAGGCTAGCTGGAAGGAATGATATTCAGCAGGATTTGAACAAATTCAAAAATGTATTAAATCCTCGTATGTATGTATGTATGTATTGCAAAATTCCAAATAACCACTCTATATCTCTACAGAGATTCTCAATCATCCAGGTCCTGGTTGTCCCAGAGATACTGAAGAGGCAATTGGAATGAAGAAGCTTCTTGGTTGAGAAGCAAAATGACTTCAAAAAAAAAACCCAGAAAGTCCAGTTGCCTCTTGAAAAAGCACCTTTGGGATAACCATTCCATGATTGCAAAGAATTATCTAGAGATAGAATTATCTATCTCTTTTTATTGACATCTGATGGTCATCCAGACTTTCTCAGCCCAGATATGGTAGTCCAAGAACACTCTTTTTCTTCCAATGGGCTTTCTAAACATTATTCAGAACTTCTGCAAGAAGTTTTTCTGGTAAAATATTTTTTCTCTTTTAAAAGCAATTCAGATCTAAGTGAATATATTAACTATGTGCATTTAACATGTATATTACTCTCTCACCCACACCACTCTTTTTATAATAGTGACCTTCAGTTAATTGAGGTTAGGCCTTCAGTACATAGGAAGAGAGAATAAACTTCCTTTCCTACTCGCTACATTTAAAAAATTATCCCAAACTGCTATTTAGAAGGGAAGTTGCTATTAACACAATAGCAAATAGCTGTGTTTGTGATTTTTCTCATAACTATGTGGAAAATGTTAACTCCTTACTTTCATGAGACAGTCCCCCCCCCCCCTGCTTCTGTTGTTTAAGGAAATAGGAAAGAATGTCCACACAACTGCTTGCAGTTTGGCCCTTTCAACTTTCCTTTAAGAAGAAATATTTACCTTCACATTAAAAAAAAAAGAGTAGCAGCCAATCCTTTGTCAAATTATGATTTCCTTACCAGCTTAGCTGAAGATCTTTTGTCCCTGCCCTTTACTACACACAATGGTATAAGTGGTTGGATAAAAAATTCAATTGTACCTCAAAATAATGTAGGCCTTTGAACTATGGTGCTGAAGAAGACTCCTGTGAGTCCCTTGGTCTGCAAGGTGATCAAACCGGTCAGTCCTAGAGGAGATCAATCCTGTTTAGAAGGCCAGATCCTGAAGATGAAACTCAAATACTTTGGCCACCTAATGAGAAGGAAGGACTCACTGGAGAAGAGCCTAATAGTGGGAAAGATTGAGGGCAAAAGAAAAAAGGGACGACAGAGAATGAGGTGGCTGGATGGAGTCACTGAAGCAGTAGGCGTGAGCTTAAATGAGTGAGCTTAAATAGCCACAGAAAAGCCTGGAGGAACACTGTCCATGGGGTCGCTATGGGTCAGACACAACTTTGCAACTAACAACAACAACCTCAAGTGTCAATATTATTATTATTATTATTATTATTATTATTATTATTATTAATAATAATAATAATAATAATAATAATAATAATAATAATAATAATAATAATAATAATAATAGAAGAAGAAGAAGAAAATTTCTCACTTGGTGTATATGGATGATTTGAAGTTGTTTGGTAAAACAAAAGCTGAACTGAATTCATTAATTGAAAGCACAAAAGAATTTAGCCAAGATATTGGTGTGCAGTTTGGAATTGACAAATGGGCAACAATGGCAATCAAAGCAGGTCATAGAAGATGATGGAATAGAACTTGAGAATGAAGAAATGATAAAGGCAGTAAAATCAGAAGAAGGTTACAAGTACTTCGGGATTTTAGAGGCTTCTGACTTAATGCATAATAAAGTCAAGGAATCAACTTTAGCCAAGTACATTTGATGAATCTGAAAGATATTAAAGTCCAAATTGAGCAGAAGAAACATCATAAAAGCAATAAATACATGGGCTATACCTGTGATTCGATACTCTGCAGGCATAATTGACTGGACCCAGATGGAGTTAAACAATTTGGACAGAAAAACAAGGAAGCTTATGACAATGAATTGTGCCTTGCACCCTAAAAATGATGTTGACCAATTAAATCTACCAAGAGCATAGGGTGGTTGAGGACTCCTACAAGTAAAGCAGACTGTGGAGGAAGAAAGACACAGCTTGAATGAGTACATCCAGAAAAGTGCAGAACCAATGATTAAGGAAGTAAATAAAGGAGGCCTTTTGAAGACAACTAAATCGAAAGGTGAATACAAGAAAGAAATAATTGAGAAGCGAGCTGAAAATTGGAAAAGCAAAGCTATGCATGGCCAATACTTGAAAAGTATTGAAAGCAAAGCTGAGCAAAAGCTAACTTGGAACTGGTTAAGATTGGGCGTACTGAAAAAAGAAACAGAAGGGTTTATTTTGGCAGCTCAAGAACAAGCCTTAGCCACAAATTGCATGAAGGCAAAAATTCAGCATGTTACCACCAACAGCAAATGTCGCCTTTGTAATGTAATGAGAAAGATGAGACAGTCATCCATTTGATCAGTGGGTGCAGCAAAATTTCACAAACTGACTACCTACAACGCCATGACCAAGTTGCTAAAATCATTCACTGGAAATTGTGCCAGAAGTTTGGACATGAGTACAGCAAAAACCACTAGGAACATCAGGTTGAGAAGGTTCTATAGAATGAAAAAGTCAAGATCTTGTGGGATTTCAGAATTCAGACTGACAGGCACTTTGCCTACAACACACCTGACATAACAATAGTTGGAAAGAAAAAAGGTTGGTTCATTGACATTGCAATAGCTGGTGATGCGCGAATTGAAGATAAGCAACAAGAAAAAAATCACAAAGTACCGGGACTTGCAAATTGAAGTTGAGCAACTGTGGAAAAAGAAATTGTGTGTTGTCCCAATTGTAACTGGAGCCCTTGGAGCAATACCTAAAGAGCTACCTCGCTATTTGGAAATTCTAAAATTATCAGACTTGAACATTCTGATTCTACAAAAAACCACCCTACTTGGAACAGCTTATATCCTCCGATGTTACCTTAACAGTTCCTAGGTTCTTGGTTAGGACTCGAGCTGTTGATCTACTAACCAGCCCCAAAGGCGGTGAATCTCACCAAAGATTAGCATAATAATAATAATAATAATAATAATAATAATAATAATAATAATAATAATAATAATAATACAAGAACAACAAGAACAAGAACAACAAGAACAACAAGAACAACAAGAACAATACAAAAATCCACTGACAACCCAAACTGCCGACTTTACAATAACAAAGTCGAAACTGTTTCACATTTAATATGTGAATGCAGCAAAATTGCACAAAATGATTACAAAGCTAGACATGACCGAGTTGCTAAATTAATCCACTGGTCATTATGTAAAAAAATATGATTTACCTGTATCCAGAAAGTCATGGGAACATAAAATGGAAAAAGTTATCGAAAATGAGAAGGTGAAGATCTTGTGGGACTTTTGAATACAAACTATATTTGTAAAACTCGGCTGAGTTTTATGGTTGTATTTAATTGTGGTTGTTTTATTGTTTTATGGTTGTATTTAATGGTTGTGGTAGTGCCACTGTACATCTGACAAAAAAGGGGGGGGTAAATATTCACATTATAACTAGGGATTTCTTTCAACTAGAGGGTGTCATATGTCTACTTTTTAATGTTAAATGTATTTGAAGTTATTTGCCATTCAAGAAAAAGAAGAAAATCTTCCTTTTTAAACAATAATAATAATAATAATAATAATAATAATAATAATAATAATAATAATAATAATAATAATAATAATAATATTTAATGCTTCTAGACCGCCCCCTCTCCCGCAAGGGACTCGGGGCGGTGTACAGTTCATACAAAATATAACAGGATACAATAAAATTAAATTAAATATGTACAGTTGACAATTGACATGGAGGAGGTTAAAATGTAGTTAAAAGAACTGTACAAAGCAGATATAAAATAAATTCAAACCCCTAAAAACAAATACAGTAAATTAAAAAAAACCTAAAATAACCAGATATAATACATTTGCCAGGAGGGACAGTTGAATTATGCCAGGCCTGCCAGTCGGAACAGGTGGGTCTTCAGTTTTTGCCGGAAGGAGCGGAGGTCAGAAGTGGTTCTAATGTCGGGGGGGAGGTCATTCCAGAGGGTTGGGCCCATCACAGAGAAGGCCCTACTCCTCGGTGTCGCCCGCTGGCATTGCCTAGTGGACGGCACCAGGAGAAGTCCCTCCCTGTGTGAGCGTATTGGCCGCAGGGATGTATGTGGGAGGATGCGATCCCGCAAGTAACTAGGTCCCGTGCCATGGAGCGCTTTAAAGATGGTAATCAGCACCTTGAAATGCACCCGGAAAACCACAGGCAGCCAGTGCAGCTCGCGCAGGAGAGGTGTTACGTGGGAGTACCTTGTACTCCCCATCACAGCCCGCGTGGCTGCGTTCTGAACTAACTGCAGTCTCCGGGCGCGTCCCAAGGGCAGCCCCATGTAGAGAGCGTTGCAGTAATCCAGGCGGGACGTCACCAGCGCATGAGTGACCGTGCGTAGGGCATCCCGGTCCAGTAGGGGGCGCAATTGGCGCACCAGGCGAAACAAAATTAAGATAGCCAATTATACCCAGTGGACATCATGCAATTTTGCAGTATTCTTATTTAATTGCATTAAGGCACTCAAAATGCCACCTTAAACTGTTTTATATTGTTATAAACTCCCCAGAATCTTGGGATTGGATGACATAAAAAGTCTTAACCTTAGATAGTATTAAACAAATATGGTATGAATTATATCTGCCTGCTTAGAAATATATTTCACAGCCTTTTATTACCTCTGCAGTAATTACCTACATACTGCTATTACAGAGGTTTTTGAAAATTTTTAGCACAAAGGATTTAGGACTAATCATACTATGCATAATGTCCATGATTTTCCAAGTAAGTGATATTATATAAATATAAGAGGACCAACATGTGTAGCATTCCCAGAGGCGATTAGCTTTTGGAAATGGATCTGAAGAAGAAAAGAGAAAATGTAATGCTACTTCCTATTTGAAAACTGTGTACTAAATGGTTGTAATCTCTATTCTCTGATTCCCAAAGAGAACAGAACACCACAGAACAAACGTATTTAGAAAAGAGCAGGAAAAAAGAAAATTCAAAGGGGGGTGGGAATTAGGTAAAAAGAAAATCATGCCCTTAATGCGTTCATTCATATCAGCACCTTCTGTCTAGTTTGAATATGGGCAAGTATATTTTTGCAGTGTCAAGAAGGAATCTTATTCATAGCCTGCTATGAAAAATTATGTAAGATTGTTTTATGGGGAAAAAATAACATATAAGAGGCAGGAGGTGTTAGAATACATTAGAAAAGTTGCATTTGAGTCAATTTAGGAAAGTACTACCCTTTTTGCAATCCTTGAAAATCCTTCATTTGGTTTACCCTGATATATACAAAAATATGATTAGAGTCTTGATTTGTTCTTAGTATGTTTTAATGTTGGTTAATTTTACTTTAAAATTTTAACTGTTGTCTTTTACTACTATTGTTTTTTACTGTATCTTTTTTAAAAATCTATTTCCAAGTCATATATCCCTCACTCTGTATCTTTGGCTTGAGTTGTTTTCTAAATAAAATAAACTATTAGCAACAATAAAAAGAATGCAGCTTGCCACCAACCAAAAAAAATATATGGAAGAAAATAAATGAAAAAACATGAATGAAAGCAGAGAAGAGAAAGTATGATTTCTATATGAAAATGTATTCATAAATTAATACATCAACAAAAGTAAGAAGACGTGGAGATAGGAAAAGAAGATAGACTACTTTGAAGAAAATAACAATTGTGTTAGAAAATTCCACACAAATGTGATATTACATCAATAGAAAAAAATAGAAAGGTAGGAAGTAAAACGTATTGTGGATGAGAATGCATGAGAATGGTTCTTGTAGAATAAAGATGAGAGAAAGATTTTGAATAAGATATATAGAATAATACAGATAGCTGCACAGAATTTAGTCAAAGAGAACAAGGAACGTTTCAGATTAAAAGTATTATAAAAATTACCTAACTTGTGATATGGGTTGTTTATAAATGATGGAAATTATTAGAAGTAGTTTTGGATGAGAAGAGGGTGAAAGGAACTAAGGAAGAGTCTGCAGGGGGTGAATGAAAGTAATAATTAAATGAGTTGGGGTGAAATGAAAATAAAGAAACGCTAAAGGGGTATTTTATAGATTTGAATGGGGTGGCTCTGGCTAAGATGCTGAGCTTGTCAATCAGAAAGGTCACCAGTTTGGCGGTTCGAATCCCTAACACCGCATAATGGAGTGAGCTCCCATTACTTGTCCCAGCTTCTGCCAATCTAGCAGTTCAAAAGCATGTAAAAATGCAAGTAGAAAAATAAGAACCACCTTTGGTGGCGGTGCATGTGGCCGGTGTTTAGTCATGCCGGCTACATGACCACTGAGACATCTTCGGACAATGCTGGCTCTTCAGCTTTGAAACAGAGATGAGCACCGCTCCTACAGTCGGGAACGACTAGTACATATGTGGGAGGGGAACCTTTAGCTTTTATGGGGATGATATGTGAAATAGTGGAACTGAAATGAATATTATAAAGCCAGTAATAATAAATCAAAAGTCACTATTTTTGAAAAATGTTCAGGGTTGCAACGGTAAATGATGCAACTGATGAGTAACATTAAAAATACAATTCTAGTCTGCTCATGCAGTGATTGCATGGCTTGTTTAACCTATATGATGGTTGGCTCTATGCTAATGATAGGAAAATGGTATTATTGATCCCCTATACAAAGGGAAAGGTAACAAGAAAAGGGGGGGGAACTAATTTTCTAAGTTTGGGGAAATGTTGAGCAGAATTCTGGTTGGAAGAATTGAAGAAGTGGTAGTAAGCAACATTTATTGACCAACATGGATGTGAAGGCCAGTATTTTGCAATTCATTGAATCCAATGAAGTTTACTCCCAATCTGTTTACTGAAAATATGTTAAAGTGAATAGGCTCCAGTTACTGTTCTGCTCAAAAATGAATTTAAAGATTGTTTTCCAAATGTGGTAAGAGAAGATTATACTGAAAGCTTAATAAATGGCTTAGCATTGAGCCAAAGGTAAGACAAGAATGTGTGACATCTGCTTGTGTTTTTAATGTATGTATGAATAAATAAATATGTAAGGAATGTTTTTAGTGATACAATAGTGAAATATAGCGATCAGTGATGTCTGTTTGCAGATAAAGCTGTGTTGTTGGCTGCCAACCTAAAGGATCGCAGCAAAGGTTAATTAGATTGTATGATGCAATGAATATTGATCAGAAGAATAATGTCTGAAGGACTAAAATAGTAGTGTCTTGAGAGTGAATTATTGCATAATGGCCAAAGGAAAGGGAAAGAAAAAGAGAGGAGAGGACAGGAGAGGACAGGAGAGCAGGGGAAAGGAGAGGAAAGAAGGGAAGGGAGGGGAATGAAAGGAAAGAAAATGAAAGAAAAGGATTCATGTGCCACAACAGAATGTTTACTAAAGATGCAAAGAATTAATAAAGATATTTTAAGGCATATGAATTCTGGTAAAAAGGTAGTGGGTAGTATGTAATCTGATATGAAGAAAATATGCTTATTTAAAGAATTGAAAATATCTATGTCTAAGTGTGCCTTTGCCCACTCAGTTATGTGGAAATGAGAGGTGGGTAAGTCGGAAGCAGCTAAGAAAAGAAATGGAAAATTGGTAATTTAAGCCATTTTTGTGGCAGGACAAGAAAAACCAGAAAGGAAAATGAGTAGGAGATGAATACATGTGATTTCAATATGAAATCAGTAACCAAAAAAAAAAAGGACATTCAATTCATTCTTTCTACGTGGAGAATAAATAAAGATCTAATTAGAAAACAAATACACAAAGGAAATAAATGTGTCAATAGGAAGGAAAAGATCACTTGTGGTTGGATGGCACTGATGAGCTACTCAAAAAGGGAGAGGTGAGAAGCTTCAAGAACAAAAGACAACATATATATATATATATATATATATATATATATATATATATATATATATATATATATATATATATATATATATAATGTTGTATTTGTGCTGATAAATAAATAAAAGGGAGACTAGTATAGATCCATTTCAAGCTATTTATTTATCAGCACAAATACAACACAAATATAAAAAGGCAACATTAAAAATAAAAATATGGCTTTCTGCCTGGATAGTTTTCTGTAATGAGCCGAAGGACAGAAAGAGGGAGGAGTGAGCTCCCTTCCATATTTGGGCATACCAGGTGTGTGTGTGTGTGTGTGTGTGTGTGTGTGTATAAAATTTCAAGCATGTCTGAAAGCAGGGTAATTTGGGGAGATAGATAGAGTGGTCTTGGTATGAACAATATTTAATTAGATTTCTGCTGTTTCTTCTAATTTTCATTTATTTTGCTTACTACTTTCCCTTTTTGATTTCATAACCCAGAAAGGAATAACACAATAGACAAATAGGAAGGTGATTGATTATGTGCCATCAAGTTATTTCTGACTCCTAGTATCTATATAGAATAGATAGAATTCTTTATTGGCCAAGTGTGATTGAACACACCAGGAATTTGTCTTTGGTGCAAATGCTCTCCGTGTACATAAAAGAAAAGATGCATTCATCACAAAGCATAAGGTGCAACACTTCATGATAGTCATAGGGCATAAATAAGCAATCAAATCATACTAGGAAACAATCAATATAAGTCATAAGGATACAAGCAACAAAGTTACAGTCATACAGTCATAAGTGGGAGATGATGGGTGATAGGAATAATGAGAAGATTATAGTAATCCAGATTTAGTAAATAGTTTGACAGTGTTAAGGGAATTATTTATTTAGCAGAGTAATGGCATTCAAGAAAAAACTGTTCTTGTGTCTAGTTGTTCTGGTGTGCAGTGTTCTAGCGTCGTTTTGAGAGTAAAAATTGAATCTCTATCTATCATCTATCTATTTATCTATCTCTATCTCATCTCTATCTATCTCATCTATCTCTATCTTCTATCTCTCATCCATTTATCTTTCATCTATCTATAATCTCTCTCTATCTCTCTCTGTCTCTCTCTCTCTCTCTATCTATCTATCTATCTATCTATCATCTATCTATCTATCTATCTATCTATCTATCTATCTATCTATCTATCTATCTATCCCTTCATGGTGTTCTATTCCTAACTTGCATATTATTTCATGTCTCTCACTGATGCACTCATTGCCACTGAAACTGTGTCCAGTCACCTTGCTGCCGGTCACCCTTTTCTTGCCTTTCCTTTTACCATTCCCAGCATTAGAGCATGTATGTCCAAAAGTAGGCTAATTTGAGTCTGGTCATTTGTGCTTCCAGTAAGAACTCTGAGCTGATTTGATGGACATTTTATTGGCTATTCAAGATATTCTCACGAGTGTTCTCTAACACCCAAGCTCAAAGGCATCAATTTTTAGTGTACTGCTTCTTTAAATCCGTGTAGATAGATATAAAAACTTAAAATAAAAAAAGAAGTTAAAACGTTGTGCATGCATCTCTTGACATATTTTCAAAGGAAGGGTACATTCTTTAAAGACATTTCCATTTGTGAGAACCAAATGAAAACACACAAATTAGTGCCTAGAGAGGAAGAAAGGAGGTGGAAACATTGTAAGCTGATCTGTTGCAACATATTTTCCCTTTAAAATGTGTTAAAAGACTTTGCTTTTCATCAAAGTAAAATGTTGCCAACTTGCAAACAAGCTTTTAAGTTCTCAGGACCTCTAGATTAGACAAGAAGCACAATAAGAAGAAGAGAGAGCAAAACATGATGCTGAAGTACAAAAGTATTCCATTATTGTTCTGAAAAAAAGGGGCATACCATATTCTGAGTTAAAAAATAAGATGTAACAGTTATTGAAGTGGAAGTAGATCAAGATAGTTGAAATAAAGAAGTTATAAAGTGAACAAAAAATAAGGATATTTAATTGCTGTTAGGATGCTATGTGATTTCTGAATCCTGTTCAGGACTTGGAGGAAGGGACCAGGGGCTAAGCTTAACTCAATTTTATGTGTTACCCAACCCTTTGTTTTTCTCCAGCCGCTAAATTTATGAAATTACATTATAATATTTCAGTAAAGTTTTCATCCAGAAAAGATCCCCCCCAAAATACTACAAACCAATTCTTCAGCTAAAAAAAGTTCAAAAGCTAATATTAAAACAAATTGAAAGCATGTATACAAAAGTTTTTAACATCCATACTCAGTATTTCTAGCCTGTATATAGTAACTATAATTGAAGAATTCTTTAAGATTCTGCTCCTGTGTTAATTTTTCAGACACTATTATTTCCCATAATGAGGGAGGAAGGGAGGGAGGGACACACACACACACACACACACACAGAGAGAGAGAGAGAGAGAGAGAGAGAGAGAGAGAGAGAGAGAGAGAGAGATGAACTGTACTTTTCCAATATTTGTCTGGCAAACAGAAAAAGAAAACAATTTATTTCTTATGCTGGATTTTCTTATCTTACATGTCATCATGCCTCAAGATTTTATGATTCCCAATAGCTATGTTAAGAAGATTCAGCTTTACTATAAGGCAAAGTAAGGCAGTTAGTTTGGTAACCAGGTACTGGATTTTAGGTAAAACCACAAAGCGGTAGGGAAGAGATCTGTGCACTGGCCCTGCATCCTCTAAGCTTCTTTGCTGTCTTCGGGGCTGATACAGACACTGCTTACCAGTTATGAAGAAAAAAAATACACAGTTAGATTTGAAAGTTGAAATACTGGACACCTTGTTCTGTGGCAAAGTGTTTTGATCATTGGATTATTTTTTCCTATAATCTGAGAAGCCAGGATGGCGGCTTGAAAGCAAATTAGTCTGCCATTGTCCTGGGTCTTCTCCTCAGGATAGAAATCCATTTCTCTTGAAACTCAGTTTCTGCCATGGGTGCATTTCATAAGAGTGAATACAGTCAGGTCATAACATGTTAAGTAGGTCCATTAAGATGCAGGTGACATTATATTCAAGAACAATTGATTAATGTCCCCTTAGAGGAAAACATTTTCAGGATTCATCAAATTTTGCTGAGACAAAGTAGAAGCATTTAGTACTTCCCAATATGATTGAAACAAAAAAAAAAGTGTCCTAGCACTTGCTTAAATTTGTCTCTAATAAACATTGAAAGACATATGCTCTTATGAGACAAAGAACAGATGTTAAGTGAGTTTTCACACTATTAGGGATATCCAATTTTCTCTTTATGTTCATTATGTTATATGCCATAACTCAATTGTCATAAGTTGGAATGAGAAAGTTCCAATTCCTGTAAACTCATGTCTCTCTCTCTCTCTCTCTCTCTCTCTCTCTCTCTCTCTCTCTCTCTCTGTGTGTGTGTGTGTGTGTGTGTGAGAGAGAGAGAGAGAGAGAGAGAGAGAGAGAGAGAGAGAGACAGACAGACAGACAGACAGACAGACAGACAGACAGACAGACCTTTCCAGGCAATATTTTAAAAATACTGGCTGGGATTGCACAACCATGATTAATCATTACAAATCATGATTTATTCAAGCAAACTCCCTAGATTTATCCAGTTCACCCTGGATGTTTTCCTGATTCTGTTTAATACAGATATTTTAACTCAGAAACCTATCTATGCCATGTTAAGTTTATACATGCAAATGCAATAAATAAATATGAATGCCTATACATGTTGGTGTGCTTTCCATAAGGGAACAGAATGCTTCTGAAGAGAAGCTGCAGAGAATGCAAACTACAGAGTGGCTATTGTCCTTGTACTCTTTGCTATGAATGTCCCATAGCAATTGAATAGCAGGGCGTTTATGTTCTTATGAACTATAATGAATGCACATTGTATTGTTTGGAATTAGCACTGACCATGTACAAGCCATTCCTATTAGAGAGCCTGGGGATAAAGACCAAGTCAAACAAAGAGAATGTATGTCTATTTATCTTTCTGTGTGTTTTCATAGATTGTTAACTCTATCTATCTATCTATCTATCTATCTATCTATCTATCTATCTATCTATCTATCTATCTATCTATCATCTATCATCTATCATCTATCTATCTATCTATCTATCTATCTATCATCTATCTATCTATCTATCATCTATCTATCTATCTATCTATCTATCTATCATCTATCTATCTATTTAGCTATCTAGCTATCTATCATAAAGGCAACTCTGGGTGGCACACAACAATAAAATAAAATAATAAAACAAAATTAAATATAAAGGAAGCAGTATGCTATGAAAACTATAGAACAGGACTTCGTGTATTAAAGAAAATAAATAAATAAATAAATAAATAAATAAATAAGTAAGTAAGTAAGTAAGTAAGTAAGTAAGTAAGTAAGTAAGTAAGTAAGAAAGTAAGTAAGTAAGTACCAAGAATACACAGGAGGGTTATAAATGGTTAACTACCTAATTGATTTACATACCAAAATGAAACACTCTTTCTTTTTATTCTGCATATTTACATCTGGAAATCCCCCTCAAAAAAGCACTGTGAGAATTTTCAGACTTCAGCATTAGTAAAAAGAACTTCCATTTAGTATGGAGTAAAAATTGCCAGTGAATTTTACCTGAAGTGCTGCATAGGTTTAATGTACTCTCTTATATCAACTTTCCAAATACTATGTAAGCTTTCTTTCTTGTCTAAAGTTGGATTTAGTAATACTTTTCCTGACTTCTGGAGTTGAATTTGGCTTTGGGTAATATGTTCTTAAGTCATCATGTTCTTAAATTGCAGATCATATGGAATATAAGTAGGAAAAATAAATAGGTAGGAAACTGAGATCCTTAATCCGCTTCCGGAGATGTACGTACGTGTATGGGAGTACAATTTACATAATTGCCAATTATCGACATCACCCGCCTGAATGCCACTAGATTGGGGGTGGCTATCCCAAACTTTTTCTCCAACAGAGGACCACAACAGTGCTTCATTAAGATCTCTGGCTTAATTAGATTAATTGCTAGTTGATCAGGGTAGGTCATTACCGTCTCAATATTTCATAAAAGGTAATAATCTCTGAAAACTGAAATTAATTACCAAAGCATTAATAATGATTTCATCTCCTGGTATGAAATAGATTGTTAACAGTGAATTTCTCAGTAGTGTCCTAATTGTGCTGCTAAAATAAAATCAACATCCATAAAGATAGGCTCTGTATTCTGCTATTGAAATACTCCCCCCCCAACACACACACAGTTGAGAAATTTTTTTAAAAATGAATCATCATCATCATCATCTTTATTTAAAAATACCCAACCAGCAGTTGCATAATATTCACCATACGGTAATAAATATAGCTTGGATATTATTATTTTTTCATTTATAAAATCTTACCATCCAGTTTGAGTCATTGGAACACTTTAGAAATATTCAATTGTTCACATTGATGAAACCTACAAATGCATAGTTGGGGGGACTATATATTATTGGAAATTGTTGGGAATCAAGCAGCATATCAAGTTAGTAAATTGTTGTTATGATTATTATGGTTGGTCACACAGTCAGCCAGGTATTTAAACTGGATTTGGCATTTCTAGCCATCTGTCACAAGGATTATTATTATTTTGCTAAATATGAATTTACAAATATACAAGGTAGGTGCCCTGAGGCACATGAAGCAGAAAATACAACTATGCCTGGCAGTGTTGGAAGAAATGTCCTTCTAGGTTCAGCTCCAAGTGGGGGAAAAGACACTGAAAACATGGAGGCTGCTTGGGAAGATGGTTTAATGGTGGACAGGACCACATGGTTTGAGCTCCTGAACAGAAAAGGGATCACATGCTTCAAGATGTTGGGTGAAGAAGAAAAGAGAAAAAAGGGGGCTTACTAAGAGTTCCTGTTTTTTATATTCCTTGTTCAGCCCCACCTCTCTGTTTCCTGTTCCTGTGTTAGAAATGTATTCTGATTGGTTGTCAGACTCCCAGGGATGGGGGAGTCATAGCTATCTTTTTAGGTTGTGTGTCTTTTGAGTCCCAAGCTTGGTTGGGCATTGCTTCTTCCCATGTGTCCTGTGGTGAGATGGGTAAAAGGCTAATACTATCATGCCATAATCCCATCACCCTGGAGCTGAAGGGGGATATCTTTGTTATGTAGAATAGACTGGCTCAGGCATTTTAATGGCCCATTAACAAACGTGGGGGCTATTAAGAGTGAGTCTGTTTCCTACCTAAAACATGTTTTTTCCATTTCTGATCCAGGGAAATATAATATTCTGCCTTTTCAATATTTCCCAGGATATTTCATTTTTCTAGGAGAGGGGTGGGTGCTAACTTCCTACAGCAGGATTGTGGGAAACAGAAGAATCAAAAGACAATGGATAGGGTAGTGGAAGGAATCAGGAGTTTCATAGGAACATCCTTGGAAGATCTGTCTTGGCTGAACAGTCAGCCAAGACAGATTGATATAAAGGAAATTGTCCAGTCAGCCTTGCTCAATGGTAGCTGCCTATCTATTCCGAATCCTAGTTAATATTTAACCACAATGCCCAGTGAGGAGTCTTTCATTTACAGTGTATTTATATATTCCAACCTGCAATTTTTTTTGAAACCTCCTTAGTTCTGTGAGATGTGTTCTAAACAGCTGTGTTTGAGGTTCTCTTAATCCTGGGGTAGAAAGCTTGCATAGCAAAATGTATGGGTTTTCTGGCTTGAAACAAAAGGCAAGCATTTAGGTTAGGAAAATGGACTACAGAAATAGGTAAATTTTTCTCCACACCCTATCTATGTATTCAGAAGAACGTGTTTATAACAGCCTAACTCACAATGATATAGCCCAGATGGTGTATTATGGAGATAAAGGGAATTGTATTTCAAGATAATCAAAGGACTTCAGATTGGGAAAAGACTGTATTATTTCACACTTCATTCAAATAAAAGCTCTCCAGAGATCCAGTCCTAAATCATCAAGCATCTCATCCACTTTGGCCCAAAAAAGGAAGGTTGTTATTTGAAAAACAATGGTAAAAGATAAAGAATTGTTAATGTGAACTGCTATCAGGTGTAATGCTATTATCAGGGATCTGAGTGCATATATACTTATACAAAAACTGAGCCAGATCAAATGTGCATATCAAATTACTCACAGGAGAAGAAGTCTATTTTCAGGCAAAATTCCTGCTACAGAGCAAGGGATAGCTATAATTTTGCAATGCTATTTATATACTTGCATGCCTTTGTAAGAAAGAAAGAAAGCAGCAGACATTGTTTATCTCTCAGCATGTAAATGTTGAAGCTTGTCTTTCTTCGATGAAATTAATATTTTGGGTTCATTAAATGAAGTTTGGAAGAGCCAAAATTTCAACATAAGGCAAGAAAGTTGCTTGTAAGATTCACAGACATATCTTTTCTTTGAACACCTGCTAAATTTGAAAGATTTGAAAATAATGGCAAACCTTTTTACTGATTTTGTGTATGTCTGGGTTTGCACACATGCCTGCATGCTTAGAATTCAAACTAAGTCTTAGGCTACATCCTCACATCAGTTTTTTCTTAAAACTAAAACCCTTTTAAGATACAAGAAGCTTACAGTCTGTTCCTTCTTTCTCAATTTTCCCCAGGAAAGCTGGTCTGCCTTTAGTACCTTTTGGCTCACAACTGTTGGTTGCTGGGGAGAACTTGTTATGTGGACATGCTGGCTATCATTCAGTTATTCTAATTTATCACTGTTTTGAATTCTTCTCCCATGACAAAATACTAATAAGGAAAACATTTTATTCTAGTCTTATTAACATTAAGAAAAATAAGGAGCAGTACAAGATCAAATGAGTAATGCTTCTTCAGGAGGATATTAATAAGCTGTTCTTTGCTCTTATATGGGCAACAATGATGAAGAAGGGCAGGAGCCCAACATCCAATATAAAGCAGAGTCTTTTTCTGTTGAGCTGTTCTTGTTGATTTCGCGTAGACATCCATGTTGTTTGCTTGGCCTAAGAGTTATTTCATAGCCTTCTTTTAGGAGGTATTTTTGATTTCCCAGTCCAACTTACAGCCGTGGTCCTAAGTATTAATCAAGTCCAAATAATAATCAGATCCAGCTTTCCTGAATTATCCCCCCCAAGATAGGTTAAGTGCTGCCATTTAATACTATTTAAGCAAATTTAAATGATTGGCCATTGATAGTGGAGATTATAGGCATCTTCATTTAATTGAAATTGTGACACATGGCTGGAAATGCAAATTTCCTCTCTGCTAACCTAGAGGTTAGAATCTTTCTAAACAGACTTAAATTACAGGGGGGGGGGGGGTCTTGAGATCTGCGGATAGTGAAAGTATTCAATAATGGCCAATTGGAGAACGTTTTTAATGGCTAAGGACTATACTTAGTATTATTGGTGGATGACCCAGACACAATATATAGTTCAAAGTAGGGGAAGCCATGCTGCAAACATCAGCAAAGCCAAGAGCTCAAGGTTTTTGTTTTCTAAACTTTTTGGTGATAGTTTTTTTTTCTTTATCTTTTTAAGCTATGCTACAGCTTGCCTGCATTCCAGTGCTCATGTGTTTCCTTCCTCAGAATGGCAGGAAATAGCACTGTTGATTTTTCAGCAAAGTGCCACCAACATCTGGTAGCCTGGACAGAATAATCTCAAGGGATGGTTGAGAAGAAAAAGAATTCCAAGGGGGTTATTGCAGATGGACAAATAATCTGACTTCAATAAGTAATTCTCTATGTTGTAATGATCACTGCTCCAAACTGCACAATGAGAGATGGGGGGAAGGAAGGAGGGAGGGAGGGAGGGAGGGAGGGAGAGATGTGGAAAGAGATAGATGGGGGGAGAAAAAACAAACAAACCATAGAATAGTAGGAAAATTCAATGGAGCAATATGACATGTAATATTTTAAAATCTGCATATACAACATTGAAATTAATGACACAGATCAAGAGTTCCCCCAAGTTCTGGAATAGTGAAACTGTCATGGTGTGAGAGAATGGTATTGGCAACAATGAGTTACTCCACCTATATCGATTTTCTATGTACTCAGTAGTTGTATCTTATTTTCCAATTTTACCTATGTAGAAAGTTTCACTATTCGACTGAGTTGCTCAAGGGGCTTGTAACAGAAAAACAATGCATGCAGAATCAGAGCCTTTGCTAAAAGTTTTAATTTCATCGATAAGCTGGTTGATCAACCCTCCACTTGCTCATGGTGCTCAGGGGAAGACTCTGGGGCTAGTCACTACTTTTTAGCCCTACTGTCCAGAAAGATCACTATAAGCCACCCAGAGGAATATAAATGCAATGTGTTTTCTAAAATAGATCCATTATATTTTGCTTATTTAACATTTTATTTTGGTAACAGGTTTTAAGAACTATGCTGCTAAAGTTTACCCCTGTAGAAAGATAATGGATTCCCTATAGAAAATGCTATAGACAGGGGTTTAAGGTAACCATTATCCAAATTATTCCCTGTAGATTTAGCAGCAAATTAAGAGTTTGAGGCAGAATAAAGCACACAGACACTCTACACACACACATAGACACATACACACTTTTATGCTGAAAGTAAATTTATGTCTTGTATTAAAACTTTTCAGCCTCAGAGAGGCAAAGGTTTGAAAAACTGTAAGATTTTGAAACTAGCTGTTCATTGTTTTAACTGCTTGAAGCATAAATTCAGGGCATGAATCAATGCAATCCTAAAGCTCAACGGTTTGTCTACAGTATCTGTTTATCAGAACAGTGACTTGCAGTATTTTAACAAGGAGTTTAGGAAACCAATTTTAGCAATGTCTTATTGAGACACTTGTATAACAACAGAGCTTAGAAATAAATGTGTATTATGGAAGTTTATGCATGAAAAATTACATCACAGACCTTAACTTTTATTGGTTTTTAAAATGCTTTTCTAAGACAGAACAGGTTGCTTGTTTTTTTTTTATATGCAAGAAAGTTGCTTCTTTTTCTACACAATTCTGTGCTTGTGCAGCTCCTCTATTTCAACAGATTGCTCAAGAGAAATTGGAAAATTTATGATACTGAGAGTCTGTTTGCAAATTTTAGAGAAGAAAGAAATGTTAAGGTAGCACTTAACATTCATTTTGGCATTTTTAACTTACAGAAGGCATTTCAATAGATAAAATGCAACAGCACTTTTAGAGTTCTTTCAGAGATGATTTACTGTACAAAGTCTTGTTTTCTCTTCAGAGATATAAAAGTTAAAACTGCATTTTAAAAATAAGCAATTGTGTTTAAAAAAAATCAAATTCAGATTTTTTAATGGAACTATACTACAAGTAGCATGAAATTTTTTGTTTTTATTATTATACTGAATAGGTTATTTTGAATTACCTAAAGTTTAAATTCTTAACAGTGTAGCCAGAGGTAACGAGACTGGTAATGTGGAGACCGCTACAGTTTAATAAAAAGGGACATAAGAGGCAGAGCCAAAAGTTCATTCTGTACAGAATCAACTATCTTTAGCAATTAAGTTTATCTCTCCTACACAGCCCACAATTTCAAGTGGTTTACACTAACAAAGAGCTGATGATACTATTGTAAAGCAAATTACTATATAACATAAACCAAGCAGTGGGAAAAACAATGCAGTTCTTTAAAATGTTACTTGTTGATACATTATAGAAACAATATAGTTCAAAATGATTTTAAAAGACAGAATACCTTCCTTAGTAAAATGGAATTTATATAATAATTCTGCTTTCATTCTGTTGCACAGGATTCAGAATAAATTCTGTATCTCACAAAAACCTACCATTACCAAGGCCCTCCTGAAAGATATTCTAATTCTTGACCAGAGTCATCTGAAGTTTTTCTCACCCAAACTTTATCAAGAAACTTCGTGGAATATTTGGAAACAATTGCTTGAGAGGAAGTGGAGAAATCCAAATTTCATACATCAGGAACTGCACTGTTGTTACAGTTCCATTGTAGAGAAAAGGCTGCTGTTGAAAAGAGAGTTAAGCTCATGACTTTGGTATAATAAAGTGAAGGAATACAATATTTTAATAGGATATTAAAAGTTTGGATGCATTTTTGAATTCTAGGAAGTAAGCTGTGTAATCCTTGGCTGAGGAGGAAGCCAACAGAAAAAAAGTAATTTTAACATCCTGAGTTCAGGAGGTGGGGGGTCAGCAATGAATAAGGACTATTTTCCTGAGTAACAGAATTTAAAGCAGTGATATCCTTCTGTAAAACTATTTCTTTTAGTCAGTAGTGATAACATAAAAGGACTTTGAATGAACAAGTAATAGAACTTTTGTGTTTGTTTCTTGCATTTCATCAACAAAGTAATGTAATATGCCCATGTAGAAAAAGTAATGTCCCCTTTGATTTAGGCCAGCATTTTTCAAACTTAGCAGTTTTAAAATGTGTGAACTTCAAGCTCTATAATTCTCCAGCCCAAATTCTGGAAGCTGAAGTCCTTGCATCTTAAAGTTGCCAAGTTTGAAAAACACCAATCGAGACATCCTTTAGCTGAAAGAATTTATACATTTTTTTTTTCTGTAATTCATTAATGAATGGTCCATTGATTTTTGTGTAGGAATTTTGCTTCATTTCTCAATATTACTTCAACTCAGTAATATTTGAAGATTTACTAGTATGAACCAACATACTCGTTTCAGATCTTGTAATAGTTTTGTAGGCTTTGGACTTAACTTGGCCATGCCAAAATACTGAATGTAGATGCAAGTTTGATAGGGACACCAGTTTTTCTTTTAGGGAGTAATGATTGTGTATTGTTACTTTCTTGTGAATCTCATTTTTATGTAGCATTTGTCTGATGCTAGCATCATGAACACAATACATTAGCTGATAGAGATCTGCCAATCCTTGGATGTAGTAGAGACATTTTTGTGACTTTCTGGACAATTTCAATTTTCATCATTGGAGGGATTTTAACAAAATATTCACCCTGAGAAAAAGGATTTAGTGCCATCACACATCTTCATTTCAAGATTAAGTCTCTAACCATTGATTATTATATCCCCCGGGCTTTAGAAATGACTTGATAATATTTTTAGGCTAATAAGTTTTTCATGAAGATCTTCAGAAATTTCTTTTGAACAGGACATGATGTGCCCCTAG
Organism: Natrix helvetica; assembly: GCF_964273705.1. Taxonomy (NCBI): domain Eukaryota; kingdom Metazoa; phylum Chordata; class Lepidosauria; order Squamata; family Natricidae; genus Natrix; species Natrix helvetica. The sequence continues at coordinate 29,108,901 of NC_138551.1, read as the reverse complement.
AATCCATGTGGCAAAAACCTCCCTGTGAAGAGAAGAATTAGTAATCTCATCATAGTCTTTGCTATGCCTCTAATTGAACTGGAATGAATGATTACTTTTTCATACTGATATGTAGAATTTGAATAACTTTCATAAAATAAATAAATGAAAGCAGCACCAAGTGTCTTCTCAAGACCTTCCTTCTTTCTTCCCTCCCTCCCTCCCTCCTTCCCTCCCTCCTTCCTAAGAGACTTTGAATGATTTGTGTAGGCATTGCATACTAGAGCTGTTGCTGAGTATTCTATATCAATATCTGTTTCTTCAGCTAAGGAGAAAAAGAATGATACTCTCAAATTATTCAGAGAGCAGATGCTTATTACTTTTCTGGAATAAGTGGGTGCCGAAAAGGTTTAGTAGTGTTCTCTCTCTCTCTCTCTCTCTTTCTCTCTCTCTCTCTCTCTTCTCTCTCTCCCTCCCTCCCTCCCTCCTCTCTCTCCCCCCTCTCACAAACACACACACATTTACTGCCCACCTCAGCTAAGATCTTTTTGAGTTTATATCTCACACTAAAGTGGTTCTCAGCAATGTTAACTCAATGCATATAAATCTAATAAATCTCATAGGAACGAACATGCCTCTTTAAATAACTCAATGCAGTATTATTTGCATTGTGGTAATGTCATTACAAAAGTGCAGTTTAGGTCATTTGCTGGTACGGAGTATAAGTTAGAAAGTACCCCTGACTTCATTATTTCTCTTTCTGCTATGATTCAGACTGCATGAAGCAAACTATAACCCACATCTTCTGACATATAGTATATTATCCATGGCACTCTGTTCCTATCCTAAGCAACTGACAGCTAGAATTTTAAACTATGTTTCTTTATATATGTAATTTTGGACTGGGGCCAAAGCACTGTACATTTTAAAAAAACAGCTCAGTGTTCTCCTTATTGCTTAGTATTAAGCTGACTGGGTAATAGAACTTCCTTAAGTTCTATTACAGAAGCTCTGTACTTTTACAGAAGCTCTGATGAAAGCTAACTTCTGTGGTTTATAATCGAAAGCTTCTGAAGTCTGCACAAACTTATTAAATGTTATAGCAATTGGTATAGGTAGTGTGTTTGTGTGTGTGTGTGTGTGTGCGTGTGTGTGTGTGTGGCTTTCTAATTTATGGCTCATTCATGCATCATTGGTAAAGTAATATTTCTTTTCCAGCCTTTTATATAATATTTTGATGATAGTGGAATCAGTCCCTGCACAATTAAATGCAAGGTCAACTTCATGACAATATATGCTCTTTTTATTTCTTTCCTTTGCTTAGCTGAGTGTGGTATATGAAGAATTTGTTTCAGTCCCAAATATGACCTTCACTTTTTTTCAAGATGGTAACAGCTTCCTTCTGTTTAAAAACAGGAACTTAAATTTGCAATGGCGAAATGCTTCTTATTCTGCAAAACTATGGAAAATGTTTAATGGGAAAATAAAAGCTCACCAGCATTCCCCTCTTTATTTCTTATTCCTAACACTTCATTAGCATCATTCATGGTACAGGTTGTCCAAGCGGATGGAAAGAAATATCTGCCTTGACCTATGAGAAGGATGCTTTATGAAGAAGACAAAGAGAATGAAACGGTAAAGCTATATGAACCTCTAACAAATGGGCTAGATCACAAATGGGACACATTTTCTGGGCCAATAGGCACATTTGGAGTTTTGTAATCATGCCACGGCTTATATCATGAAACAGTTAACATGAAAGACTGTTTTATTTACAAAGACAGTCATGAACAGCATGTTCAATCATCAACTAATTATCAGTGGATGAACCAGTGAGGTTGTGTTCCATACAACGACCCTTACCATTAGATTGTTGTGATCCATACAAGGACCCTTGCTACTAGACTGTTGCTATTTCTTCCACACAGCTTAAAATCTGATGGCAAACTACTATATTATTAGTTACTAAAATGTTGAGAGATGGGAACAATGAGTGCAGAATTGCTTTTCCTACTTATGTTCAATGTCAATGTAGAGAAAGAATATCTCATTCCTATTGGATTTCTTTGTATCTTGCTTGTAAACAATATTTGCTGTTCATCAGGCTGAAATAGAGATTTCTTAGAGGAATGACTCCAAGCACCACTTATACATTAGAAGTATGTATGGACTTTTGTAATTTGTTTTAAAAACTACATCTAGTTCTGCCATAAAATAGATATTCACTTGTTCACATGTTATATATTGCGACATGAGGCTACGACTACAAACAAGTACAGCTTGCATCGCATATTATTAACAATATTAGTAGTACTTCAAACATCTTATAAAGCTTAATTGTGTTTAAGTTATGGATAAAGTGCTTTATTCTAAATGGCTCCAGTAGTGTATATCAGAGCAATGGCAGCAACTTGACAATGCAAGTATCAGTAAAAAGTTATTTTAAATGTAAACAATGTTACTCTAATATCATGTTACATGTTACTCTAATATCAATCAGTCCCTTAAAGCCTTCCAAAACATCTTTTGGAAGGACATATGAATGGGGTTCTCTTTGCTTTAGTAGGGGGAAAGCTGTCCCCAAAAAAGCAACTCTTACATAAAAGAATTGCTTCTGTGATCCTTCAAACCCACTCCATAAGTGGGAACCAAATGATAGTTGAAAGTTACTACACAGATACACGAAAGTATAAAAGTACTTTACAGTTGTTTCTAATTGAATATATATTTCCCTTCTTATAAATTTAGGACACTGACTAAAGCCTGTTTTAAAAAACATTAAACTGGTCGGTACAGTAGTCTTTTTCTAGCTCCTTAGAAACTGATCTTGGCTAATGATTTCCACATGTACAATCTTGTCTTGGTTCAATAACATTCCTTAAGCAGTTCCACATATTATAAAGAATGACCTGGTACTATTTTAGTTGATTGCCTGTTCAGATTCCTGTTGGGTGGTCGTTTTATAAAGAAAGTAAAAATGGTAACACATAGAAACAATCAAAACAAAATAAAAGAGGAAAATGCATAGTTAAGCAATTCTCTTATTGGTTAAAAAAAACCCTCACTTCTGATTATGTGACCTTTGGGTTGCAATAAAAGTATTGTCAGACATGCATTTTAAATATTTTTAATGCTCTGCAATGCTGCACTAAATCTCTATCTCAGTCTGATACTAAGACATTGTGATGTAATACCTTAGTTTGTAATATGTAAGAAAAAATTAGTTATTAGTTTACAATATATTATATTGTAACATGAAGTTGTATCTTATTTTTTGTTGCCAGTAGGATTGTAGTTTCTCCAAATGCATTTTCATTTTTAAATGACATTACTTCCACTTCAGACTATCACTTCTTCACCTAGTGAAAAACGATTAACATTATTCGTAGTTTCAGTTCACAGACCAGGATTTTACTCAAGAACAATGGCTTTCACAAATGGTCCAAGATATCAAATGAATATACCACGATCTACATATTTTATCACCACACTTTTTAATCAGGCTTAAACATCTACCCCAAAAGGAAGTCATGAAATCAACAAAGGTACAATCAACAAACAAATAGAAACATTAAAAAATTCTCATATGTTCCTTTGACCTGGTAGAGAGACTCTACAGTGGTTATACTGAAAATGTTTGCTGGATAAGGCAGAAGATGGTTGCAGCCTCAGGGCCCCATTTATGGGTTGCTGTTTTTTTGTTGTTGTTTTTTTGGCAAGACTTAGCTGGCAGTTGGGTAAGATCCTAGTTGGGTTAAGATGACTATTATGGGATTACACAAGCACTCACAAATGCACAGTGTCTACCCAGTACACAGTGATACATGTGCACCAAGCAAACTGCAGAAGTTAGCTTTGATATTACAAGACACCTGTTTTTGGTGAGAAACTGAATCTAAGGTGTTCTTTGTCCTGTTCCCTCAGAAGACTTTTGGCAAGAGGCATTGTATAGATAATAGCATAACTTTTGGCATGAAATGGCCAATTGCTTTATACGGACTGGTGGATCAAGATAGTACTTTATTATCTGTGGTAACTAACCATTTCTACTGTGTAAATAAATTGGTAATAAGACTATTCTGTCTGAGACAAGAGAGATTTCAATTTATTTCTAGCATTCCCTCCTAATAAAGGAATGCATCACACAATTTATCAGTACCTAATTGGTGCAGAAGAGAGGCCCAATAGCATTGATATCTTCCCTTTAGTGTGGGCTCTTATACTTTTTTTCCTACATGTTTCAAAACTTCAAAAGGATCAATGCAGTCATTAAGTACCCCTGTTGAATGCTTTGCACAAGAACCTTTTTGCACAAGTGCTAGTCCAGGGTATCTAATGCCACCTTCACAAATGAAATCCCACATCAGCATTTCAATTGTCTTCTCTCTCCAATGCAAATGAAAAAAAATCTAATATTGGCAGGAATGCACATTCAGCTTAAAGCACGTCTGATACTAGCATTTGGTGAACAGTATTTAATAGTTTCAAACCTGATGTTGATGTGGTAATGTTCCAAGACTTGTCTTTGGCTAATAATATATAAATAGGGGCACACTTGAGTGGCACCAATGCATGGAAAAAATAGGAGAGGACACCATCATGATTCTCTTGCTCATCAGAACTTCTGATAAATGAGTTTCTCTCCTGTTCTTGGACTGCTTTACAGCAGGTTGTAGGTGGGGACTAAAATAATGCATACTTTCCTATTAAAAAAAATACATTTCACCTGATAAAAATAGGTTTGGGGCCTACTGTTTACAGACCAAAACAGCTGAATTGTGTGTTTTACTTTCTGTCAGCCCTTATCGTACTTGAGTTAAATCCGCTAAGTATATAAATATGTGAACTCAAACCAAGCTGTCTTTTCACCTTAGTGAGCTACGAGAACCGTTATCTGTCTGAAGGGGGAGATAATTCAGATCTAGGAACAGGGCTTCTCTTCTGCACCCATCTCTGGTTCATTACTCCACCCTCCACCCGCATATGGCACCCTTGGACTGGCTCCAATAGAACCGGGAGACCTAAAATTCTCAGGGCTGAAAAGGAGAAGCACAAAATGCGCAGTGTTTAAAAAGAACCGAACAAGAGGTAGATGTCATCTGACGATGGAGCGAATTTGCAAGGTGCCTTGAATGTTAAGTAGTTTTTTTTACAGTTAGTGCTGCAAAGTCTGTGGGTGGGATGCCACCCGGCGCCTCCACTTTGCAGCAACAGAGCGGCATCCATTATCCTCCCCCCCCCCTTTCCAGAAACGCTCCGCCGAAAGAGACTTTTTATGTACCCGCCGCATTTACACTACGAGAGGAGGGAGGAAAGGGATGGAGTGAGAGGGATTGGTGCGTGCGTGCCTACGTGCTGCCTGCTTTCCCTCTCGCTCGCTCTGTTCTCTCTTTTTCCTCTCAAGTTGTACAAATCGACTCGGGAGATACCAAGGCGAGCGTTTGAAGGGGATCCCCCGAGCGCGCTTTTCGGCGGCTGCTCGGCGTTCGCTTTTTCCACTTTCAGACCCCCCCCCATCCCCCACCGGCCATCCTCTCCCCGACTGCTCCCCACTTCCAAACCTTGTTTGACAAGCGCGCGCACACACACACACACACACATACAGAGACCAAGACACCAAAAAAAAGGGGGGGGAGCAGCGCGCGGCAGACGTTTCGCGTGTGTTTGTGCGCGCGAGCGGGAGGGCGCGCGGGGCTCTGTGCGCGCCCCCGCCTAACCTCCCCGCGTATGATGTCCACCGTGTAATTTTATTTTATTTTATATTTCCCTCCCTTCCTTCCTCCCTTTTGCATTCTTGCAGTCGTACGCCCAGTTGCTTCCTGGTTAAGAGCTTGCTGGATGGGGGAGGGGCGGCACAGGCAGCAGCGGAAACTCGGCGCTTCAGATAAGAGCGTGCCCTGCACAGCCGTCGGCGACAGTCTTTTTTGCACTGCAGCTGCCGGAGGTTTTAGGGCGACGAGAATGCCGCTGTGACAAGGCGAGTGGCGCGTCCCATCTTCTTCCCCCCTCCCCTTTTCTCTCCCTTCCCCCACCTTCCCCCCCCCCCAGTGCTTGTTTTGCTTCTATTTATTTATGCTTTTCTTTTTCTTTTATTTTACAAACAACAACAAAAAAACAAGGTCTGGGAGGGTCGTCCTTTCCCGAATACCCCCAAAAATGCCTTGGTCGACCCGTCCGAGATCTGATGGTTGCCTCTGAAAAAAATGTTGAGAGGTAAGACGCCTTTCCTTCTTGTTGATCAAGACTGGCGGGGAAAGGCTGGGGTGGGGGAGAGGGAGGAGGGAGGAAAGAGCGAAAGAGCCAGCAATGCTTTAGGTTTCGATTGGGCTGCGCTTTAGATCAGAGTCGCCTATAGCAGCCGCCTGGCTTTTTTTCGTCCACGTCCCGGGCCGGAGGAAGCGAGCTTGGGAGGGGTGGCGCCGGTGAAAACTGGAGGTCCCCCCGCCACAGTTTTTAAGGATTTCTTCTCGCGTCCCTCGTCTTGCTTAAAAAAAAAAGAAAAGAAAACGAAAGGGAGAAGGTCGCAGTTGCAGTTCTGCCTCCAGCCGCCGTTTCCTCTCTTGCCGCGGGTACGCGGTTCGTGTGTTATGTGTGTGTGTGTGTGAGAGAGAGAGAGAGAGTCCTGCTGCTTTGCAGGGTCGTGCAGTTTTGCAATCTGCACGCACAAACACACACACACACACACACAGACACACTTGCGCCCAAACGCTGAGGCTAAGCAGGTGTACGAAAAAGGGCCCCTTCCCTCGTTGACCTTTGTTTCGGGCTTATGTTACTCCTGAACTTGGCGTGCTGCGTGTCCCTTATTTTAGACCCGACGCCGCTCCGCTTGGCTGTCGGGGTATAGGACACTTGACTTTGACAGGCCTCGCGTATCATAGCGCTCCATATTGCAGCCACCCCTCCGAGCCCGAAGCCTTTACTTCCCCTGGCAAAAATTAGAAGCGTGATTCCTCTCTAATTTTTTTTTTTGCTTGTTGGAGGAGGGGAAAAATATTCAAAGTGTGCTGTAAAGTGGGAGCCCATTTTTTGGGGGGGGGGAAAGGGGGGAGGCTGACACATTGCCTACCGCATTTAGATTAACATGTGACATGTTTAGTTGTACTTCCTTATATGGAGAGCACTATAATTTGGCATCCCGAGGGATTTGCCCAGGTTCACAAGTTCTGGAGAGCCCTACTCTATATATGCAAGTGCTAAGGATTTGCTTGTATTTTGATCGGCTTGTGTGTGTGTGTGTGCATATAAATTGTCTGGCTTTTACTAGAAATGCACTTAGTGTGTGTGTGGGGGGGGAGGTGAAAACGTGATGATTTAGGTTTCTTTCCGGGATGTGGTGCAGTGTATGGTAGCGTCTGCAAAGTAGATAACTGGCACAGTTAAGGTTAAAAAAGCCAGCTCACTCGCTGTTTACCCAGAGCTTCTGAATTCTCAAGTGAGCTGTTACAGGCATTTGGTTTTAGTTAACATGAACAAAACTCCCAAGGGAAAAAAGTTAAAGGGGTTCCCCTCCCCTTTGAATGCATCTGTTTAGCTGTAGTATTCAGTTTGGATTGTATGGAAACATGTAAGCCTTCTGCTCAAAAGGATAATTTGCAAATGTTTGTGGCTATGTATAGAAACATAAAGACTTATACCATCAGTTTTTACATGTAAATAATTGTAGCGATGACTATACATTTGATAGATACATAAACAAACATGTTATATATTGAATGGTTATACTGCCTGGACAGTCCCAGATGGGCAAAGAGGAGCTGTCAGAATTTTCAAAAGCTAGGGAACCCTTTGAGGCACAAAAAAGTTAAGCAGCTAAGACTTGGAATATGTATTAAGAGAGAACAAGACAAAAGTGAACCTAATTGGTTAATGGTTGCTATGTTAAATGGTCCTATTGGATTGCTCAGGTGTCAAGGGATGTATTGTTTATAGAGTTTTCAATGGGCTGGAAAGGAGTCTGTGCAGTCCTGTTGCAAAATGAGGCATTGACCACCATGACTAAAGAGGATTAGAGAAAAGCTCTTCAGGGAGAGACTTAGCAAAGGTAGACAGAGCCTGAAGCTTTCAAAACGGGAAGTATTCTTGCTACTGCTATGTAGTATATTTTAAAAATAATGCAAATAATTATTTTGAAGCCTTGTAAAGCCGCAATCCTGTGTATTTGTAGTAAGTCTAATTGAAGTCAGTGGGTTCTTTGTGTAAAGATCTGGTAAATAGTATTTATTTTTGTTATAGAGTTGCACTGTTATCATAAATGATTTGTTAGTCCTGGCCAATATCCAATAGACCTATAGGAGAAAGACAAAATGTTTCAAATTTAGTTGCAGCATCTGTCAGTGATTAGGAATCTTAAGATAGGTCAAAAGTGACAGCAAGAATCTGGGGGAAAGGAAGAAAAAGGTGAATGATAGGTATATTAATTGTCAGCAGATAATAAAGTAGTTAATTATCCAGTAGAATATATGCTGTTTACTTTGTTGCACCAATCAAATATTAAGTACTTCCAGAGAAATATCAGATTAAAAACCCAGTTCTTTATGAAACAAATCTAATAGGGTAACATTGGCCTAGTCTAGACATCACACTGCAGTTGCTACATCATTGCCCGAAAGCTAAGAGTGAGTCTGCCTTCTTTTTCTTTTCTCATTTTTCTTTCCCCCGAGGTTCTATGATTTCTTTTGTTTCCTGGTTGTTGGCTCTAATTGTGATTTATATATGCCATACTATAATGCTATCTAGCTTGGATTAATTATATTCACTAACCACTATTTATTGATAATTTTAAATTGGGTTTTGAATTTAGAGAAAAAGAAATAAGAAACTTTTTGCAATTGTAACTCGTGTAGATTAGATTAAGCTTTTCAGAAAACTGTCCTTATTGCTTAGTCCCAAAGGTGTTTGTGTGTGAGATCTGGGGGTGGGGGGAGAGGAGGAGGTAAGAGGAGGAACTGCATTTGTACCAGTTAAGGTTGAGTGTTTGTTGTGCTGTAACATCTGATCCTGAACATTGCTTCTTGATATACAGTAGGAAGAAAACTAATTAAAAATTGACAAAATGTGTAGTGCTAGGTATTTAGGTTCAGGAATGTAAAGCAAAAATCAACATTATACAAGATATGTAGGGATATGTTCCTAGGATCCATGGCTAATTTATGGGAGAAAAGAGGTCTGACATTGCATATATGTTTGATCTTGACTTTTCTAGTTCAGTATATTGAGTTATATATATATTAATCTTTGAAGCTTCTTTAGAACTATTGAACATCTTAATTACTTAGGACAAGATTGATATAAAGAAGGAGGTTGGGAAAGCTCAAGTTCCTGATATATTATAAATGGTGCAAACCACCATTATTACCTTAAAATGTTTTTTAATGTAGCAAGTTTAAGCATTCATAGCTAACCAGTTCTTGAATTGTTAAAGGTATAAAGTATAGGGCCATAATGTGCTGCTGTGCAAAACTACTGTTCTAAGTTTGAGATCTTGAAGATCTTGTATCCTGGGCAGGTTGTTTGAAAAAGAATTCAGAAAGCTGTTATAGAGGCCATTTGTTGGTATTCACTTTTCACCACAACAAATTATGTGATAAGACCATCTTCTTTGCATCAATATGTTAAGGAACTAAACATGATTTGCCCTTGGCTACCTAGCTTGTGTCATCAGCCTAGCATCCTATGACTTAAAACTGGAGGAGTAACCGGATCCCTAAATTCTGAGTAATATATTTGGCTTACCTATTAAGTGCTGAAATTTTTATATATGTTGGAAAAGTATTTATTGACTTTTATTTATGATCAGGATTCAAAATTCACTTTCAAAAATTCTAAATCATAGTTCATATCATTTATGATATTGGGATGTTTGTTTTCATTTAAACATACCTTATAATAAAGTAGTTTTCCCACTACTTGTTATTAAATCAAAGTGCATTTTGTGTTTGTTACTGCTGGTTAGTATTTTTTAACACACAATTGTTAAATACCCCTTGTTTAAAGTATATAGTTGGATATAATTTGTTTGAAATCCCATTGTACAAGCACTGCTGCTCTCGCTCGGAAGGTTTAACAAGAATAAGCATAGATTCACAATAAAGTTTTATTTTCACTTTTCTCTGGTTAAAGATGTACTTCAAAGGGACATCTGTATGCTTTTCTTCTTATCAATCTCTATAAACAAGCAGTGAGACCTTGGAGTGCCAAGCCAGGATAATCAGTGAGAAAAGTAAGAGTGTTTCGTTTCCAATACACAAACCTCCAGCCTCTGAGTAACAGTGTTATTGTTGCAATTTTCTTTGTTTCTTTTTGTATTTTTTTTTTGTATTTTAAGTTAAAAAAAAGTCATATTCTTGAATGAGTTAGAAGAACACCCGCAGTAATGAAAGAGGAGAATTTTAGTCCTTAGGTTACAAAGAATAATAAAAGAAAAAAATAGAAGAAGAAAACTTAATCCATTCGTTTTAAAAGACTTGCATAAATTCCATCCATGAACATAGCATTTAAAAAGATAACCTACTGTCCAAAACCATTCCAAACTTTCTAAATTCCGCCACTTATTTCTTCTGTTCTCCAATTTAAATTAATTTTAAGTTTTTTATAGGCAGTCTCTTTTAAAGCTGTAAAAATTCCCTACCAGCTGGAAACACTTTCTCTTTCCGTATCCTTCCGTTTTGGAGTCACCCCGACTTCATCACCCTAATGGCTGGATTTTTTGTCGCCGGCTTGAAGAACTTCTCTTGGATCGATCAGGGACTTTGCGATGTCCCTGAGATCAGCAAGACATATTCTTCCTGTTAACCGTCTCTGTGGGATGGTTTAGGTCCGTTTGGAGCACCCAGCGGCAAAAGTATTGGCTGCTGTCTCGGAGCATCGAGATCGCACGCCCGTATTGTCGCGATGTTGGCTCTTCCTCCTATAGAAAGTTTATTTAATAACATTTTGAATGATATAATTTAGATAGCATGTGACAGGATGGGTGGAATCGTTGCATCAGAAACACAAAGTTCTTTAACATTCCCTTATTTTGGAAGTGCTTAAAGTTTCTTCAGTTCTACAAGATGAGTTGGGAGCAAATTAAAATTCCTTTATGGATATAGTAGCGCTTAGACAATTACTGTATGTGCTTTAAAGTTTGTAGCTCTGCGCAAAAAGTACAAGTGATCACATACACAGTCATTAGTTTTTAGGATTTAGAAGGCATCTTCTGAAACAGCATTAATTAATTACAGCCTGACTGAAAAGCAACTATTTTGGGTTGCTGAGAAATGTCACAGATTATGGATTGAAATTTGAGATTCCCATAAGAGATGGACTATTGTACAGAAAACACTGCAAGGAGTTTTAAATAAAGCAAGCTGGACTACTTCCTTCTTGGCACTAAGAATTAGGAGGCTTTCTCTAGCCTTCAAGTACAAACATACATTTGGTTTTATGTACAACCTTTAGTTGCAAATTTTAACAGAGAGGTAATGGACAATGCAGGAGGTAGGGAAGCCCAGTAATTTGCAGGGTGGGCCTTAACACCTCCTGATGTTCACAACTCTGTGTTAGTGCCAGTTAGATGTGTTATTTAGTTGTCAATTACTGTCATTCTGAAAATAAGGAGAAACAAACACAAGAATAGTAACAGATGCAAACTTTAAAATATTTGCTATTAAAAATATTTGATTGCTAGACATCCAATACTATACATTATTTCTATGTATTTGTTACAGAAGATTAAAATATGACCTTTACAGTAAATAAAAGAATTATGTAGCATTTTAAAGGTAAGCAGTCATTTTACAAGATGAGCTTTTTGTACGTTGGTCTGTTTACTAGAGAATTCCCAATTGTTTTCAATGGTGTGTTATTTGTGGTACTGGAGAATGTTAAAATTCTGCCATATTTTTTACAAAGAATATTGATAAATATTTAAGCTGTTGCAGCCACATTTACCAAAACATAATTCTGTTGCCTATTTTTCCTGGATTTGTTCTTTAACTGATAGACAGGAACTGATTTCTGCCTTCCTGGTTTTCCTTGTTAAGTTAAAACAATTACTTTCTTAAAGAGTGAATAATGTGACAAAATAAATACTGTTTCCTTGCAGGAATTCTAGCAATTTGGAATGTGACTGCCCTTTAAATGCTCAAGAAGTTGTTAGAATGTGCTCCATTAAAGCCTGGAACAATATTTCTCATTTATGTCACTAAAGACTGCATGTGAAATTGCAGAGCCCATGCAAACATATCTAAATGTCACATGTTGACCAAGCACAGCATTATAGAATAAGAAAAAAAAACCCCAGAAGCCTTGTGATCATTATGTGATGAGAAGACACTCTTGCCAAAGAACAGGATCATACATGAGTATTAGGTGTGATCAGTTCTTTCTCATACAAAATATTTAGAGCTGTAGTGCATTTTTTACTGTAGCAATAATTATCCAAATAAGACTTCATTTTTCTTATCTGGCTTTAAAGTGTCCATTGCTTGTTGTTCTATGTGTTTGCTACAGATCTCCTGGTGAATGCTTCATAATAAATTTTTAGTATTCACATATGTATGCTGGCAATTTGTGAATGTCTGCCAATTCAGAGACATTGATAGATGCTGGCATATATGTGGATACTAATGTCAGCCCTTTTGCATGTCCAAATGGGAAAGGGTTATATTACTTCTTTTTCAAGCATTCAGTTGTAATGAATTCATTTAATTCAATCGGGACTATGAACATTTAACCAAATTTTGAATTTCCATTATAAAGTATCTATCATACATAATAATTTAATAATAATATAACGGATATAAATTGCCCCTTGACAGTTCAAATTCTTTACTTGAAAAATGAAGTCAGTTTCAAGGTTTGAAATGAAACTGTAATAATTAAGCTTTTATGGATATGTTTGTAACTTTCCAGTTGTCTTATCATACTCAAAAGAATTTGCAGCAATATTCATAGGCTTTGTGTAACTGGGTTGATTCAAAGGGCAATATGTGATAAGTATGCACTTTCTGATTCTTAGGCCCTTCAAATTTGGATTGATGTATAACCCTATTGTGTCATATGCAAACATTTTTGAAATCATCTTAAAACAGCTCCAGATTTCACATATATGCCTGGATTGGATTTCCATCTATAAAAATTCTAAATCCTAAGTTTGTATTTTGGTGTATATTCTTAATATTTATCTGATATGTTCAGTGTTTTGACTAACAGCATGTACATTTATTTCTATTTATCTTACAATTTTCATAACTGATCCAAATTAAAAAAAAAACTGGGCTGGATTACAATATGTTAAACTGTATGTAAGCAGCAACAATAATAAACCAGTTATTCACAGGATTAACATTTAACTAGTTCAAGGCTTGGAGAAATAAAACAGCAGTGATGAGTTCTGCATGCTCTGAAAATATGCACAGGTGAATTCAGAAGCAGAGAGCAGCCATGGAGAAGGTCAGCTGTCTCATCATCCATGTGTTTTGATTATAGGTAGTTCTCGCTCAATGACCATACATTGTTTGCGATGGCTTGAAGTTATGACAGCATGGGAAAAAGTGCCTTAGAGCCCCACCGGGGCTGCCTTATCAATGACAGGGTGGCATATGAATGTAATAAAATTAATGACTGCTGCATTATGACAATGACTGTCATAGCCTGCTTTGCATCCTTTGCTCCCGTCTTCTCATCTTGGTTAATTGAAATTTAACTGAATTATAGTGCATGGTTTTTGTTTATTGTTTTAATGTTTATATCATGTTTTAATTATATAGCTTTAAGCCACCTAGAGTCGCCTTGGCAACATGGGCAATATAGAAGTTGATTATAAATAAACCCTCTCCAGCCATGGCTTTAAAAAAGCAGACAGTTATAAATCCAGAAGAACCACCAAATCATGCATCAACTAATACAGTGGGAACTACAGGAACAATTATTGGTATTAACATTCCTGAATATTTACTCTGTGGAGAATTACAAGTTGAGTTTATTTTGCCCCTCCTATAGCCTGACTGCCTCCTGGCACCGCCCGGGATTTCCATGGCATGGGAATGGCACTGCTCAGCTGAATGTCATCAATATATAGTGGTGCTTAAAAGTTTGTAAACCTTTTTGAATGTTCAATATTTCTGCATAAATATTGGACATTGGGGATCTGATGGGATTGTTCCACTTCAGATTAGGTTAGGAAATGAGGATATTATTTTACCTCCATCCCGTTTTTTGTATTAGTCCTTTTTATCTAGTCTTGATTAATTTTAACCTTTTAATTCTTAATGTGGAAGATTTTTAATGTTTTAATATTATATTTTTTATATTGTGCTTTTATATTGTAAGCCTTCCAGAGTCGCTGGACAGTGAGATGTGCGGTACATTAAATAAATAGAAAATAAATAAAACCTAAAGCATGATCTGTTTTCTACACAAGTCTTAAAACCAAAAAGTATCCATATAAGCAAATGAGATGTTATTATACTTGTTCCTATTTAATGAGAAAAATGAATCTGTGCTACATTAGAAATATGCTCTTTTGTTTTGAAACATATTTTCTGAGCTGTGTGTAAAGACATTTTGTTTTAGAATTTTAAACTTCATGTGCCAGAAGATAAATATACTTAAAGTATTGTTTGTTTAGCTTATTGAGGATAACAAAGTAATTAGTCACATGACAAGCATAGATCTGACAAAGTAATGTCAACATTGGGAGTGTTCTCCCATATTTTTTCCCCCTGAAAGATAAATAAAATATTTTAAACATATCCTGTGATGAGCTGATCTTAAAAAGTTTGATGAGGATATCATGCATTCTTGAACGTATTCTGCATTCATTTTGACTAGAAAGAAGTAGATACATTTATATCTGCGTTTATATAAAACAAGTGCTTTAATCTTCAATTTATTTCTACAAAGAATTAGTTTTTATTTATTCAAAATATTGTGTAATTTTAGTCTATTGGCATAACTCAGAAATTAGTATGAGACACTGAAGAGTGTTTTGAATGTACAAACATAATATCGAATGATAAAACCAAATTAAATTCTGTAGCCTTCAGAGAAGTTGCATTGTTACTCATTTGTTAATAATTACTTAATAATTAGATGCTGATAATTTTTGCATAAGAGCTATCATTTAGTATAAGCTACATGAAGCAGAAATGGTTGTGTGTATATATATATATATATATACATACATACATACATACATACATACATACATACATACATACATATTATATATATGGTTTCATTGCAAATGAGTGTTTCATATAAGCTAAAGGGAAATCATACTCTCATCAAACAGATTATTTTCTTCATTTATGACTATGGACTTCAGACAGACAAGAATGCATATTTTTGGGCCTGCCCTTAATGGTTTTCTTATCTTCAACATTATTGCAGTTATTATGACAACTGTCTACAGGCACAAAAGCTTCCATGTTTGTTGCTTGTTAAGTCGTCTAGAATTCAGGATAACCACTACACACAGATGTTATCACTAGTCCAAGACATCGATACAGTATTGATCACTGGAAAAGTGACATGGAAATAATTTAAAATCATTTCTAACCATATGTAAGCTGGGAAACATAGCATTTGCGTACACAAAAAATTCAACTACCATAGCCAGAACAGGCAGACAGAATTTTGGACATTTGTGTCTTCCCAAAACTCTATGAAACTGAACAGTCAAGTTCAATTCTGTAAAAGTGTTTCAACCCATCAGTAAATTGTGTCCTCGTAGCCACAAACAAAAAAAATAATAAATAAATACAAGAACAAAATAAAGCAAAACCTAGACCCTACTTTACTATATGTTAATAGTCATATAATAATATAACCAATGGATAACTATATTAATATAGATTAGATTAACAGAGTTGGAAAGGACCTTGAAGGCCATCTAGCCCAACCCGCTGCCCAAGCGGGAAATCCTACACCATTTCTGACAGATGGCAGTCCAATCTCTTCTTGAAAGACTCCAGTGATGAAGCTCCCACAACTTCTGAAGACAACTTCTCTTCCATTGGTTGATTGTTCTACACTAGCTCCAGCATCAATCTCAAGGGGCTTCTGCACATTGTAAGGGGTATGTTTGTGTAAGCCTTGCCTTAGTTTATAAGCTATTCCATAGGAGGGAGGCCTGCTTTTGGGCTCCCTCTTGTCATATGTTGTGCTAAGTGACAACTCTCAGCATGTGTTCTTTATTCAGATCAGAGGGAGAGTTCATCAGAAAAAGGTGGTATCTTAGGTTAGAATGCACGAAAACCTGAACATGAAATCAGTGGACCCTTCCAAGATGTACTGAATTGTTATGTGGGATTTAAAATTCTTTTTTTTTAATGGGTGGGTTATCTAGGGTGTGTGATTGTATCTTGCACTTGGTATTTGCTGACCTCTGCTATGATCAAGGCTCATATCTCTTGTTTGCTTTTATGAACTGCATATCTGGGCTTATGGCTTGGCTTTTGAAATAGGCAGTCCTAGATCAAGAATGAGATCCATTCCTGGTCTAGAAAGTCTAAATTCCTTAAGTTGAATTTGTATTTAACCAGAACAGTTTATTTAGCATCAATTTAGCCAAATGCTTTTCTTTGTATATAGTATTTATTTTACTTGTCTATGTATATAAAACATTCAACAAATGCCTTCAAAAACAAACACTTAGAAAAAAAGAAAAAGGATTGTTATTAAAGGTTAGCATTGATACTCATAAAAACATTGAGCACTTCCAGCTGTTTGTTGGCAAGAGGAAAGAGAACTGTGTCCACCATTTTTACTAATAAACAGTCCCTTTGTAAATACAATGTGAGTTGTCTTCAAGTCAAAGGTAATCCTGGGCTGTCTGTAGTTATCAGCCCACCTTTATTTCATCATGAAAAATAAATTATTTCCATTAATACAGAAGTTTAATGCTTGCACTTTTCTTGATGATGAAAGGAAGCACTTTGCTGTACTCCTCAATTTTTTATTTTTAATGTAAGCTTTAACAAAATAAGTCCTATTGTTCTTCTCTTGGTGTTCTTCCAATGACAGACCAATATAGAATAAAACTTTTTGACAGAGATACACATTGTGTTTCTTGAAGGAAGTTGAAGAAGAACCGTTTTAATTTAGAGATGACTAATTTAAAATATTACCTAAACTGACTGGTATAAAATATGATCAAACAGTTGCTAATTATACTAACTCAGTTGACAGGAAATTGGAAATGAGGACACTCAGCAGGGGAAAAGAAGAGACTAATGCACCATTAAAAGATTTAGGAGATTTAGTTAAGAAAACAGTGAAGACTCAGGTTTGTAGATGAACTAAATTGATGACTCTCCCACATACTTGGCTTTATGTACTTACCTGGTAAATATACTATACACTCCTCCCCTACCTACACAGTAGAGTAAATTATCTTTGTACAGAAAAATTGCCCTTAATTTACAACAGTTGTAAACAGATTTACAACAGTTCATATAGTGATCATTTGAAGTTCAATGACATGACAAAAGTGACAATTTTTCACATGACCATTACAATGTCCCCCTGGTCACATGATCAAAATTCAGACTCTTGGTACCTGACTCATATTTACGATGGTTGTATTGTCCTGGGGTCATATGATCAAGCAAAGTCTGTGGGGAAGCCAGATTCGCTTAACGGCCATGTTACTAACTTAACAACTGCAGTGATTCACTTAATTGTGGCAAGAAAAATATAAAATGGGGCAAAATTCACTTAGCAATTGTCTCAATTAGCAACAGAAATTTGGGCTCAATTGTGGTTGTAAATCAAGGGCAATCTATAGTGCAGTTGTTGCCATTTTAATTATTGTTCTTTATCCAGAATAAATAATCCAGGTCATTCTAACCAACAAAATAGCCAATGGAATCCACTTGAAGGCAAGACTTTATGATTTCAGAGTGTACAAGAGTAAGTGGTTGACTTGGTCCTTTCCATGTATGGTATCCCCAACAATCTTTCTCAAATTGAGTTTTTCCAAGGATAGTGATATATGGCAACACCTAACCATACCAGCTTGCAATTTGGGGAGTGTTTGCTCAATATAACTGAAGACCGTCAGGTGAAGGAAGATTGCACAAAATTGTTAATGTATTTTGAGAGTGAATTTAAGACTGACACTCTATGATTACCTGACATTTTTTTTCAGTTTTTACTAAATTTATAGTTCTTATATGGTGACCCCTTCCCCAAATATGGCAAAAATTATTATGAATTCTGATTTTGGATATGCTTAAATATTAATTATATCACATATTCTAATGTCTCAAACTGCCATACAAAGTTGTATTGAAGCTAAAATCCTAACTTGAGATTTTAAAATAGACCTACACAAATGTTAGGCTCATGGAATTTCTAGAATTAGTTAGTTTACAATTTTACTAAGCGACCAATCTAATACTTAGTACTGGTAACAGTGAGACACATTTAAAAATTACTAGCTCGGAGTAAGTCAATTGTCTTGACCACTTCACACATACTAGATTGGAGTGACCATTATATGTAGTGCAAAATATACCTTGTCATCGTCTTTGTCAGCCGTTGAGTTTTGTCTGACCCTTGGCCACTTTATGGATCACTTTCAATCTACTGTGCATCTAACTGTTAATCTAGTATTCTAAATTAGAAAAAGTGCACATGGGTGAGTGAAAAGTTTTAGATTGTAGCTATCTACAAAGTATGTATAGATGTAAGTAGAGAAGATACTGATCTGCCCTTTGCTTAATCCTGATTTAAAAGGAGGGTGATTTACAAAAATGATATATTTATATAAACCCTCAAAAGAGATTTTGGTAAGTTTGGAGTGGCCCTCAGGCATTCTGCTCTGCAGACAGTTTACAAAATCAAGTCTGTTAACTTCTACAGTAAAACTGCATTAGATATTGTTATATCAACTTTCAGTTCATTTTATAAAATGCCAAAAGATATTCCTATGGTTAGGATTTTTTAAATATAAATTAATACTTTAGATCAGTGTTTCTCAAACTTGGTGACTTTAAGTCCTGTGGACTTCTGGGAGTTGAAGTCCACAGGACTTAAAGTCACCAAGTTTGAGAAACACTGCTTTAGATCATAAATCTTTAGAAATAGCTCCTTGGCAAAAAAGGACATTTTATTTTTATGCTATTTTTAAGGTATCACAAAAGTTGAAATTCTATTATAAATACATAAGTGGTTAAACATTAGCAAAGCAAGGGCTACAAACACAACCTTACAATTAGAAATAATAATAATAATTTAATCAGCTTATACTAATAGAGAAAGTACCAAAAAGTGTTAAATGTTGCAATTAGGGAAAGATAAAGGACCTTATGAAGTGGGAAAAGGGGAGGACAGAATATTTTCTCTGGCTTGGGGTAGGCTTCATTTAACGAGTTAATTCTGTCATAACTAGTACATTTAGTTATTTACATATCACTCATCCTGAAAAAGAGTGTATTTGTGTGTGTGTATTGATGTTAAAGCGAAACAAACACTTTTTAAAATTACTTCATGAAGTAATGTACTTGGTAAGCAGGAGCTGCAAGAGATTCCTGAAATCATGCAAAATTCTTTGACAGGATGAATTGCATAATGACTTCAACTTGACAAGATTGATAGTATTGCTGCGTTGGTTTGAAACTTGCAAACCAGAAAATAATATAGGCAGCTTATGTCATCCTAATATTGGATGGTGGAAGATAGGAAACCTTTCAATCCATGTATTTTACATATCTCAAGTAGTGCGTGTGTGTATACACACACATACACACACACACAAACTTGCCACAAAAATTCTTATTGTCATGACTTTTAACTTGGCAAAATGGTGCACTATAGGGCAATAGTTTTTGAATGTAGGAACCTCAATTTATAGAACCATAAAACTTATAAAACCCAAAATGCAGACCCCATGATGCCAAGGGAATGACATTTGAAAACATTGTGGCTGCTGTGCTGTGGTGAGGTCACATGACCTTCATTTTCGACATTCTGTGACAATTTCCCAGCCAGTCTTACAATCCTTTGCTCCCTTTCCTACCCAGCAGCAGTTACTTACCTGTCTGCTGGGGACAGAAGGAAAGGGGAAAGAAGGGAGTAAAGCACCTAAGAGCAGGACAAGAAGTACAGATTGAAACTTAATGAAGGACAGATAGATCTAACCAAAATTTCTTGACTGTAAGAACAATTAAGCAGTGGAATGATTTGCCTCCAGAAGTTGTAGATGCACCATCGCTGGAGAGTTTAAGAAGAGATTGGACAGTCATTTGCCCAGAATTGTATAGGGCCTCCTGCTTGAGCAAGGGGTTAGATTAGAAGGCCTCCAAATTCTCTTCTAACTCTGTTATTCTGTATTCTGGAAGAGAGGGATGGAAGAAATATTTCTGATGCTCCCTGCCAGCATCCCACAAATAAACTCAATTGGAAATTTGTTACCGCTACTTTTTTACCTACCCATAATCATTTTGTTTCCATATTTAGACAAGAAAATATCTTTAAAATAATGACCCAACAGATCATTATTAAATTAAATTAAATCTGATTAAACATGAAACCTATTCATTTAATTAAGGACATTCAAAAGAAAAAATAGAAAATATTTTATAGTAATATAATTTCTCTATTCAAGGAAAAATGGAATTCCATCTTCTCTGACAGATGGATCTCCAGTTTCTGCTTAAATACAAGACAATCTATTTTAGTGTCAAACAGCTTTTATCATTAGGAATTTTCATTAAATGTTTGGGGCAGCAAAGAACAAGTTTTCTGTATCTTGTTGTTGACAGTCGTTGATACATATAGAGGTAGAAAGAACAATTCAGATTCCTTGCTAATCATAGAAAGCATTTTTCCAAAAACTGAACATTTGCTGAATATTTCACACAACCTTCAGGAGCCATCGTATAAGACCTTAATAAGATCTTCAGTACTTCTGTCTTTCTTTCTTTTCTTGGAGTGCTCCAAAAAGCACAGTTAACCTATGTAAATCCCAAACTAAGTGATTTGACCACAATAATGGGAATAAGGAGAGGGGGAAAGAGAGGAAGGGAGGGAGGGAGGAGAGGAGAAAGAGGAAGAAAATATGCTTCTGCCCACTGCACAGGTTTTTGTCATTTGTTAGTTTATGTGAATGCCCCTCTTCCCCAAAACAATAGTGAACTAGCATGGAAGTAGTTAAGAAATTACATCTGCAAAGACAGTGGCCGGAAGCACATTATCTTTAAAGAAATAACTGATGGAATATGAAACATTTCTGAAGCGTGAAGACTAATGGAAAATACCTGATTTAAAGAAGAAGAGTGCAAATTGTTGGAGTTTTACAATTTCTATGAAAAAGAAATGTACAATGACGACTGAGCATGGAATGATGGGAAAATGGAAATGTTATTATACCTATAGCTTTATGAATTAAATTACAGATCTCATGTCTGCCAACACTAAGGTGTTGAAATTGGAGTGAAAACCATTCTTATTTAAATTAAGTGTAGAAAAAATGAACTTCAAAAGGCATACTTTTTAACATTAAGGTTAACACAATATTAAGAATTTTAGCATGGATAGGGGGCAAGACAGTAGTTGCTTATTAAAGCATGTGAGGACAGTCTTAAAGTGAATCAGATATTACCATAGCAGGTAAGTTTTTTGAGTTTTTTATTCCTAATGAACAACAATAAAATGGGTTAACTGTGATTTCAGGTGTGCAACCTCTGACCTTTTAAATGATCCCCTAGAGTTCCTTTTAATCATGTTTGTTGCAAACTGATGATATTACATCTTTGAAAGAAATAAGTTACAGTAATGCGGTAAGATTTAGTACAGAATTAAGTAACAAAAACATTTGTTTATTAATTTTTTATGCCACCCATCTCTTATATAAGGTGACTCTGGGCAGCTTACATTGTTCACAATTCTTGCCCTAATTGCAGGTGAACAATACTACCCACTGTACTGTTTCACTCTTCCTTCTCTTGCTTAAGGCAAAGATTTTGAGCATGAATAACCTAGGTATCTATCAGTTCAGTTTAAAGAACCTATACATTTGCTCTAAACTTAAATAAGGAATTGTAGTACATAATAGCTACTGGTAAAACTGATGATACAGTTGCTTTTTTCCCCACTGATTTTTCCAATTGTAAACTTTAATGGGAAATAGATAGAAATCAAGTAAGAAAAAGGAACACATATAGTACTTTCTACCAAACCTCAAATTGCTTTTCTTGATGTATAATTAATTGAAGTTGTCTATTCCTGGTTCCTGTACCAGTATCTGGATATGCTTTGTATTTCAAACCAATTCCATTTGGAAATTCATCTAAAGAGGAACTTCTTCTCAGAACACCTGTTTTGCATAGGGATTGTGGTACAAGTTTGATACTGAATTAAAGATGAACGCTTGATGGAAGCATTTGAATGCAGCTAAGAGCACAGAATAATTCAGCTATAAATAGTATCAACTTTTAGTATAACAATAGATATGCCTTCGCAATACAACATCATGGGAAAAGTAACACCTACAAGCTCGGATTTGAGAGGAAAATGAATTTTTAAAATGTTAATAAAATGTTAAATGTTTCAAGAAGGATACATTCAGGAGGTTTATTCTACAAAATTATTTAAACAATCGCTTACTAGTCTTTCTAAATAGATTTCCAGTTTTAAGTATTGGCCTCAGACCTAAGTTATAAATCACAAATTCTTATTATTTAAAATTATAAATAAAATATGAATAAGAACACTGTTTACGTAATAGAATGGGACACAAATGTACAATTGAAGGCTGAGATTTGACCCAGCTACTTCTTGTTTTACAATTTACTCATTAAGGTTGATACATCTTTCACGCTTACCTTGAAGTAATATCCATTTAATGAATAAAATCTGTTGCCATCCAATAGGAAGGGAGGAAGGAAGGAAGGAAGGAAGGAAGGAATCTGGAAAAAGGTTCTCGAACCCTGGAAGCCGCATAAACTATTAATCTTTAAATGCTAAAACCAATGAAGAGGCAAGAGACCAAGAGACCAAGCTTTCCTGATAGAAAACTAGCTGTGTTTGAGTGTTTTTTTTTAAATCGTTTTTTTCAAAATGCAACAAATTTTTCTGGAACTCTTTCTACAGATCTATGTATAAACAACAACCTAAAAAAAAAAAAACCACCAATATTTTGCTTGTTGAAACATAAGCAAAACTTAAGATTACAGCAAATTTTCTTCACAGCAAATGGGAAGTTAAATTTGTTTGTATTAAAACACACACAAATATACACACCTAGAACTTTATTTTTCCTTATTATTTCCATAGTAATGATCTTATGGCTGTGATTGGCATGTTTGCCATTTTCAAAAATGTACTGAGTTCATATAAATCTTTACAGTATTGCAATATTATTTCAATTATCAGTCCAAATCATCTTTGGAAGCATGTTTCTTAAAATTTTTGAATGCTGCAGAAAAAGAGAATTTGGCCATTTTTAGCAATTGGAGGCTTTCAAGTATGAAAAGTATTTAGAACAGTTTCATAACTTTTGTCAAATCTACTGGGCCACATAGGCAAAACATACTTATTTGGGCAGGCATCCAAAGTGCTCAGAAATCATACTGTCAAATGCTTCTTTAAGGAATTTCAACCTCAATTTCAACCATGTATCTAATAAAAAAACACTGCCAATATTGTGGAGTATACAGAAAAATGTAATACAGATCCTGGAATGCTCAATAAAAGTATACTGCGGTGATAATTATACTTTTTATATTATTCCCTTAAAAACAAAAATCCCTCCAAGGAAAACTTCAGTAGGGAATATTTGTAATTCAAGTAAATGATTATCCATCTACTTGCAGGTGTAGGAAAACAAAAAGAGAGATCCCTGTATATTTCTTTAACTGTTACCGTCTCTGAATTCTAGTAATTTGTCACATTCTGCTATAAAAATAAATTAGATCTTAATAATTAAAACAACTTTCTCCTGTATGTCAAAAGGGTATAGTTGAAAGAATAAATCATGTCCTGTTTCCTGAAATAATAGTATTTTACAAGAGGTTTGTTGACTTCTATAAATTACATTCTAGGAATGTGGCGGCTCAGTGGCTAAGCTGCTGAGCTTGTCGATCAGAAAGGTCGGCAGTTTGGTGGTTCGAATCCCTAATGCTGCATAACAGAGTGAGCTCCCATTACTTGTCCCAGCTTCTGCCAATCTAGCAGTTTGAAAGCACGTAAAAAATGCAAGTAGAAAAATAAGAACCACTTTTGTGCGAAAGTAACAGCGCTCCATGTGCCTTCAGTGTTTATTCATGCTGGTCACATGACTATGGAGATGCCTTCGGACAGCGGTGGCTCTTTGGCTTTGATATTGAGATGAGCACTGCCCCCAAGAGTCGGGAATGATTAGCATATATGTACAAGGGGAACTTTTACCTTATACATTACATTGTATAAATGACAAGTTTAGTATCCTTTGTTAATCATTAGTACCTTCTAGGACCGTGATGGCGAACCTATGGCACGCGTGCCATAGGCGGCACGCAGAGCCATTTCTGAGGGCACGCGAGGCATTGCCCTGTCAGCTCCAGTGCGCATGCACCCGCTGGCCAGCTGATTTTGTTTAAATCTCCGGAGGATTCCCTGAAGCCTCCAAAGGGCGAAAAACAGCCCAATGCAAACCAGAAATGAGGAGAGACCTGCTGGAACGAGGAAAAGACAAGTGGCAAGGAAAGAGGCTTCTTTCACTCGTGCTGGCTGCTCTGTTCCCTCCTCCCTCCCCTGCTACTAAAAAGGATCCTGCCCGATCGCTTGAATCCATAGGGAAATGAGGAGAGAGGTGCCAGCAGGGGGAAAAGACAAGCGGCAAGGAAAGAGGCTTTTTTCACTCGTGCTGGCTGCTCTGTTCCCCCCTCTCCCCTGCTACTAAAAAGGATCCTGCCCGATCGCTTGAATCCACAGGGAAATGAGCGAGCTGCCAGCACGGGGGAAAGACAAGCGGCAAGAAAAGAGGCTTCTTTCACTTGTGCTGGCTGCTCTGTTCCCCCCTCCCCCCTGCTACTAACAAGGATCCTGCCCGATCGCTTGAATCCACAGGGAAATGAGGAGAGAGGTGCCAGCAGGGGGAAAAGACAAGCGGCAAGGAAAGAGGCTTCTTTCACTTGTGCTGGCTGCTCTGTTCCCCCCTCCCCCCTGCTACTAAAAAGGATCCTGCCCGATCGCTTGAATCCACAGGGAAATGAGGAGAGCGGTGCCAGCAGGGGGAAAAGACAAGCGGCAAGGAAAGAGGCTTCTTTCACTAGTGCTGGCTGCTCTGTTCCCCCCTCCCCCCTGCTACTAAAAAGGATCCTGCCCGATTGCTTGAATCCACAGGGAAATGAGGAGGGCTACCAGCAGGGGGGAAAGACAAGTAGTAAGGAAAGAAGAAAAGAGGCTTCTTTCACTCAACGTGGCTGCTGTTGCCCTTTTCTCCATTTCAGTGCTACGGCATCGAGGTTGCCCCACCCACCATCGCCCAGGTCCTCGCTTCTCCCAAACATTTCTTTGCCTACCTGATTTCCAGCTCCATCGCGTTTCTTGCCATCGTGTGCAGAGAACCAAAGTTTGTGGGACTAAAACAAAACTTCAATCAATTACAACTTGGGGGGGGGGGGGAGAGATCTCGCAAAGTTGGAATTGATTGATTGAAAGGAGTTTTTTTTAGTCCCACAAACTTTGTTTTCCTGTCCAAAACGGCAAGAAACACGATGGAAAAATGCTACGGAGGGGAAATTAAATAGGCAAAGAAATGCTTGGGAGAAGCGAGGACCTGGGCGATGGGGGGTGGGTCAGGTTCCATGGAGTGGTGCTGAAATGGAGAAAAGGCAACAGAGCAGCCACCTTGAGGGAAAAAAAGCTGCTTTTCCTTATTTCCTTGCTGCTTGTCTTTCCCTCATGCAGATTGCTCTCTTCCTCATTTCCCTTTGGATTGCAGGGACCAGGCAGGATCCTCTGTGCTAGCACGGGGGAGGGGGGAAACAGGGCAGCCACCTTGAGGGAAAAAAAGCTGCTTTTTCTTCTTTTCTTGCCTCTTTTCGTTCCCCTGTGCCAACAGCTCCCTTCCTCATTTGTCTATTGACTGTAGTGCCCAGGATCCTCTTTAATAGAAGGGGAGAATTTAGCAACTGGACTCCACCTGCCATTGTAAAAAGGGCCCAACCTTTACACAGGAGAATGATAAGGGAAGGTTTTTTGACACAGGAGCACACTTGAGCATCCTCCCACCCCCACCCCAATCTCTGCCCGTTAGTGGCAGAGCAACTTCTCCCCACACTGGGTGTTATCCAAAGGGAAGCAGCCAGAGCAGGGAGTGGTGAGGAAGCCTTGTGCAAAAATGCACGGTCCACACAGGTGAGGGGGGACATTAAGTTATGTGGGTGGGCACTCGAGTTCGTGTGATAGCGCGCATGTATGTGCTTTTGGCACCCGAGGCGAAAAAGGTTCGCCATCACTGTTCTAGGAGGAACAAGGAAGAAAACACATAGCTTAAAGGTTTTTCATTTTCTGAATTGTCCCATCCATTTTTTTTTTAAAAAAAATGCCACTGGAAAAACATTGGATAGAATAGTTCTGTCCTATGCAGAGTTTTACATAACAAGGTGAGATTTGTTTTTGGATTTTTAAAAAATTCAGAATCCTCTGGAGTGGGCAACCACACCAAATCTAAATCAAAGAGTCTGATGTTGAAAACTATCTTAGAACATTTACGGTAAAAGCCAGCAGACTTAGATATGGTCAGGAATTATTTTAGGGATTGAGGCAAACATGTTAGCAACATGTATAGTACTATTGCCACCAGTTTGTAGAAGCAAAAAACCAGTTGACATGGGATTTGGTGGTCAGAATATTCATAAGGATGCTGTCATAGATATTGATGCTACATTTGAATGCAACTAGGACATTCTCTCTCTCTCTCTCTCTCTCTCTCTCTCTCTCTCTCTCTCTCAATATTGCTTCAGATTCTTGTGGTCTGGATCCTTGTACCACTCAAATGGAATTGTGGCTACTGCTCTACTCTTCAATAAACAGCTGTTATCTGCTCTTCCAAGGAAGATTTTTTATGTGTACATGGGAGGGAGGGAGGGGGAATAACGAGAGCAAGAACTTTTCAGGCAACATTTAAAAAAAATACTGGCTGTGATTGTACAACTATGATTAATCATTATAAATCATGATTTAGTCAAGTTTAATTTATTCTCCCTAGATTCATCCAGTTCACCCTGGATGTTTTCCTGATTTTAATACAGATATTTTAACTCAGAAACCTACCTATGCCATGTTGAGAATATACATGGAGAGAGAGCGAGAGAGAGAGAAAGAGTGTCTGTCTACTCTATTGTACTCAATTAGAGTGGTAGCACCCTCAAGGATTTGATTGCTGTATATCCTATTTCAGTATGTACGTTTATAGCTGCAATGTCATATCAGCAAAACAGGATTCTGTCAAGATCTGAGGGTTAGAATCTGGTTTCATAGTGTTGGGTTTATCCTATTCTGTTTCTTCCTCCTCTTTCTTATCAGCTTCATCTCAATAGGTTAACAGACCTTTAAGCTGGGTTTCATAAAGTAAAATACCAGTATGTTATATGTGTGTGTTTAGTACATTCAGAGAATATGCACACATAAAATTATTAAAAATAAAAATAAATCCATACCTTCATTAAAAAAAACTTATTAAATATATATTCTATGTATGTTACATTAATTTAAGTCTCAAGTTTGCCTATGCACTTTTTATTAAAATGATATATGTCCCAGACATGCTGTTATCCTCTTTGTTATTCCTTTCTTTCTTTCTTTGTATGCCAATCATAAAAAAAATCCTTGAACTAATTAACCTCTTCATTTATGGCTTACCAATGAAAAGAGTCAGGTTAGATGTTTGGAAGTAGAACACTGTGATATTGTGAGTAATTGCTTAGGTTCTTTTATGTCACACTATGGTTTAATGCAAGATTTCCCAATTTGGTCTACTTCCATTATTCACTTCAGCTCCCAGAATTCATCAGCTGCCACAGTCGCTGTGGAAATCTGTCTATCTATCTATCTATCTGCCTGTCTTAATGTTTGACAGCAGTGATCTTTCTTATTCTCTTTTTGTGCTGCCTTACAGTCTTGACTCCCGGTGACTGTTGCAACAAGTCTTTGCATTTTTGTGTTGCCATTATATTTAAGAATCAAGTAGAACAACGTTTGTAATGACCCTTTTAGTGTAAGATTTTAGATGCAATTGAAAGTCTTTACCAGGAAGGGTGGTTTCTAAATTATTAAAAAAGTGCTTGTCCCATGAAAATGAGTCATGAAAATGAATAACAAAGTGCTTTCACTTCTTCAGAAAGTTGGTTTTTTCCCTGTGTTGTTTAATCTTAATACTAAGTCAACTTTCTGCTTCTATTATTTATATTGGTAAAAAAAGGAGCTTATAGTTTAATTTGGAATTTATAAAATTTTGGTTCGACTTGAAATCATTTACAGATTCGATTACAGTATCGTTTAGATTTGGATGGATTGTAGAATAAGAAACTTTTTCAGTTCATGCAAAGCATTCTTATCATATTTTTTTTTACTATTGTTAACCTTTAATGCTATTAAAACTATTCACAAGATTCAGACAGTGTCATTCATGAGCTGTCATTCTTATTTTTTTTTCATCATTCATCATTCATCTCATTTTATGGACAAATTAACTCATAGCTTTATACAACTTTTATTACTCTGGATTGTTATTACATATAAAATGTAATTTTGAAATGAAATGAAAATTCAAATCTGAATTTGTGATTTGCATCAGCAGTTCACATTAGATACTAAGCAGAAGCTTTACCTTTTAATTTAGTAAAGTTTTAACTGCTTCTGATGTTACCAAATATTGAACTATGGTATGACATATTGAATGTGAAATATCAGTATGCAATATCAACCCGGGTGCCGAACAAGTTAAGGTTCCCATTTCCTGACTTTATAGCTAAGGCCAGGTATTATGTATATTTAATCTGGATTGACAGATATGGGTGGCTATAGAAATTGAATAAATAAAATAATAATAAAACATTGTTGAATAGTTGCATATTTATATTTGATATGTATTGACAATCAGAATTTGCAGGTAGTTTTAGTTATATGCTATTTTATATTTATATACATATATTTATTACCAGCAAGAACTTGAATCTATGTACCATAGTATATATTTATTCATCATGTTTATACACGAAATATAAAGGCCTCTTTGTGAAGATTACCATTCATAATGCACCATGATGGCCCAGTGTGGATTGCTAGATAATTATTCAAATTTTCAATGTTGGGGCTAAGAGTAGATTCCCAGTGGCATTCCAAGCCTAAGGGTGAGCTAAAATCTGTTTCAATAGTATTGCAACCGTTACAATTTTCATGACTTTTTGATTTGGGAGCTTTTTAAAAAAATCTTGAACTACATGCTGTATCTTAGTTAGTTTTATATATTTTCAGTATTTTCTTTAGAAAATTAAGTAATACAACACAGTAGTTCTCCACTATAGTTGTAAGAAACATCATGGTGGTATTGGTGTGCACGCATGCATGTTTGTTTATTTAGGGCTGTGCTAGTTATTCATGCTTTACAGTATGATTTGCATGGTGGATGTAATATGATATGCACGAGGAAGGTGTTAATGTTGCTTTAAGGCCTAACTGGCAGTTATAGTAGCACCTGCACTGAAGCTACTTTCCTCTAGTGCAGCGGTTCTCAAATAGTGGGGCGCGCCCCCCTGGGGGGGCGCGAGGCTCCGTAAACGGGGGCGCGAAGGCTCCCTTTCCATCTGGGTGCAACGGCGGCGAAGGCGTGGGCGAGGCATAATATATGCCGCCTGGAAGTGGCAGCACTTCGGACTGTGGATTTTCATTGGAGCCGCGGGCTGGAGCTGTGCAAGAAGCCTGCTCGGGCGGGGGTGGGAGGGAGGGAAGCATGGGACCGCCTGTCTTCGCCACCGCGTAGCTCGCCTTCCCGCTAGCAGCTCCACCGCCAGCATTCCGTCTGGAAGCTCCACCGCAACAGCCGCTGTTGGGGAAGGGACAAAGGGGCGGCGGTTGCCCGATCTTGCCACCGCCACCCCTTCGCCCCTGGTAATGGCGACTGTTGTGCTGCTGCTTCCAGCTGGGATGCTGGAGCAGCTGCTGGCAGGGAGGGAGGGAAGAAGGGCAGAAGGGAGGTGGAAGGAAGGTAAGAAAAGCAGACATGCCGGAGGGAAAGAGGAAAGAAGGCAAGCAGGCAGGAAGGAGGCAGAAGGAAGGAGGGAAGAATGGAACTGGAAGGGAGGCAGGGAAGGAGGGAGGGAGAAAGGAAGGATAGGAGGATAGGGAAAGAGGAAAGAAGGCAGGCAGGCAGAAGGGAGGGAGGTGCAAGGAAGGAAGAAAGCATAGATAAGCAGGAGGGAAAGAAGGCAGGCAGGCAGGAGGAAAGAGGAAGGAGGGAATTGGAAGGGAGGCAGGGAAGGAGGGAGGGAGAAAGGAAGGATAGGAGGATAGGGAAAGAGGAAAGAAGGCAGGCAGGCAGAAGGGAGGGAGGTGCAAGGAAGGAAGGAAGCATAGATAAGCAGGAGGGAAAGAAGGCAGGCAGGCAGGGGGAAAGAGGAAGGAGGGAACTGGAAGGGAGGCAGGAAGGAAGGGAAGGAGGAAGGGAGGGTGGAAGGAAGGATAGACAAGTAAGAGGGAAAGAGGAAAGAAAGCATGTGACTACGGTGGGAGACGAGGAAAGATCGGTGTGCTATGTTATGCAGAGGTGTACTTATAACAATTTTATAGACAAATGATACTATTTACAGTCGCGCGGGGGGGGGGGCGCGAAATGTTTTCTTCTTCCTGGGGGGGCATGACAGAAAATAATTGAGAAGCACTGCTCTAGTGTAACAGCAGGAAAAGAGCTTGGAGCACTGAGGAGTAATAGAGGTGTTTCAGTTTTAGAAAGGGGGGGTGGTTGCTTCAGATAAAGTACCTCTTTAGGTAACAACCCTTAATTTTATACAAAAATACAACTTAGGTAAATAGGAAAAGTCCAAACATTTATTTGATTATATGGGTAAGAGTAATGTGACTTTACATAGACCAAAGCAACTGCTATTTTGCTAATCTGAATGTGAAAATAGCCTAAATGACTAACTATAACTAACTATAAACAAAGAACTTGTCCATTTAAAAAAACCCAAAATTTATATAATAAACATGAAAATAGCAGAAATAATATTAATAATAACATTGAAATCTTTATATATATATTTACTGTAGATACTTTATTTTCTCTTTACCTCTGAAAATAATCTTACACTTAACACCCAAAAAACTAAAGAACTTATAATTGACTTCAGGAGGAAGAGAGATGTACATTTACCATTGTACATTGTACATAAATGGCGAGGAGGTGGAGAGGGTTGGTAGTTTTAAATTTCTGGGCATTTATATCTCGAAGGACCTCTCATGGTCCATGAATGCTAACATGCTTGGGAAGAAGACACTGAAGAGGCTGTGTTTCCTGAGAATGCTAAGGAAGATAAATCTATCTCAGCATCTACTTCTGTCCTACTATCGCAGCACTATTGAGAGTGTCGTGACATATGGCATTCTTGCATGGTATGGGAGCACTCTACAGCGGACAAAAAAACTCTACAGAGAATCATTAAAACTGCCCAGAATATCACTGGGCTCCAGTTACTAGCCCTGGTTGACATCTTCGCATTTCACTGTTTGAGGAAGTTGCATAACATTCTCAGAGACTCTTCCCATCCTGCTTACAATCTTTTTAGACCGTTGCCTTCTGGCAGAAGATACAGAACAATTAAAACTAGGACCACACGTCTTCTGAATAGCTTTTATCCCAGAGTTATAATTGCACTCAACAAGGAACCAGAAGGCTCCTATTGGACATCACTACTTGGTCTGTTGTGTGGATGCTTGGGTGGTTTGGGGCGGGGATTTTTTTTGGTGGGTGGGGGTGTGTTTGGGGATTGTTATGTGTGTTGGGCCTTGGCTCTGGGTGTTATGTGAATTTTGTTGTATGTGTAAACTCTGTATATATGTACAATGACAATAAAGTAAAGTAAAGTATTTTAGGATGACTCTGAATTAACCGAATGGTTCACAAAAATCTGGAACTGATTTTCCATTGAATTTCTCAGTTGTTTGAAGTCCACAAGTATATAAAAAAGTAATATTTTTTCCTTGTATGGGTGATACAATATATGCATTTTGAAATATTCTACCATGGGCTGTAAAATATAATCCAGAAGTTATGCCTACAAGGCTCAATAGGCTTCTTGTTTGAGGTACATCCAGAACTATAAACTTTCCCAAACAAAACAGAGGCGTTGTAAGCATTTGACAAGCATATTTGGAGGGTTTCATTTGAACTTGTAAATCACACGGTGTCTGACAGCTTCACCCTGGAGTATTTTTCTGATTCTCCACAGCAGTAGCCATGATATTTCCTACTTAACTACATGTATTCCCAGAGTGCTGGGGACAATGTCCTCCGAATCTCATTTAGTGCATTTTCTACGCTCTTGCTACCTACACCCCGTGGTTCCATTAAGAAGAAAAGGGTTTCTCTCTCTGTCCCTATAATTTTAAGGTGTGTCATCTGCAGGGATCCCTTGGCAAAGCCTTCTCAGTTACTGTACAGCTTTTCTGAAACAGCATTTAAATGAAGATTAAATCAGCCCCAATTTATCTTGGAGTTTTGAAAATTAATACTTGGGTTTTTCATGTCTCCTGCAGGGCATGCAGTGTTTGCATTCGATGTATATGATGCTTATATTTTAATCATATTACTGTATTTAGATATGCAAGCTACTCAGAATCATTTAGGATAGCAGCAGCATAGAAGCCTTGTAAAAGAAAATAATAAGTGTTATTACAAAATGTGCTACCACTTTGCAGTTTCAGGTCAGTTACTTGAAAATGTGGTGCTTTGATGGTTGGTGTACTGTATTACCCATGATTGTCCCTTTATTCTAATAATCTCTAGATAAATTTTTATTGAGAAATAATTTCAAAAGGGAAGGTAATTGCATATGACATTTAACAGTTGTCCTGAATCAGTGTCAAGGCAATCATGGAGTGGATGGGTAGAAGATTAATTTAAGTGACAGAGATGTTCCTGGTTAAGAACACAGCTCTTAATTTTTCATCTTGAAGAATCAGTTTTGAAGTTTGGGGATATTTCTATATAATGCTGATGTTGGCAATGATAATAGCCAGGATCCCCTAACCAAATTTAAAATTCGCTGGGCTAATTGTCCCCCCCCCCACAGAGCATGTCAGTAACACATATCTTACCCTGTTTCCCTGAAAATAAAACCTCCCCAGATAATAAGCCCAATTGGGCTTTTGAGCGCATGTGCTAAAATAAGCCCACCCCCAAAAATAAGCCCTCCCTCAAAATATTTAAATGCATGCAGATGGTCCCTGCCATTTCCTGGTGGGGAGGGAGGAACATGCCCCACATGCCCCAGCCATCCCTGCAGAATGGCCTCACGGAGGCCACTACTGCAAACCCTAGTTACCGCGTCCCTTCTCTTAGTGGCGGCCACAAAAAGAGCAGAAGGTCTAGCGATATTAGGGCTAGCAAGAGTGCCAGAAACAGAGCCAGAAGTCCTGGCCCTCTCTGGATCAGCTGATCCATTTTTGGGGAAACGGTATGTATATAATCCTTGAATGGATTGTATGTTTTACATAGAGCTACCTTTAATAATTCTGTTGAATCTGTTTAGAAATGCAGGTGCATAGTTGTTAGTGAATTATTTAATCAAACTATACTTATGCACAAGTGAATTGGTTTGTTTATTGCTGTGTGGATTTCAGAAGCTGGATAATTATCTTTAAAATCCTGTTGTCTTAGGACTGAGATATGTGTCTATTTGGAGATAATAGAATGAGCAGAATGGTATCTTAGATCAAGTAGACTATGTAACACCATTCATCATAGATCTTAAACAAACCAAGGAGACTTTAGAAGATTGCCCTGTAAACACTCAATGTTCTTTATCTAAAGTATTGAGCCATTCCCACAGCAGAGGCTTTGCAGTCCAGTTGTGACACTTAGCCCACAGTCTTTACATTTTGTGCTGTTGAAGGTTTGTGACATATTGCTTTTATAGTTATTTTTTTGCCAGCTGAGCCTGTCCATTTTATATTGCATCCTGTGACATTCTGTAATGGAGTTTTAATACAGGCTCTTGACAAGGATTTCTAACCTATCCTTAATAATATGTAAATCAGGGGTAGGTTGTCATTTTGAACTAGAACTCATTTGGGATTTAGTATGAGAGAAGTGACCTGTTTATTAAATGGATGTCTCATTTGGACAGTTATAAAATATCCATAAAAGTGCGTATGTTCTCCAGAATGCTTTGTAGTTTTATCGTTGTGTTACCTAAAGTTATTGCCTCTAATAAAGTAATTAGTAGGAACTGATCCTCTGTCTGTAGCTTGGTAACTTCTGATTTAAAAAAAAAACTTTAAAAAACCCTTCAGAAAAGTCAGCTTGGCTTCCTCCTACTAAACCTAGAGTATTAAAAATATAAATATAAATGCTTATAGATAAATATGACAAATGAGGGTATTTTATTGTAAATTGGTTCCAAATTCATTGATACAGAGTTATATAGATGTTTACATTTGTTGAGCACAAAAATAATTTACTGCTCTTGATAGAAAGACCAGTCCAACAGTCATAGACCAGAAACCCTTAAAATTTTTGTACAAATTAATAGTCAAGAGAGTTATTACCTTGGTTTATCATCATTATGATTCAAGAAGATCTTAAATTTACATTGTTAGATAAAACGGGGAGTAAATTATAATTGTATTATTGATTAGATCTTATATTGTGGTGTAGGACACTGAAAAGGATCAAATATTTAATAAAACAATGTAGTGTTATTTTTGGTACTTTCAGATCTCCATATCCAATAGTAATGAATATTCATAAAATTGAATATTTACACCATGACTTTGTAAAATTTGCTTTGAAAAATATTTCTAGTATAATTTCATTCCTTCTAATGATTCTCTTTTGATATATGTTGTACTGCTTATCTTATTTCAAGTTAATATTTATTAATCTCTTATTACATGCAACAACAGTAGTCATTTAAGTGAGAGGCATAATTCTTATAGAAAGTATGGGCATAATCAAACATCATAGCATTTGAAAATTGATTTATGCAGATGTAGGCAAAATTGGGAATGAGCATGCTGTTATCCTCTCAGATCTCTTAAACTTATGTATCCTTAAAATACAACATGGTGTATATCACTAAAGTTAGAGTCGCATTAGTATGAGTGGACATTCTGAACCTTGAACTTATTTCTGAGTAATGACAGTTAAATATTTGCAGTTCAAGAGTTTTCAGACTTTGTCCAGGCAAATTTGGAATGGGGGGTGGGAATCACAAGGGCAACAATGAAATACAGTTGTGCAGCTTACTGTTCATTGCTGTTTTTCAGTTCAGATTGGCAAATGAAAATAAACAAATGAAACAACGGCATGGATTTGTTGCCAAATGGCTAAAGTTCACTCAAATTCAGAAAGTATTGTCTACTAGGATCATAAATAAATCTTACAGATAGAAAGCTGAAAATGACAGGCAAAAATTGGAAGAGAGGAATGGGTTGTATAAGTCCTTTGTTGTGATTATAAAAATCATAGATATTTTAGTTTTTGCTGTGTTCAGAACTACAAAGTTAAACTATCTATTTTCTTGATTTCATAAAGGGAGAAGTTCCAGTTGAGCAATTTAATGTCTTAAAATAAAAACAAATAAAGAAGCCAACAAGCATACATAAATAAATAAAAAAAATTGCAGGTCAGAGACAAGTAGAAAGGTAGGATAGTTTTGTTTGTGGGCATTGTGCAGGATGTGGATGCTCAGTTTTGTTTTAGAAGCTGTATACTGGAGTAGATAAGATGTTTATTTTAGAACATTTGTGTTACAGTCTATTAAGTTTTAACATGGGTAAATTCCACTTATTTTGTTCATTTATATTAATATATTTTATTTTTTAGAGTGCAAATTAATTTTTTTTGTATTCTGAATCCTAGTGTAGGTAGTGGTAATTGTCCTTAAATTGTATGCTAAAACATTACAGATGCATGTTATTCCCCCCCCCTCTTTCTCGTGTTGAACATAAAATCAGCACGAAACATTGTTACTAGTATTTACAGATTTTTTAAAAAAAAGTTGAGAAAGCTCAATAATTTATAATATCTAAAGTAGCATTATAGCAGTATTAAAAC
The DNA here is from genome assembly GCF_964273705.1 of Natrix helvetica. Taxonomy (NCBI): domain Eukaryota; kingdom Metazoa; phylum Chordata; class Lepidosauria; order Squamata; family Natricidae; genus Natrix; species Natrix helvetica. The sequence goes on along the minus strand of NC_138551.1, from coordinate 29,072,669 downwards.
ATATAAGTACTTTTTCAAGAAAATGTTCCCTTTCTCTCTCTCTCATGTTTTTTTTTTTGCAAGTAACATTACACATTTTATGGTGAGGATATATAAAATCTGTTGTTTTCTAAAACACCAGAATGGAACATCTGGACCACATAATTCTGATCATTGCTGTACACCGTGTTCTAGATTAAATTGACTTTTTAGAGGCAATCCTTCTCTGAAAAACCAGTTGGAGGATTAGAAAAGCAGGTAGACAATCCTGTAACATCCAGATCAGTGTTATCTGGAGGATAAACACAATGATCTTAACCGCAGCAGACTTTTTAATGAATAGTCAGAAATTGTCAGCCTGTTGGCTTGTATCTCATCAGTTAGTTATAGCTTACAAATTGAAACTTCAGAATCAGAATAGAGCTGGAAGGGACCTTAGTGGTCTTCTAGTCCTGATCAGGAAGAAGAGAACTTAACTCTTCTAAAGAACATTTAAACTGAATAGACCTGACGGCCGTGACCAGGGGGGCCTTTTACCAGGTTCGCCTGGTACGTCAGTTGTGCCCCTTCCTGGATTGGGATGCTCTGTGCACAGTCACTCATGCCCTCGTCCTTTCTCGCCTGGACTATTGCAATGCTCTCTACATGGGGCTGCCCTTGAAGAGCACCCAGAGGCTTCAGCTGGTCCAGAATGCGGCCGCACGGGTTGTCCTGGGAGTACCTAGGTTCTCCCATGTTACACCCCTTTTAGGTGGCCTGCACTGGTTGCCAGTTGTTTTCTGGGTGCGATTCAAGGTATTATGACCTTTAAAGCGCTCCATGGCTTAGGCCCAGGGTACCTGCGAGACCACCTACTGCCACCAGTAGCCTCCCACCGTCCAGTACGATCCCACAAAGTTGGCCTCCTCAGGGTGCCATCGGCCAGGCCAGACAGTGTCGGCTGGTGACCTCCAGGGGAAGAGCCTTCTCTGTGGGAGCGCCTTCCCTCTGGAATGAGCTGCCCCCGGAGCTTCGCATAATCCCTGACCTCCGGTCCTTCTGACGCACCCTAAAAAGTTGGCTTTTCCAGCAAGCTGGCCTGGCCTGTTAATTTTAACTTATTTTAAATGTATTGTCTTTTAAATTCGGTTTGTTTTTTTGGATATGTATTTAATTTTTTTTAACTTTTGGGATGTGTGTTTTTTTAATGTTGTACACCGCCCTGAGTCCTTTTGGAGAAGGGGGGGATATAAATCCAAATAAACAAACAAACAAACCAAACAAACATTAGACAACAAACCAGGAGACTGTGTTCTTAGGCATGAAAACTGGCTGGGTGACTATGGGCCAGTCATTCTCTTTCTTCCAAATTCACCTCACAGGGTTGTGGAAAAATAGAAGGAGGAACTAGTATTAGATATGTTTGCACCTTGAGTTATTTATGAAAATAATCCAAGGGTTTTTTTTTCTTTTAAAAATATTGCAAGTGCACCTTCATTTATTGTAGCACATTTTAAATTCACATAGTTTGGAAAAAGCTCACATTTTTTGTAGACCAAATTCAACTGATATAATAAGACAGGTTCATTGAATTTCTCTGCCCTTTATGGCTAAATTGATACTATACAAGTAAAAAAGATACAATGGCACTTTCCATGTCTCTTAGTACAACAAAGGGTAGATGTAAGAATGTTTTACAATCAACAGCCTTTTCATGTGTTTATGCTTTGGATTTCTCCTTCGAAGAGTCAGTCTGATGCCCATTTATCAGGGAATAAACACAATTAACTCAAAAAGGTATAATTTGAGTACAAGTAGTAGTCAATTTATGACAATTCATTTAGTGACTTTAAAATGACTCTAAAGTGTCTTTAAAAATGCAGCAGAAGGAAAAGAGCAGGGTCAATGCTGTTAGTTCTCCATTGGTTTTTGTAAGAGAGAGATGACAGTATTTAACACAGTTCTGCATTTGCGGATCTTTTTTTTTTAAATGTTGAGGGCCAGCAAAAAGAAACTTAGAATTTTGGATAGAGAATTAGAAAGGCATTTTCATGCATTGGGCTGCCCTATATCATCACTCTTTTCTCAAGTTTTAGATGTTTTGATCTAAAGAATGGGTAAATAATTTATTGAAAGGGACAATGAATCCTGAGGAGTAAGCATGGTATCAATGATTGTGAGAATGCACAAGGAACAGTGCTTCTCCAGTTAACTAAACAAACAAAAACTATCTAAGTATTCTGGATGCCCATTAAATTAATCAGGTTTATAAAATTTACAATGGCTGTTCTTTCCCCAAGGGTCAAGAAATATCACAGTTCTTGATCACTCTGAACAATAATAAAGATCGTCAACTTTTTCTTCATTTCTCCCCACCTTGCTGGGCAAACAGTGCCCTGTTAGAAAAATGCAAAGTGAACTGCTCCCTAAATAGAAGCCATTTTAAGCCAACAAGAGCAAAGCTATGGGTTCTGCTGCGAATTAGGAAGCTTTGCTGGCATTTGCTGCTGCTGCTGTTGCTGAAAATGTTGATCTGAAATCCGCTCCTGTGGTTGAAAGTAGATTGCCAGCTTCGTGTATGAGGTTATTTTAGTCCCAGATACAGGCTTGTCGCTGCGTTGCCAGGTTTCCTGTGGCCACCTCCTCTTGCTAAAGCCAGGCTTTTGCCTAGGGTGGTGGGGAAGGTGGTTTTTTATATGTTCCCAGCTAACCTGCCTTGGCACTGCTGTCAGTGGCTCGGCACACCGAAGAGAATAGTTCTCTAGCACTTGAAAAAAGTGTTGCCTTCTCTGGAAGAAAGAGGCAGGACTTGAGCTTTCAAAGGAAGTGAATGGGATAGGTCAGGAGACTGTACCATTTCTGAACTCCCCTCTTCCTTTTATATTCATCTGTCAGATACAGTAGGCGTGCTCTGTGCCTGCCGAGCTCGCTCGATGCAAAGCAGGGGGAAAGCAATCTAAAACAGAGCTGCTAGGACGAAGCTTGCTCGTCCCTCACCCCGAGATCTTTCTTTCCATTCCCCTCTCTCCTCTCTCTGGATGCTACAAGAACTTGGGCTCTTGTTGGAAGCTATTGAAAAACTAACATGGTTTAATCCTCTAACTGCATGTTGGGTAAATTGAAAGCCCGCACATGGTCATCCTCTTGCAAGCGAATAAGTAGCATCCGATGGACATTTTCTCTGCTTACAGCATAGTAATGAATATCTGACAGGCACGACCTTTCATAAGACAGCCTACATTATTGGCTTCCTGCCCAGATTATTGCTGCAATCCTATCTGTGATTGGTTATCTCTCTATCATGCCTTGCTTCAGAAGGGGAAAACGGCCCCTTTTTAATAAATCTGTGATGGCTGGCTGCAATATGCTATACTGTAAGTATTTTATTGGAAACGGAAAAGGGTATCGTGCTGTAAAGTAGTAGACTGAAGAAGCACATGGCAACGTCATTATGCTGTGAGACATCAGTGAAATGCTGCTTGGTAAATTTTAACCTATCTGTTTTTTCTACAGGTTGGTACTAAGAAGTGCCTTTCCTGACGTCTCTGCTGCTTGGAATCGCTTCTAGAGCAGTCTCTGCTTTTGCCTTGCTTGCTGCCAGCTAGACTGCGACGACACCACAGCCACTCTCGCCCAGCCACCCCTCCCCTCTAAGCATCAGGCATTGCCCTAGGCTGCTTTAGTTAATCTTACAGAAATAAAAGTTTGCTGGAAAAGTGAGCAGTCTTCTGCCAGGAAAAGAAAGGGGGGAAAAAATCCGAGAGGAGAGGAAAAAAAAAAAGAGAGATCCAAACCGGTTTCTTGATTTGTTGCTCTAAACTGCTGCATCTGTCTGTGCCAAACTAATCATTACCAATTGCACCACACCAAAAAATTAAGAACGAATAATTATTGCAGATTCAGCTGTGTGTGGAGACAAACTTTTCCTGAGAGCAGCTTGAAAAATTCTGTGTCCGAGGGTCTGCCACGTTTTTTTGCTGCTTGCGTTTGGGGCTCCAAATCGGCATTCAGAATGGGTTACTGAGAGCACAAGGCTAGTTCGAAGGCACACTTTTAAATGCTCCTCTTACTTTTGATCCTAGCATTTCTCTAAGTTTAACCTCCCCCTTCCCCCTTTTGATTGACAGTTTCATGCTGTGACTTTCTAGAGGGAATATCTCTTCCTTACTGTCGCAACAACACAATTTTACATCTTTTACCATTGGGCTCGGGAACTGGGGAAATATTTTGGAGGCGACATTTTTCATCATTTCCAGTCTTATCAGTTTGGCCTTTTTTAATTTGTTCATTTCATTGACAATTTTAACTACCTGTAAAATCTAAACATGGCTGTAAGTGTCACACCAATCCGGGACACAAAATGGCTAACACTGGAAGTATGTCGAGAGTTCCAAAGAGGGACTTGCTCACGACCAGATACGGAATGTAAATTTGCACATCCATCGAAAAGCTGCCAAGTTGAAAATGGACGCGTAATCGCCTGCTTTGATTCATTGAAAGTGAGTAAATATTATCATTCTTTTTAAGTCATAAGGCAAAAGCAATAACTAGAACATTGATATTAGCCAAATTATTAAGTTCCATGTAATAGTTTCAGATCATAAAATCACCCAGATGTTTGCTTTTGTGAATGGGTATATGATGTAGCTATTTTGTTTTAAAGCTATAGGAAATTTGCAGAAAGATCAATTTCTGTCTTCTTGAAAATGCCCTTATTGTAGAATTACATTGTATTTTTGTTGGAATTTTAAAAGTTATTTATTTGCTAATGTAGAAAAGGAGTTGTGTTTAATCTGTGATAGTGCAAAACAAAAACAAACAAGTAAACAAAGAGTCAGGTTGCATCTTAAATACTAATGAACTGACGAAGGTGTGTGCAATTACAGGCTGCACCTTGCCTTGTCAAAGAGTCATGTTAAAGCAATACTATTTTGAAATCTCATGCTGCAGTAAGTTTATTAATCTTAAGAACAGCATGATTTCCTTCAAAAATAAAAATGGAAAACTGGACTCATATAGTACTTTGTGTGTGCTGGATAAAAATGAAAAGTAAAAGTAATGTCTTTTAATAATTAGTTGCAACTGAGTGTTATTATGTTTGGATTTCTGCTATATAAGAGAAACAGGGTTGAAGTTCAAGATTTGAGAATACTTCCTATCCTGAAATTGTGTAGGATTTGAATATGTTACTGATATTGTCAATGCAAGGATCACTTGTATAAAAGTTAGCTAAGAAGATCATGGACTTTGTATTATATATAGTTAAGGCACTATTCACTATGCCTTACTTTTTCAATGGAAGAATGATGTTTAACATTTCTAAAGCTACTGCTTACAATATATTTCCACCTTTATTGGTTAGATGATGGTATTTTCCATCCCTGTTTTTTGACCCCGGTATCCCAGAATTGTTTCATTCTGCTCTTGCAAACAGTGTTCGTTTATGAGAGCATAAACAGCATTGGTTAACTGGATTTGGTTGAGAAACAGGACAGCCCTGTGTGTAACAGAAAATGATGTGGTTAATAATAAATGAATGATTCATGTAGTTCCCTTTCCACTGGTTGAATAATTTGCAAAGAACTGATACTTGTATGAATATGCACTTAGATAGACTGGAAGAGAAATATGTGCTTTTGCTTGTTTTCATTAAAATGAAATCGTACTACTATTACAACCACATGTTTGGACTTGGAATTTTACTGCAATGGGGCAGATTTTCAACTGTGCCTCATGTATGACTGGATTCATTTATATTGATGGACTTGAAATAGATCTGTATTAGTCTCCCTTTATTTATTTATCAGCACAAATGCAACACAAATGTAACAAAGGCAACATAAAAAATATGGTTTTCTGCCTGGATGGTGTCCTGGAGTGAGCCGAAAGACAGAAAAGTGAAACAGTGTGTTCCCTCCCATATTTGGGCATACCAGGGGTTGTAACACACACACATACATACATACATACATACACACACACACACACACACACACACACACAAACACACACACACACATTCATAAACATATATGTATGTATATAGGAGAAGAGAGGAAGATCCTCTATATCAGGGGTGTCCATCCCACATTATCCGTGTCATGTGACATATCGGGACTTTTTTCCCTTTGCTAAACCAGCCATGGGTGTGGCCAGCATGTGATGCATCTGGCCCGCGGGATGGGAGTTTGACAGCCCTGCCCTATGTCAATAAAAACTGTAAAATGTTTTAAAACTAATATAAATACAAAAAAAATTGTCATGTGGTCATATAAAAAAAACTGCTTGGTACTGGTATGCCAGAAAATGGGTGCTACTACTGAAAAGAGCACTTAAGATCTGAGTAGTTGCTTCAGCTCAAAAGAGCCCAGGCTTCGGGGGAAGATATCAGAAACTGTTAATATTAAATAAATTTATGGGAGAGATGAGGAAAACAGGATCATTAAGAAGGAATGATGGGAGTTTCTGTTCTACAAAATCTGGACAATTATTGATGCTCAGCTCTATATTATCGGAGGCCAACAAATATAGAAAACTCAAAATCAACAATAACTTGGCAATAAATTGATTATAAATTGGCTTTGAAAAATTCAAGAGTGTTTATTACCTGTCTCTGTAGTGTAATGATGTTAACACTTTAAGTTGCTCTCATTCTCTAGTTAATTTAAAGACAATCCCGTGTATATCAGATTATGAAAGTCAATCATGAAGGTAATCAGAAAATATTTGTTATATTAGTTAGCTTGTTTGGTAGAAAGACGTCTCTACTGAATTAACAGAAATTGTGGGGATTCCCAAAGACCCAATTTAACAGCACTCTCAAACTTCCAAAATAAATCTTTCAGAAATCACTTACTTTGTATATGGAGGGGAATATGCAAAGTAATAAATAAGATAAACAAGTTTATAAATATTTAGTTAGCTGAGTGAAGCTTTATGGCTATTTTTTTAAGAGCTCGAAGAATCAGTCACCCTGAAAGGTTGCTGACAATCTTTCATAGCTTGCTTTATTTTCATTTTCTATAGTTGGTGGGACCCATATGTAAAGCATATATCTTCTGGATCTTTATAAACTTGACTGATGTAATAACTAATTGCAAATTGGTATAGCAATTGGCTCTCATGCATTTAACTCACAATAGGTATTAATGGCAGGTTGGCACAACATGCCAGATCAGCTAAAATGAGGTTTGGGTTCATTGGGGTCTGTAATCCAGACCATAAAATTAAGCATAACTATGTTTGAGCAGAACATGTTACATGACACTGCAGATTTGCTTTGTTAAGTTTTCTGTTGCAAGCAGACTTTAAAAGATAGGGGGTTGTGGGACAACTGAAATTATGTGTGTTATGTCGTTATGCCAACCCTACCACTTATGTACTTGCATCTGACATTATGATGCCACGAGGCATGTTTTGTCTTTTTTTTTCAATTATCATGATTATGTCTGGATACCTATGCATTAAAACATCACTTTTCCTAGTATAGCCTCCCCCCTAATTATCATAGATGAGTACATTTGAAGTCAAATAATTGAGCTTTTTTAATGGATGTCTTCACTATTTCTCCCTTTTTAAAATTGTTGTAAGACTCTGCTGTTTTAATGTGCCTGGGTAAGCAGTGAATTTACTTATGGAAAATTCTTATGGAAAGAAATTCAGTTTTTGTTCATATTAGTGTGTCATTCCCACAAGCATTCAGGTGTATAAGAAAAGTGATCCACAGTAATCAATGCTAAAGACATAATTCCAGGATGCAGAGGTTGGTAAAATTAAAAATTGATGAGAAGCATATAGTAATGTAGGGCTTTTATTCTTTTTATTGATTTGGTAGAGTTTTATCATGTTCACTTTCCTTAAATAATTTTGTAAATAATTTTTCCATAATAGTAGGTATGTATTTTAAAAAATAAATAAATCCAGAATTATAAGCCAGAAAATGTAGTCCAAATATCAGACAAATTGATGTGCGTTAGCTGCTGGATCTCACAAACATGAGGATACATGGATGTAAAGATTAGTATTGTCCTCAAGAAACATGTATTGAAATTATGTCCATCCCTTATCTTGATTGCAAGGGTCATCATTGCTAATTACAATGCAGATAGATAGATGATAGATAGATAGATAGATAGATAGATAGATTGATAGATGATAGATGATAGATGATAGATAGATAGATGATTTAAATATCTTTAAATATTTTCAGTTTTAATATTTTTATTTAGTAACTTTCACTTTCTTGCTTAATCAGAGCATTAGATATAGAACAGTGATGGCGAACCTATGGCATGCATGCCACAGGTGGCACGCGGAGCCATTTGTCAGGGCCAGCTGATTTCACCCTTTTTGAAAGCCATTTTTCGCCCTCCCCAGGCTCCAGAGGCTTTATAGGAGCCTGGGGAGGGCGAAAAGAGCCTCCCCCCCCCCGGAGGCCCTCCGGAGGCTTTAGGGACTGTCCGGAGGCTTCACGGAAGTGACTTCCGGTTTGCTCGGAGGGTTGTTTTAAGCACTCCAAATGTGTCAGGGACCGTCCTGAGGCTTCCCTGACGCATTTGGAGCGCTTAAAATGACCCTCCGAGCAAACTGGAAGCCTCTGGAGCCTGGGGAGGGCGAAAAAGCATGTAAAAATGAGGGGGTCACGCCTGTTGTGCGTGCATGCGCATTGGGGTCACACATTACATTATGGGTGCAGCACGCCCGCACATGACCCCCCCTGCGCTTCCCCCACTTGTGGCACGCGAGCCAAAAAAGGTTCACCATCGCTGATACAGAATATTCTTCTGTTCCATCCCCCATAACATGCGACAAGTACTAGAAATCTGCCTGTTTCAAAAATAATCTAAATTATTTGAGTTCTTGCACAAATCTGACATATTTCTATTATTTATTAAGCCAGCTGGTTTTCCACTCAGGCCTGACAAAAGATATCACTGTTTTAAGAATATATTCACTTGAATATATTTCTTCGGAGAAAGATACCTGAAAAATGGTTGGACTGCTTTAATGAATAGCAGGGATGCTTTTCTTTTATGAAGTTTAATGTATATATGAATAATTTTCAAAGCATGCACATCCCTAAGTATATATCTGCATCTCAAGTTACAGACAAACAATAGAAAAGCTTGCTAAAAATAATGCATAGTTAATCGTGTAGGGGTATTTAGGGCATTATAGGTAACTTTGCCCCCCTCCCCCAAATTATATTACAAAATTAGAATTCATACTTCAGTGGTTATTATGAAATAATCATAAGAATAATCATGTTTTTTAGGGGGAGGGGGTGAATGATATGGAGAGATCCAGATAGCCTCAAGCCTGATCTCCTTTCCTCAAGGATTGAAGTTTTGGGTGTTTCCCCAGGAGTTGGGAACTTGATTAACCAAGATCCATTACTTCTGGTCATTGTTTGTTTTTGGCTCAATAATTGGAAGTGGAATCGTGTTTTTTTTAATCTCAAGTGCATGCACTATAACATGTTTGCATCTTGATTTTATGATCTGATTTCTTTGTTTATTTGGTCTTAAATAAATAAATATGCCAGCCACATTATTTTGGTGAAAGGTGTGACTATGTAGTGTTTAAATGAATATTTAGTATGGAGCGTGAATGTATTTCAAACTATTTCCATGGTTCTGATGATAATAGTGACAAGTAGTATTATAAGATGAAAAGTCAATTTTAGATGCTTTAGAACAGCTGCCTCCAAAGTGTAGTTCTGGATGGTTTTTCCATGGATCGCAAAGAAAACGGTTTTACCTGCTACCTGGATCCCATATGTAAACAGATGGGCCTTCACTCACATGCGCGGCTCAGTTCCTGGTTAGTCACGGACACATTACCCAGAGGTTGGGGACCCTTGCTTTAGAACCCAGAAATGAAAATGTATGGACATTCATATATTTTGCCCAAAGTTGAATCTTTTTAATCAAGATATTAGCATAGTGATGCTGTCCAAGATGAAGATATTTGTAATAAGCCATTCAAATGTTGCATTTTTTTAAATAATTCAGTTTGAAGATGGATTTTTACTTTATTTTTGTACATTAGAGTATGTACATTAGGTTCCTGTCTAATGTGATAGAAGCCTCCCTGGTTGTTTTCCTGCTAGGCCTAAAAAATATAGCTCAGGTACTAGTTGTTTCTAACCTGATATTGTTTTAAGCATCTGTCAAATTAACGTTTAATGGTCAGGCTGGTTTGCAAAGGGTTACTATTTCCAACAGATGAATGGCTGTTGAATTAAATTACAAAATACTTAATGTTGTGGAAAATGTTGTGAGGTGGTTTCAAAGGTTGAAACAATTTGTACCTTAAATACGGACAAACAATAATTAAGACATGACAGGATGGTTAATCTAGTAAATTTGATGAAGGCGGTGATAAGAATGCAAATTTTTTTCTTATATCATCAATTAGGAGCAATTCAGTGGATTAAAGGAATAGGGACTTTTGACTAAATTTAGGAAGATATTTCTGACAGTGCTAGCTATCTGACTGTGTAAGCTTCCTAATGCTGTCTCACTGGCTGTGATTTTCCTTCATTAGAGACTTTTAAGTGGAATCTGAATGGCCCCCTATCAGTGACACCGATGTGGATTTTGCATGAGGTTAGATTAGATTTCATCCAGCTCTACAATTACATGACCATTGTAATGAGTGTTCCAGGTAAATCAATTCCATTGGCAATGTCAGACAAATAATATCTTTCTCTCATGGATGTTTACACTTTAGTGAACCAGGGTCTTTTGTTTTTATTTTGGACATGCACATGTTTATAGAAGGAAGATGTTATCCGTGTAATATTTATGGAATATTTGACTTTAGAATAGAATAAATGGAATAACAGAGTTGGAAGGGACCTTAGAGGTGTTCTAGTCCAACCCCCTGCTTGTGCAGGAAAACCTATACCATTTCAGAAAAATGGTTATCCAATCTCTTCTTAAAAGCTTGCAGTGATTGAGGGTTCACAACCTCTGGAAGCAAGTTGTTCTACTGGATAATTGTTCTAACTATCAGGAAATTTCTTCTTAGTTCCAGGTTGCTTCTCTACTTGATTAGTTTCCATCCATTGCTTCTTGTCCTGCCCTCAGGTGCTTTGGAGAATAGCTCCACTCTCTCTTCTTTGTGGCAACCCCTGAGATACTGGATACTGCTCTCATGTCACCCCTAGTCTTTATTTTCATCAAACTAGGCATACCCAATTACAGCAACTATTCTTTATATGTTTTAGCTTCCAGTCCCCTAATCATTTTTGTTGCTGTTCTCTGCACTCTTTTTAGAGTCTTCACATCTTTTTTACACCACGGTGACCAAAACTGAATGCAGTATTCCAAGTGTAGCCTTACCAAGGCATTATAAAATGGTATTATTAACACTTCATGTGATCTTGAATCTATCCCTCTGTTTCTGCAGCCTAGAACTATGTTGGCTTTTTTTTGCAGCTGCAGCACACTGCTGGCTCATTAACAGTAACAGAGTTGGAAGGGACCTTGGAGTTCACCTAGTCCAACCCCCTGCTCATCCAGGAGACCTATACTAGGGATTCAAACCACTGAGCTGCCGACCTTTCTGAGCAACAAGTTTAGCGTCTTAGCCACTGAGCCACCTAGCCAGGTATATTTAAATGATTATCCGCTAGGACTTCAAGATCCCTCTCACAGTTACTACTATTAGACAGAGCTCTTTAGTACAGAATGCCCGAAGAGGGCTGTGGTTTTACCTGATTTAAGCATTGTTCCTTTCAAGACAATGACATGAATTCATGAATTGGCTATCAATATCCTCTTGTTCCCAGTTGAGGAAAGTACATGATTTATTCAGAGAAGGAAGTTATTTCTATGCTATTTTAGCAAAGAAGTTTGAAAGGCTCCAGCAGATTCAAATGGAACAGATTTTGTACCAGATGATGATATATCAAATCCCGATTGATAAATACACAAACATAAACACACAGGAATAATAAATAAAGTAAAAGAAGAAGAGATCAACATTTTTGCAAAAGTGTAAAGAAGGCGGCAGCAGGGAATGAGGTGGCTGGATGGAGTCATTGAAGGAGTAGGCTTGAACTTAAATGGACTCCAGAGGATGGTAGAGGACAGGAAGGCCTGGAGGAACGTTTTCCATGAGGTTGCGATGGGTCAGACATGATTTCACAACTAACAACAACAAGAAAGTCTCACAGGAGGTGTCGAAATATCTCTGAAAATAATTTCAAGATCTCTCAAAACCAAGCCAGTTTCAAAATTCTTATATGAAATCTCAAGTTTAGGAGGTAGGATTACTAAAATGTGATGAGATATATGAATGCCCTTGGCTTACCTAATAGGATCACCTGAGTTTGATAAAAGTTACTGTTTAATTACAAAAAAAAATGTATAATACTCTGCTAAATCAATCCTGGGTAGTTCACATAAATTCACACAATTAGGACAGGAAGGTTGTTGCCTGAGATAATCACACTATGCTGCTTAAAGGCTAAGGACAGCACATTGCATTGGCCTTAGAAATGGATTGGCAGCCACTGCAGCTGTCTCAAAATAGGTGAAACATGAGAAATCCTGTCCAGCCAAGTAGTCAAATTCAAACACTGACAAATGCAAATGCTGAATTCAAATTCAGTAGCCCGGTTTTCTTACTTATTTTTAAAGGCAGAAGAACAATTTATTATAGCCTAATTGGAAGGTCATTAGCTAAAATGTTGGCTGAGCATCCAAGTTTATCAAACTCAAAATTTGATGCTAAATACAGGTTTAATCTGTGTTGTTTACGATTAAGAATAATTGAGAATTATTTAATTGATGTTAATACAGACAGTCTATTTATGACTGTAAAATAAAACACTCATTTTATGTTCTTTTGTAAAAAAAAATATTATAAGTGAAAATTATTTAATACATTTTTCCCTATAAATGCATTTGTCACTTAAAGAAAATTAGCCTCTCTGCTGAGACAAATCTAATTTTATTTAGTAATAATAATAAATTATATATTCCATATCACAAACAAAAAAGTTTAGTGATGAGTCATTCGTTGAATTGTATTTATTGTGCTAACATTATAGTGGGAAAACATATTAATCTATTAAATATATTTAATGGAATGCATGAACATAACAAATTGTTCCTAAAATTTACCCTTTCATACTAGAAAGAACAGTGAAACTATGACCTTATGTCATGTGGATTTAAGTAAAAATAAGCAAATAAGCTAACAAAAAAGAATCCTGTTTTATGAAAACTAAACTATGACAAGTTTATCAAACAATATGCATTAAAGAAACCTTTTGAAATTTCCGTAGGCTTACAAAAGTGAACAAACACTAAAGCAAAATGTTCTTCTAATTCTTGCTTAGAGGTACGTTTAAATTATGAGACAGATATATTTCAATATCCTTTTGCTATTTTTAGAATATTTTATACTTTTTTCCTAGGTGCTGTTCTGGAGAGTCCAAGCATGGCTTAAATACAGCCAACTGCCCAGGACTGAATTGAAACTTTAAGCCACGCCTCTGGTGCCGACTAATCTTCAGATTTTTTCAATTCAGCTAAGCCCAGTGGACGCGCTTCCAGTTTCTCTTCATTCCTAATTGATTGCTTGGACTCTCTATTTTTCTATTTACTACACAAAGATTCTATTCTACTTCCTGATTATTGGAGCAGGCTTGGTGAGTCTCCCTTTAATTCGATTCCCTGGTTCTCACTAATTTCAGCCTCTCTGGTGTCCTGGGTTCACTTGGGCGCCGTGAGGCTGCAGGCAGCTGTGGGGGAAGGCGCATGGGTCAGAGTGCCGATGCCAGCATGATCACAGTGATCCCGCTGTGATTGTAGCCCTGCTAAGCCCTCCGTTGCTGCTGACTGTGCTTCTGAGTGAGCCGGCTGTTGGCGCGGAGCCTCAGAGCTCTCCGGTGTATGCGGGTGGCCATTTTAGGTAGGTCGCATATGGCAGTGGCCATTTTGAGAGGGTTGCACATGGTGGTGGCCATTTTGAGAGTGTCGCACATGGTGGTGGCCATTTTGAGAGAGTAAAAGTTCCAGCCCCCATTTTGTTGGCCTACTTTTGCCGCGAAAAGCAGCTACTGTCCCATGCTTGGACTCTCCAGAGCAGCACCCAGGAACAATGGCTTACCTGAAGGGTCCTTTTCTGGGTGCTGAGAAGGAGAGTCCAACCCCACCCTGGGGTCTGCTCCGCCAGTTGTCATATGGTTCTTTAGAACTTATGGATAATTGTTATGACTTTCGTTGATTTTGTTCCTGGAATTCTCAGCATGCATTGTTCATGCCTTCATTGAAGAAAATCTGAAGATTAGTTGGCACCAGAGGCGTGGCTTAAAGTTTCAATTCAGTCCTGGGCAGATTGGCTATATTTAACCCATGCTTGGACTCTCCTTCACAGCACCCAGAAAAGGACCCTTTACAAAGGTCATTCTGAGCAGGACTCTCAAATGGCAGAACTATCTCAGAGCTTGGCAATGCTCATAGATATCACTGCATTTAATCTATTAGGGCAAAAATAGGAACTTTTGTTCTGCAAGACAGATAGGTGTGCATTTGCATGAGAGAGCATTGATCGTGAGTTGACCAGCCAATGTCTTGGATGAAGAAAAGGTTCCAGATTCAGTTGTAAAATTATCACCTGAGATGTTGTTTGCTTTTGCTAGTTATAGAATAAGTGGACTAGTGAGAGGTGATACTTTATATTTTTAATTATGATGTTTTGATGTTATCTTATCATTTGACTAAAGGATGCTTAATAAAAGTTTTATTGGATATATGTACAAACAATAAGAGTAGTAATGGGCAACCTTGCTTAGGTGTGTATTTGCACGCAAGTCTCTTGCTATACAGCATTAACTTTAATCTGGATCTAATTCTGATTATACAATTGATACAATGCAGGGATCTTATCTCTATGGAAGCTTCATAGCTGAATCACTCTCTTTGGAACTTTAGTTCTCTTATTTGTGATATGGATGATAATAGCAGTGGTTTGGTTTACATCAGGGATAGATAATTTGTGATTGTAGGTTGGCGGGTGATATATACTCGGGCTTTTCCAAAATTGTCACCAAAACTATTTAATAATTTACTAAACATATTTTCTCTGCCATCACAAAAGTGAGCAAATCTTAGTGGCTCACATAGAAAAAAACAATATAAAACAAGCACTATCCAAAAATAAAAGCATAACTCCATTGCATGAATAGAAAGAAAATAAAAAAAGATGGCAGTTTCAAATAAAATCAGCGCAAGGCTGCCCGAAACAGATTGATCTTTAATAGCTGACAAAATTATATCAAAAAGGGAGTCATACTGATCTTCATGGACAGACTGTTCCACAATACACAAATCAGATCATTACCCTGTTTCCCTGAAAATAAGACCTCCCCGGATAATAAGCCCATTTGGGCTTTTGAGCCCATGTGCCAAAGTAAGCCCTCCCCTGAAAATAAGCCCCTCCTGAAAATATTGTAACACAGCAGCAGCCATGAGGTGACCACGCTCGCCGCCTCCTGCACCTCAAAAATAATAAGACCTCCCTGAAAACAAGCCCAAGTGCTTATTTCGGGGCTCAAACGAAAATAAGATCCTGTCTTATTTTCAGGGAAACACAGTACCAGCAAATTAATAAAAATTGATAGCATTTGGAGTGTTTATTTTGGCGCATGCGCTTAAAAGCCCAATTGGGCTTATTATCTGGGGAGGTCTTATTTTTGGAGAAACAGGATAGGGTTAAGGTTGTTATGAATTCCTTGCAAGAAGCCTGGCAAAATATTAGAAAGAAAAAAAATATGTTTCAGGGATTTTATTTTCTAAGAATCACATAGATTAGTAAACAGTTAAAAGAGCAGCAACCATGTTCATCATAGCTTGAATTATTCAGAAGCCAATGAATGTTAATTATATTGACAGCTACATTCCATAAATCACAATATGCCCAGGTGAGCAGGCACTGATATCTCTGCCTGTTAATCTTTATTGGCATATTGCAGATTCCTTTCCATCATAAATGCATGAAAAACAATAAAGATAACTTTGTGAGATGTAGTGGATCAGCTTCCTCCATCTTATAGACAGTAGAAGCTTAAGCGTTGTCTTTTCCCTTATTCACTCCATCTGTCATACTGCAACCATGAAATGAGCCTATGGCTCTTAAATGTTCAGCGTTTATCTCATTAAGGAGAAACATTACAAAGGCCCAATTTGTGCTAGCCAAATAGCTGTCAAGGTTTAGCATTGAATTCAAGTGTGAACTTTCCTTTTTCAAATTGACAAGTGAAGAGAGCCCTTGAACCTACTCAAAGTAAACATTTGCTTCCATAGTATTCTTTAAGTACTTCTTGGACCAAAGCTACTTAAAAAATAGTTGTAGTAGTATATTAGACTTTCCATTTTAGAGGATTTTTATGTTTTTGTATGACTAAATTTCTGCCTGATTCTGTCTTTTTGTTTTTTTTGCTAATTCCTGAAATTAAGAAAAACTTATAAAAACCAAAACCTGCAATCCACACATTGCTGATTTGTATGAGATGTTCAAAAACAATTTCCAATGTTTTTCAGTGTATTTATATTCTGATAAATCAGTTTCTGTGAAAGCAGTTTGTGCATACCAGATACTCTAGTGAACAGCCTAATCATTACTGTGTTTATTGATTTTAGTAGAGCTAGTTTCCTAGCAAACATATATGAGGTTGTAAAGAAAGCTCTTGAATATAATTGAATGATACTCTTCATTTTAATTTGTTCTAATGACTTAACTGGGTGGCAAGGAGGTCCATGTCTCTTCTCCATGTCTCTTTTTTGTAATACAGTAATAGGAAAATGGAAAGAAACAACCCTTTATGCAGTTCATGTCTAGAGTCTAGACCAGGGGTGTCCAAACTTGGGAACTTTAAGACTTGTGGACTTCAACTCCCAGAATAATAATAATAATAATAATAATAATAATAATAATAATAATAATAATAATAATAATAATAATAATAATAATAATAATAATAATAATCAACAACTTGAACATTCTGATTTTCCTGTTATCGTAGAGACAGCAGCACACTGAGTATGCTCCGTCCATTAACCAATCAGACTGAGTCTATACCTTTGATGTCATCGAGCCCTTGTGGCTCCTCCCCAGTTTCAGGCTCAGTCCAACCTGGACTGGCTGTGAGAATTGATCTCTCCTACAAATTATTTAATTATATCTTTAATTGGTGAATTTTCCCCAAACTTTTTTGTTGTTTCTTTAAATTGGTTCCTTAAATAATCCTTTATTCTACAAATTGGAGGGAAATTTGAAACTGATCTCTGGCTACTCTCCTCAGCCGTCTGATTGCCTGTGGCCACGAGTTCGCTCAGGAAGCCTGCCTTGCAATCAGATCGGCCAGCTCACGAGCTACGGCTCCATGGCTGTTTCCCCGTGGCGCTCCTTGATTCTGGGCATTCGGAGGGACATGCAACCAGTCGCTTCACGCACAGCGGTTCCAGGCAAGTCCGGTGGCTATGCTGCAGATCACCTGGCCCCACTTAGTATTGGCGGCCATTTTGCGGGTCAGAAAAGCCATGGAGAAAAAAAGTCAGCCATTTTGGATGCTTTTAAAAAGGCGCAAACTCTACAACCATTTGGAGTGCCCAGCAATGCAGGATCACCCCAGGTGGACCGGATCAGGAGCGCCTGGCCAGCAAACAATTGAGACCGTTGCCTATCTTACTGGGGTGTTTATTTATGTTTGGGGAAATGGCTGATCCAGCTATGGATACAAATGTAGGACTAGAGGAGGCAGAGCCATCAGGGGCAAAGAGCAGCAGGAAGAGGCAAGCCAAAGAGGCTCTTTCTTCAGAGGTAAACCCCAAGGTCTCTAAATCGACTACCACGGCAGAAGAGCGCAGGCAGAAGGCCTTGAGAAAGAATTTCAGAGGACCCAAAAACAACAACATAGTTAATGGCCCAGCCCTCCCTCCCTTCCTCCAAGGATCACCAAGTGGTGTCCCCAGCTCCACCTGTTTTGTCGCCCATCGGCCCTGACGCCCCCAGCCTATTCAGAAGGGGAATTGTCTTCTTCGGAGTCCTTGTCTTCAATGGAACCTGACAACAGAGACAATTTCTTTGATGTCCCTCTCAATAGGGAGCGCATCTTTGAACAGGCTTCCCTCCCGGTTACACATGGTTCTGGAGACCCCTACACCATGTACACATCTCCTGCTGATATGGCAACCATCATTGCTGAAACCATTAAACAGGTCATGGCTGCTGGCCTACAACAGCAACCCCAACCTGGTCCATCACATGGCCATAAGCATAAATCTTCTGCTGCAGCTCAGCAACCTGATTCCTCTGCCTCTACTTCTGAGGCCTCAATTGACGGGGAGCAAGATAACCTGCGGGACTCAGACCTGCCTGATGATGAGGTGGTCACCCCAGATACCCCTGCCTTTACCGGATTATTCAAAACTGATCGTTTCAAGTCCCTTCTACTTAAGGCCATTAAAGCTGCTAATTTACCATCTTCTGCTTCAGCTTCTACTTCACAGGATAAACCGGCAGAACCAGCTTCAACTGAGGGTCCCAATACCCCATTCATCAAACCCACAGTGGAAAAAGATATTTCTGAACGTCATCCAGGAGCAGTGGGAGTCTCCACGCATGGGCCCACAGCCGACCAACTTTGACAAACGTCTCTACAACATTGCACCAGACCTCACCAAGTTGTTCAAGACTCCCCAAGTGGATGCACTGGTTGCAGCCCTGTATTCACCTACTGTGGTCTCTGGAGCCCCTGAGGAGGTTTTCAAACCTGAGGAGAAAAGGTCAGATCAAACCTTAGGCTGGGGCCTGGGCTGTTAGGGCCTCTACGGCCACTTCCTTTTTCTCCAGGGCGGCCCTGGTTTGGATTGAACAGCTTCAGGAGCACATCGCTCCTACTGACACTAGATCACATAGGGATCTCAACAAGATCAGGGAAGCGGTTGAATTTGCAGCTGATTCTTCCCTTAATGCTGCTAGATTTGCTTTTAAAGCCGTGGCCTCTTCGGTCATGGCCAGTTGTCTGCTTTGGCTCAAGCCATGGCAAGCGATGTCCATACAAAGTGCCGCCTAGCAGCCTCCCCATTCAATGGCACCCAATTATTTGGTAATCCCTTAGACCTGTACCTCACAGAATCTAAAGACAAGTACAAGGTCCTTTCAGCCATCTACAAGAAACAGGAAGGTTGGCCCGCTCCCTTCTATAGGAGGGACCGGTGGATGGGGGAACTTCCTTCCCCTGTTCACAATGCCAAACCTACACTCGCAGACAGGGATCTCACCAGGACAGGTCCAATAGAAACTCACAGAGTTTCCCTTCCAAGAAATATTACCGTGGAGGAGGCAACCGCCATTTTTCACGTAGGAAATGACTATCTGGACTCTCTTCTGATCGGAGGCTGCCTGGCGTTCTTTGCCCACTGCTGGGAGGAGACCACAACAGACAATTGGGTACTCAAAACTGTCAAATTTGGTGTCATGCTAGAATTTCTCTCCATCCCCCAGGAACACTTTGTGCCATGCCTGGTCTCAGTGTCTTCGCAAGAGGGCACTAATGGAACAGGCCATTCAGCACCTGTTGGCGATCCGAACCATCCAACCGGTTCCTCCCCATCAGGAAGGGCAGGATTTTTATTCCCGCTTGTTTGTGGTACCAAAGAATTCCAGGGGATGGAGAACAATTTTAGATCTAAAAACATTGAACCGCCACATTGTCTATTGGCAATGTACCGGTTCAAAATGTATTCTCTGCACACCATCCTCCAGGCGGTCAGGAAATGTGACTTCCTCACGTTGGTAGACTTGACCGAAGCTTACCTTCATATCCCCATCTTCATAGACTACAGTAAATATCTCTGCTTCTCCTATGGGGGGAGTACCAAGCTCTTCCGTTTGGTCTATCCTCTGCCCCCAGTGTATTCACAAAAGTACTGGCAGCACTGGCCACCCACATCAGATCATCCCCAGTTCGGATTCTCTGTTACCTGGACGACATCCTCTTGTTGTCCAGGACTCCGGTTCAGGCAGAAAGAGATCTTGCCCTCACCATTCACACCTTGCGGAATCATGGGTTCGGACTGAATCTCAAAAAGAGTCACCTCGTTCCCAGCACTCGCCTTCTCCACCTCTGGGTCTTGATAGACACCATGGCGGAGAGGGTGTTCCTATCCAACGACCGCATTCTCAGTCTGAGGGAACTTGTCAGGAAGGTGCTACGTCTACACAAGGCATCCCTTCTTCTTCTCTCCGAAGTCTTGGGCAAGATGGTATCCTGCTTCGGGATTGTCCTGTGGGCCAGGTTTCACAGCAGGAGCCTTCAATGGTTTATGCTTCCACATCAAAAGGCTGACAGGGCAACTCTCCTCTCAGGGTCCCCCTTTCCAGACAGGTATTACACTCTCTCAAATGGTGGCAGTCACCGGCAATTTTGCAAGGGACCTTGTTGAGGGAGCCATGCTGTCTCACACTTATGAAGGACGCAAGTCTGACAGGATGAGGGGCACACATGGAGGACCTAGTGGCTCAGGGTCAGTGGTCCCTCGAAGAGAGCCAAAACAGCATAAATTGGCTAGAATTGCAGGTGGTTCACCTCGCCCTCAGACACTTCCACCACAGAGTTCAGGCCCGACACATATTAGTCCTCACGGACAATACCACGAGCAAGGCACACATAAAGAGACGGGGAAACTCGTTCCTGGTCCCTGATGCAGGAGTCCAACCTGTTGTGCCAGTGGGCAGAATCTCACCTGTCATCTCTCGGGACAGAACACATTTCAGGGGTCTCCAATGTCCAAGCAGACAATGATAGATCAGGCGGAGTGGAGAATCCATCCGAACCTCTTCCATTGACTAACACTACGGTTCGGCATCCCAGTCCTAGACCTGTTTGCGATGGCAGACAACAACCAGGTACCCAGGTATTACTCGAGGTTCACTGACCCCATGGCAGAAGGAGCAGATGTTCTCAGATGCCAGTGGCCCAGGGGTCTCCTGTACGCATTTCCTCCCCTTTCCCACATTCAGAGGGTAATTAAAAAAAATACTGGAACAGGAGGCAGAACTGTTGCTGCTAGTGCTGAATTGGCCACGCTGGCCTTGGTATGCCGACCTAGTGACTCTGTCAATCTCCACCCCATGGCACATCCCACGGTCTCTCCTGTCTCTACCCCAAGGGTCAGGTTGTCATCCCGACCCCCAGTGGCTGCAATTAACCACATGGCGATTAAGTGGCAAGCCTTAACAGCTGATAACATCTCCCTCAACATCATTGCTACCATTCAGGCATCCCGCAGAAGCTCTACTAACCGCATTTATGACACCACGTAGCATACTTTTGCTCTGTGGTGTTCCGACCAGACTGTTGACCCACTTAGGGCATCCATTCTGAAGATATTGGACTTCCTGCAGAAGGGGCTTGATCAGGGACTTACCCCTAACACGCTACGCCAACAGGTGGCTACTCTGCCCTCTGTTCTGGACAGCCTGACATCCGAACATCTACCTTCTCACCTCTTGATCTGGAGATTTCTCAGTGGACCGTTCAACCTGCGTCCCCCTGCCATACATAGATATCCGACTTGGGACTTACCTCATGTCCTAGAGGCTTTGACTTCCACACCCTTTGAACCTATGAGATCTACTTCTTTGAAACTGTTGTCCTTCAAAACGCTGTTTTTGATGGCTGTAACCTCAGCCAGATGTATTTCTGATTTGGCTGCTCTTTCAGTCAGGCATGACTTGTGCGTGTTCCATCCAGACCGAGTTGTCTTAAGTCTGGACCCGACATTCAGACCGAAGGTCAATAGTTGTTTCCACTGAGGTCAGGAGTTGACCTTACCTGATTTCTGTCCATCTCCCCATCACAAGAGGGAGCACAAGTGGCACACTCTTGACGTACTTCGTGGCCTCAATATCTACATCAACCAGGCCTTCTTGGGTACCAAGGCTTCATCCTCTAGTCTGGGGTGCTTGATAAGAGCCTGTATTACACTGTCTTATGAACTTTAATCCATACAGGTCCCTGCAAATATTACAGCTTGCTCTACATGCAGCACTGCAACATCTGCGGCTTGGTCCACTCAAGCCACCATGGAAGAAGTTTGCCGGGCGGCCACCTGGGCATCTCCCACAGTCTTCATACGTCATTACAAGTTGGACAAGTATGCGTCGGCTGACGTGGCCTTTGGGCGCAGGGTGCTGCAACAAGTGCTTGTGCCCTAAAGGACCTTTTTTACAATTTCCCACCCTAGTGGACAGCCCAGTCTTTGATACGTCCCAGTCTGGCTGCTGTCTCTACAATAATAGGAAAATGGGCGTTGGTCCTTACCTGATATGCTCATTTTCTGGTAGAGACAGCAGCCAGCCCCGCCCTGGTATGGGTCACGCGAGGGGACTCTGTGCGGAGGAGAGAGAGATACAGTGATATGGACTTTCACTTTTTGCTCACAATTCTCACTTGAGTCTACAGTTTTCCTTCATCTGAAACTGGGGAGGAAACACAAGGGCCCGATGACATCATAAGCGTAGACTCAGTCCGATTGGTTAATGGACAGAGCATACCAGTCTGGCTGCTGTCTCTACTCTACCAGAAAATGAGCGTATCAGGTAAGGACCAACGCCCATTCTACAAAAACCCACCCTAGTTGGAACAGCTTATATCCTCTGGCGTTACCTTAACAGTTCCTGGGTTCTTGGTTAGGACTTGAGCTGTTGAGCTACAAACCAGCCCTAAACACTGTGAATCTCACTAAAGATTAACCACAATAATAATAATAAATAAAAAACTAACGAAGAACCAGGACAGAAAGTAGGTATTTATTTAATGCCTTGCTAAAATAGTATAATTTTCAATCTATTATGATATTAGACACAACTTTATAATTGTGTTGGGACCTGCCCTTCTATTCTTGCTGACTTGTTTACTAGGATTCTGCAAAATGTTTGAAAGAGGTGTTTCACAGCATATGTATGTATGTATGTATGTATATATGTATATATGTGTATATATACATACATACATACATACATACATACATACATACATACATATATATATATATATATATATGAAAGAAGTGTTTCTGTTAAGATTTGTAAAGCAGCTGTATCTCTTGCAGGACATAGTAGCTTGTTTGAATGGCAGTCCAAGCTGTCTCTACATACTTGTGACTGTGTAGTTCCTTTACTTCTCTGTCACAGTGAATGTCCTTTATATGTGTACCTAGGCACAGAGAACCAGAAACAAAAATGCTATGGAATAACAATTTATTAAAATTGTCATTCTTTGAGTCTGTTGGCAAATTTATCTGATTCCAACTTCACAGGAATCTGTTTTATTGACTTTTTTTTAAAGTGATAAGCTTTTGAAATTGGAGAAATGGGAGCATGATTAGCAAATCTGGAGGACAGGGGTAAGACTTGCCAGATTAAAAGCACATCTTGTTTACAAGCAGTAAATATCCCAGTATACTGTGGGGTGGCAGCACTTATTTATACTGATATGAGAATTCCAAAGAGTGCCAAACAGCAAAGTTGATATCTGTAACTTAATCCCAGAGAAATAGTCCTATTTTTAATTTGTCCTGAATTTCAAATACACAACACTTAAGCCAAATCAGTTAGTCATATAGGTGGACAACAGCCAAATATGCAGCACATTTTTCCTTACACTAAATAAATCAGCAAAAAGTTTCCTTTAGTGAGAGTAATTGAAGTCTGGAAAGGACTGATTGTTGAAGCTATGCCTGGAAATTATTTTATCAGAGCATCCTCAGGCCATGTGCTTGGGGCAGAACAGCTCCGCCCTGATGCAGCCCATCTAACATAGCCTTTCCACAGCATCTGTATGTACTGCCAGATTTATTGTTGGACTGCATATTGAGATATTTCCACAGGATGTGGAATGCTCTGCCACCAGCGTTCTGGATTGCTGTGTGCACAGATGCATGGTATATTTTGTGTCTGATGTTCCAAGTTAGAGATGGAATATTATGTCCTCAAGATAATGAATTAAGATTAACTACTTGTCTAAATAGGGCATCTGACCAAAGGAACGCTTGATGATAACATATGTTTGATGTTTCCAAAGGTAGTGAAAACTTGGCTGTTCTCCCAAACCTTCGGACAGGGTAATAAGTTGGACTTTTGTAAGCTTTATTTTTATTGTTTTTTATGATATTTCTAGTCATGTATCTCCTGCTTCTTTTTTTTACTGTTCTGACTTTTTTTTTTATTAGAAAGGCACCTAGATTAAATTGGAGTAGGACATTTAGTAAACCAAGAATCACTTTAGATTCTCAAGTTGTTTGTAATTGGAATTTTACTTTGGAATATATCCTATACATTATGTTATAAAACGTAGAAAAAATAATTATCCAGTTCATGTGATACTACATCTTGGCTAAGTTCAAACAATGCACTCAACCTAAATATTGAAATAATTGTTTTTCTGGACTTACATAATTGTTTGGCCAAATAGGTATAATTTACCCAATAGCAAAGCCAAAATACAATACAATACAAAATTAAAGTTTGGTGAGTGCTTCTGTAAAATCTTTAGTTACTTGACCGTGTTTTGTTCAAACCTTAAGGGTACAGTAAAAGCATTTTGAAGCATATATTTAGATTTCAGTATCTTTTTTCAATCTTGCTTTAGGGTATGGATGAAATGGGATCAGTGCTTTTCTTCTGAATTGAAGAATTACTTTTCTGAATATGTTCCCAAAGCTATTGTTTGCAATGTTTTCTGTGCTGTAACTTGATCTACGTCAGTCCACATTACTATTTTAATAAAATATTTGGACTCTGTTTACCATTTATCTTGTGGAATTGATTTGTTAAAAGCATGAAATATCTTGATAGTAGATATGATATAAATCATAGATAGGTTTGTTGTTTATCCACATTTATAATTTGTGAAGTGTATTGCGATATTGAGAAAATTCTCATTGAAACCTGGGTCTTTTCAGGAATTTAGTCACATGCTGAAGAAATTCTTTAGCACTGAGCTAGGATTGGCGCTACCTCAAGCTTTTATTTCTTTTCATTGGCAAAAGCTTTTATTTAAATGCCTGTTTTTGTCCAAGTTTAACTTAGTATGAGATAAAAGTACATTTTTCAGTTTCTTTCTTCTAATGAAATTTGTGTTCTGCTTTGCAATAAAATATAAAAACTGGACATATTTTTGAGTTTTCAAAGACATTTGAAATAACAAACTGTCCACATGAAGAAGTCATCTATTTTTGTTTTCTTTGAGGAGATGGACTTATTTGAATGTCACAAAAATTACTAAAATATTTATATAGTCATATACACTATTTTTGTTTTTCTGATTAAATCATTTTTAGATTTTTTTTTTGCTTTCAGCAAGTTTTGATATTTATTAGCTGCTATTATAATTTCCCCCTTCACTCTTCACAAAGATTGTTGACCTATTCATGTATAGGCAGGTCATCCTAATTTTAGAAATGATATTCCTGAGTGTCCTCATGGCTTTCCACTCCCCTAGTGTGAATCTGATTTTGAGGTCCTTTTGGGCAGCATCGCTTACCATGCCATCTTATCCCTGACCTGGCTTGTTCTATGCTGGAATTAAGTCTGCTGTTATTACAACACAGTTGGATTTTGAAGGAGAAAGTTAAACATTTCTAATCACAAGAATGCATTGCAGAAAATACATGCCTCTTTTTATTTTTCTGTTTGTTGGAATCATGCATTTATACTTCTGCTTAAGTTTTTATAGTTAAGAAATTGCCATTTGGAGTTTAAAAGTGCAGTCTTTCTCTTGATAGAGGCACAATTCAAATACATTCTGTGAAAGGCACACAGGGCTTATGTAGGCTGTGGAAGTTATGTTGAGTGTTAAAACTTCCCAGAGCAAGAATGCTGATTATGTCAACAATCAACTGTAATTCATGACCTAGATGCACAAAGCAAGGTGTCTCTTATGTCTTGGGAAAGGGAGAAAAAGAAATTCTGAAATTAAGCTTCAGTAAATAATAAGACTATCAGAGGTCCTTCAATTAGTTAACCTGGCTTCATTCTAATATATCATAAATAGTATGCTTAACAAGCAGTGCCTGGTTGAATGTCTTCAATAACTTCTGTTGAGCTGGAAAAGCTGATAGATACAATAATTTATAGAACTTTTGCTCAACCGTAAACTTTGGGATTCCTGGTCTGCTTCCAGTATCCTTTCATTGAAGTGTTCATCTTTTTACCAAGTATTATCCATACATATGTGACTATTTATATAACTATAGAACTAGAAAGTGTATTTGTAAAAAAGGAAATGAAGCTTAACTAGCTGCATTAGGATGCAACAATATTGACTTCCTTCTCAGAATCCTGCGATAACTTTGGAGATAGATGAGTTTTTTATCTTTTTATCTGAATATCGGCCTAGTTACCTGCGGGATCGCATCCTCCCACATACATCCCTGCGGCCAATCCGCTCTCACAGGGAGAGCCTTCTCCTGGTGCCGTCCACGAGGCAATGCCAATGGGCGACACCGAGGAGTAGGGCCTTCTCTGTGATGGGCCCAACCCTCTGGAATGACCTCCCCCCCGACATTAGAACCACTACTGACCTCCGCTCCTTCCGACAGAAACTGAAGACACACCTGTTCCGACTGGCTGGTTTGGCATAATTTATAACGTCTACCTCCTGGCATACACATTCTTACTGGTTTTTAGAGGGATAGTGTTTTAAATTTAACCTGATATTTTAAACTTTTGTATTGATTTATTTATTTAGCTGTACAGTTTGGTATATTTTATCCTCCTCTCATACATATATTTATGTAGCTATTTC